>NW_013530507.1:2667232-3022161 GCF_000836235.2 Papilio xuthus | reverse complement strand
ACTTCGAACATATTTGCTTTTGATTTACCTAAAATATGATACTAAAAATCATGAACAAAACAATAGTATGAAAAATAGTCTGTAAGTTTACAGTTACACGGAATTCTAAATCCAATATTTTTATGGTATAAACCGCACCCGCTTTCATAACAGTCTACAAAATTACGTTTTAGATGTTTACTTAACTCATATGAGCGTTCGTATCCGCACCAATCACACCGGACAACTTACGCGATTGATACTGAAAATACTTACATACAAAATGTCTGACATTTACCTTTGAAGATTGAAGCGAGGACAAGCGCAGTATCACGCTAAATCTGTGTGCATGTAAAATAAAATTCGTTGCTTACATCCCCAACATCTAAAGAAAAACTTATTTTCATCTTTGTCATTTATGCATATCTTACTAATTCTACTAATGGATGGATGGATATTTGTTTGAAGGTATCTCCAGAACGGCTGATTTTGGCATAAATGTAGAACATAGTCTGGAAGAACTGGCTTCTTATTGAGTTTATTTTCCATACTGCGCGGACGGAGTCGCGTGCGACAGCTAGTTTTATTATACATTTTGGAAGATTAAAGCCAAATTATAATTAAATTTAGTATTTGTAAACAGGTATATTATGTTTTTATATGTCTAAATGTTCCCTCTGATCTCATAAATTCTAAGTATGAACCAATTAAGTAATTTCACCTGCAGTTAGCTAAGTGATATATTTTTTTACTGACGACCACTGAACAAACAATGTGGTAATATTGTTATGGTAATGGCCACTCTTAATATAACGAGCTTCGTCAGAATGTATCAATGACTCATCGGATACTACCACACTAGTTGTCTCCGACTCCCTCTATTGGGAATTAAAAAAACTTATTGTTAATTTCGTTATGCAGATATTGAGAAATAATGTAACATTAAAAAATGCTTACCACGCACGCGACCTTCTTTGTGCCAAATTTAATTCAGATATATTTATCCGTTATTTGGTTACCAGGTAGCAAACAATTATAACTTTTATATTTACAATATTAGGATAAAGTAAGAAATATCTATAATTAAAAAACATTCGCCTCCAGTAGCCCGCGGAGCATCAGATCATAAACAGTACCCTTCTTGAGTTTAAAACATTTTATCGATGAACATGGCTGTTTCAAGATATATTACAATTTCATTTTCCCCAAAATTTTAATTTATAAACAATATTGCTTCTTCTGATCGCTTATTTGCTTATTTGGAAATATGTATTTATGTACACATAAATACATATTTCCAAAAAAGCAATAAAGCATAGTATCGTACAAACAAGAGCCAGCTATTCGTAGAATCAATGTAACATCCAAATAATGTGAAATCCTTTGAACCTTATATTCGTAGATGAAAATTTAACAAGATATCAAAGAAATTTTTCATACAACTGGAATAATTTCCAACGTATCTAATGTGTTTAATGTCCTCTCTCTAATTAATTGTTTCATTATTATAACAAATTATTTTAACTGAATATTTTTTTACAGAATAAGGTTTCATTGCTATGGCAAGATTTTAGAGACACATTTTTTTGCAAAATTGTTGTATAATACAATTTATTGAACTACAAAATGCAGACTGTTGAAAACAGCACGTCTAATATAACTCAAGTTCTCTCGGATTTGTTCGGAGAAGTGCTTCTAGCATCTGAGTCGTTAGATAACAATAGAAGTAATGTGGATGTATCACAATTTTTATCTATATTGAAGCAAAATAAACATTCGACGAAGGGTAGTCATGACAACTTGGACTTTGGTACATTAATAAAGTTGGTGGACGGATGGAGGAATAAATTGAATTTAACAAAGCCCTTGGAGCCGCCGGCGTGCAATTATTGTGAAGGCAGTTTTCGAGATGTCATACTCGCTTACAACAGCATCCATGGATACGTCAGCCTAGTCGTAAGCATCCACCTTTATGAGTATTTTCTTTATTTATATTTAAGCTGATATTGACCACTATGATATTTAGTTTAAAGAAAACTGTTTGGTTGATTACGCTTTTGAAATCTTTTTTTAATAGTTTTTAATTTTGATACCTATGTAAAACAACAGGCATTCACCAGAATACTAACTCCTCTGAACTTTATAGAGCAAATTTGTGTTAGTCTAAAATATGGAAGGGGATTTAAAAACTATTTACACGACGATTGGTTATCGTTTCATATCGATTCCTATTCGTAGTACCCGTCATTGCGTGTCGTGTTCGTTTCATGTTTTTACAGGAAGTTAATTTTACAGTAAATATAATTTTAATGGTTTGAATTCTGAAAATATATAGCATTGGTTGATATTTCTGAGAAACGGATTAGTTTCAAATAGGAAGTAATTTTAAAGACGTATGGCGGAAACGTAATGTTTGTTTTTACAACACTTCTTTGAAAAACCACACTTGTAATAAAAAAATTATGTTTTTCATCCATCATTCATCCATCCATCAATCTCAAGATTGCTAGACAAAGGTGTATTCACCAATAATGTTTCGGCTTAGCGTTATTTTTGTCATGATTACTAAAATAAATTTCAATTTTTCAAAGATTTGTTTGTAAACACGTCCGAATTTAAGTACATCTCTTTGAGTCTGGTTTTCTTTACAGATATACGTCGTACGATTAGGAATTTTGTTATGCCGACTGCTGAAGCTCTCTTTAAAATAACATTAACACCGTTATTTATGTGTATTCTAAAAATGTGCGTCGAAAAAAGTTTATATTATTTGGAATTCATTGAAAAGATACCGATAATTTTACTTTTTTTTTATATTATTTTTTAAAAATTACTTAAAATTTTTTGATAATTTTTACATGTAATGTAAAAAGTTCGACTTTTTTGTTTTAAGGCAACCATAGAAGTATAGAATACTATTTTTTTTTATTATGGGTTTACCATCTTTTATTAAATCTCTTCACACTAATATATATCTTGTTAATTTTTATTTCGCCCGTTTAGTTTAACATTTCCCGTGATTTCCATTTTAGCAGTCGTTCATTCAAAATTCCTGTTTTGTAGCTTTATGAATATTCCGTGTAGCTATAATTTTATAACCTACAGGTTTCGAACAACAACATTTTGTTCGTTGTTGGATTTAATAAGCATTTAACTTTCTTATTACAATTTTATTACAGTCAATGAAAAAAATCGTACTTTCGATGTGTTTATTAAAAGTCTTGTTACGTAAATATGTTTTTATTCTAAAGCTAGTTTAATTTAATTTAAGGTTATCTTAGGTTAGTTAAAATCTGAATTTATCATTTAGTATATTGCACTATATCTACGCTAGCAATTAAGTTTCAATTTATTTCTTTATTAAGGTCAGTTTGTAGGACGCGAGGTTGTCCTTATGAAATCATAATGACAATATTGACAGGTTATTAAAAATATTAATTGTGGATTGGGTCTGTTAACGCTTTCTTTTAAAATTGACTTTTATTAAAAAGTCAAACTATCTATTATATTTTTTCATAGATCATTGTAATCCTATTTTCTTTCATAAGACGCTAGAGGTATTTTTTCGTGGGCTGTTAGTACATGTGCACTCAGACAGAAATTATTAATATGTCTATTTTCATTGTGCATGTGTTTTATTGTATTTCATTTGAAAGGTAATATTTATATCTTGGATAATTGAACGAAAATTGAGTAACTTACGTAAGTAACGTAAAATGCTATGTAATCCCCCAACAGCGTGGTTAAATGAAAAACGAAAGGCACTACAAATTGTGTTTTTAAGGCAGTATTCACAGAAATCTCTTAACACACACTTCGAAAATCCGGAATAAACTCGGCTTTATTTTTGAATATCGGATTTTAGTGTTACTTTGGTAAAAAACGGCAGGTGGGTGGCACCTGAATCCCCGGCATAATCCAATGTGTTTTTCAATTTTCGATTTTTTTACGTGGATTTAGGTCTAGGCACCCCTATCAAGGGTAGGCTCGAGAGGTTGGTGAGGACGTGTATAAGCCGACAACATTCCGTCTGAAGATTATGGTCATCATCATTCTACCTTACTTTCTTTGGCGGTAACAATTGTAGCCATCGACATTCAATCACCGTACTTATTTGTTAATATTCCCAAATTTTCTCTGTATATGTCGATAGTAGGCTAATTTCTTCATCTGGATATTATAATTTTTACGTAAATATTATAGGTGTGCTTGTTCGGGAGTTTGGCGAACGCCCTGAACGTGGCTGTGCTGACACGGCGGGACCTCGCCGCCGCCCCCATCAACCGCCTACTCAAGTGGCTGGCGGTCGCCGATGTCTTTGTAATGCTCGAGTACGTGCCCTTCGCAGTTTATCGCTACCTTGTAAGTTTATTTTTCACTAACTGATTCATCCGTCTTTGTACGCATAGAATTAGTATACACAATGTACTTGTAGAATTTAGAATTTTATTTTTATTTATGAATTTTTGTGACGGTCTTTTTGTCAATGTACATTGTTAACGATAAGGATATAAAAATTAATATGTAATGAGCTTAAAGTAAAATTATAGACGATCAAACTTTTTGTCAAATACGACGTGTTTGTCGTGTTACAAGATGGTATTCAGTTTTTTATATAGTAGAAAGTTAAGAATAAGCCCTTATTAGACGCCTTTTATGGCGGTTTTGATTTTATATGCTCTTTGTACTGTTACGTATTAAAGGTAAGTAAGTGAGTTAGGAGCAGTGTTTCGGCTTTATCCCTCTGGATGCGTCTCTTGAACTAAAATGATAACTAACGACTAACTTTCACAAGCGATACGTAGATACAGAAGCAAACGGTCAAACTCAAATTGCATCCTATCAAATTTATTCATATGTATATTTATTATATTTCTGCATATAGTACATATACTATATTCTGGGGCGGGATAAACTGGGAAATTACGAACCATTGATTATACTAAAATGTCAGTTTTTAATTATTTGGTTTACTGATCTGATTGGCTGTAAGACGAAGTATTTTGTGCATATTCGATTTTCTTCCTTTTGGCGCTAATGGTAGTTTGTATCAGTAGCTTAGATTCATGTAAATCGGAACGAAGCAAAAGATGTAATTTTTAAGCAATCGCCTATCCATTTATTCGCACTTAAAAGGCTTCAGACTAACGAAGTTGTGACACGTCGCTGTGTAATCGTAGTATTAGTTAAGCCTATGGTCAATCTGGTTGTTCTGATTTATTTTATCTTTCGATTACTTTATATCACATTTATCTCGATGCGGACACAATCGATTATATTTATCATGGAGGCGGTATCTTTCTAATATTGTAAATGTGAGTTTGTGAGAATTAATGAATGAATGAGTTTTTTTTCTTGTGGTCGTTATAGTTCATGATTTCATTTTGTTTACAAGAAATTTTACAAGTTTTATCTGTTATCTTACTAATAATAGGATAAGAAAACATTAACTTTCTCTCAAAGTATTACAACATGCAATTATCGAACGGCCATCGTTCGGAAAGTACACGTTTATTTTGGTCAAACTTATTGCCTTTTCTAAAATTCGAAATAATAACGTCAAAGACGGTCTTCATAACTGCTAAGGCATGAGATCGTCACGTTGTAATCCCGAATTTTAATTTCCCTTATTATCTCGAAGCAAAAAAATTTAACTTTGTGTGGCGATGTGACAGTTCAACATCGAATTAATGAGAATTTCCTTCGAGCAAGCGTTTCGAAGTAATACTTGAACAAGGACAGGAGCGACGTAGACAAAAATGATTGTCTTTTATTCACGCCCAAAAATTTTAGGAATTGGGTAATTAATTACATTGAATATGAATATTTTTAAGGTATTTCTCAAGTAGTTTTATTAATTTACAAGTTTTGTTGACAGTATGTTGGTTCTTTTGTTTTAATCGACCATGGAATATATGAGATAAGTTTGTAAAATATTGAAAATTATATAAATCTTCAATTTACGACACAAATACACGAAAAGAAGTAGAAAACTTATAACTGTGTCTTTAAATACTTGACGAATGCCAGATGATCTTAAATATAATATTTTGATGTTTACACGAGGTCGTTTTTCAAATTCCTGTCTATGAAGTAATTCGATAAAATAATGTAACAAAGTTACAAAATTAATCATCTAAGTATATCTTTAGACAAAGGACACGTAAGACATTCTGTTGCAGTGGGCCTAGCACGAATATTTGCGATAAGCGTCATCGTCAATTATGTCAAAATTGGTATGAGAATTTTGGTGTACTTTACGCCTAAGCTGCAAAAATCTTTTGTCGGTGGCGACACGATGACTTTTGTCACAAATATTCGTATAAGGCTCACTTATTGTTTGTTAGGTTTTGTATTTAACACGTAAATTAAATCATATGACAGAATTTAATTTATATTTGTAATTTTGTGTTGGAGATATTGCCGGTTCAGCACGAGATGCCGTACAAATGGGCAGCGTACCTGCTCTTCCATATGCATTTCGCGCAGATCTTTCACACGGCCTCCATCTGCCTCACGCTCTCGCTAGCTGTCTGGAGATATGTCGCTATTAAGTAAGTATAAGTACTCATGTCTTTTTTAACAATATCAGCATATTTTTCTTAAATACATACAATGATATAAAATATAATAATTTATCTCTCTATCTATTTTACATGTACAATACTAATATGTTGAAATTGAAATTACTTAAAAAAATCTTTCCAGATATTCTGACAAAAATCATATTCTTTGCACGGAAAGACGTTGCAGTGTGGCGATATTGAGCAGTTTCGTCTTGCCGCCGATACTTTGTATACCTACGTTCCTGGTGAGTATGGAAATAGTGTGATTTTCTCATTAACATCAAGTGATCAAGTGATGGCATAGAAAAGTTTCTATCCCATCTCGTATGATCCATTTTATTAAATCAGTTATTTATTGCAGATATATTTCTAAGATCTTAAGTAAGAATTAATTTTTTATAAAAGTCCACTCATAGAAGCTAATTAGCTATATTCAAAGGAATATTTCGTCTTTGAATCTAGCTTTCTGCATCTGCATCTGAATATTAAGAATAATGAAAAGTAAGCAATAACATTTGTATGCTAGAAACAGGAGTACATTTCAATACTTTTTCATATAAAAACATAGTAACTTAATAATACAGAAAAACTGCGTTATCTAGACTTTAAATTTTAAACTGTTTGGTACAGGTGTTCGATATCCACACTGCAGTTGTAATAGAACCCAGCGGACCGATGATCTTGTACCATGTCGACGCTGACCAGGAGGGAATGCTGTACTTAATAAATTTCTGGGTACATGCAGTGGTCATCAAACTTCTACCCTGTTGCATATTGACGGTGATAAGCCTTTGGTTGATATTCGAAGTGTACCGCGCCAATGAACACCAAAAGAAAATAAGAGTTTATGACACATGCCCCACAAATAAAACTGGGAAGCGACAGAGCAAAGCTAACAAACGTGCACACAGGACAACCAAGATGTTGGTGGCGGTACTCGTATTGTTCTTAGTGACGGAGTTACCTCAGGGTATACTCGGTCTTTTGAGTGGTCTACTGGGACGGTGCTTCTTCAAAGGCTGCTACGATCTGTTCGGAGAACTGATGGACGCGCTGGCGTTGCTGAACGGAGCGATTAACTTCATTCTGTACTGCTCTATGTCTCGTCAGTTCCGTATGACATTTCGCCAGCTCATGTGGCGCGTGCATTTACACAGGTGGCCCACCCCGCTCGCCTCACATTCCGATGGCCTCAATACGTAAGTTTTTTTTGCATCTAAAAAAACTTGGAAATCACAATTTTTAATACACAGTAATTTAAATAATATATTTGATTAATAATCTGCAAATAAATAATATATTTTTCTATACCTATTAAACATTTCCAAATTGTTAAATAAATTCAGACGGTTTCAACACTTTAATGATAAAAACACAGATAAGCTCAAAAAAAATTGAGATCGAATGTTAAATTCATACGTTAATTTATTATGTTTTTGTGTAACATGCAGGCAGGCTTTTCTAGAATATTTTATTTTTAATACGAAGAAATAGCACTTATTATATACATTTAATTAATTATACAAAAACATAAGATAAAGGTGCACACATACTTATGTATTATACAATACAATACATAATGTAATCATGGGAATACTTTAAGTCAAATTAACAAGACAAAAACTATTAAATACTGTTAAATAAAAGTAAAAAGATTAATTAGCCTTGTTTTTATTAATTTCAGAGTGAAGACATCGGTTCCGTGAGGAAGGAATGTAAGGAAGAAAGAAGATATTGTAATGCAAAATTTTGTATAAAGTTAATGGATTTAAGAAACCAAAAGGAAAATCCACTTTACATAATTAGGATCATGTTAATAATAAAGACTAGGAAAAATATCCAGAAATCTCTTTTTTGTGTTAATTAAATTATATGGAAATATATAATTAAGAATGTGTTAATTTTATTTGTATATCTTATAAATTATAAATAGATTTGGCAGGGAGTGGCTGTATAGAAAATGAAAAATCCGTTTTATATAGCATGTATATACATCTCTCTCTGTCCGATAAAATCGATGTCTGTGGGCAGCAGTGTTTTTGCTATTTAGCTATATCAGGCGCCTGTTTGCCAAATTTTACAATAAAAAAGAAAGGCGAAATTAAAGCCATAGTGTATTATAAAATGGAAAATATTATCACTATAAGTTACTCACGTATATCGTGACGTAATAATATCATACAAACTCGTAGTTTTAGTTCGAAAAATCTGCACTCAGAGTAATTGAATAAACATTCAAGGTTTCTTGGTGCGGATCTTAGTAGTGTTACATACGATCTCCCATTTAACATATCACATTGTTCAGTGTAACATAAATACATTTAGGGATAAGCATTTACGCGTATTTAGTACTTACACATGGAGTGCCAGAACCAGAATTAATATTTCAAGCATCCTCTCCATAAATCATTTTGATAAATTCACGCTATCAAAATATTTTGGACAATTTTAACGTTCGTATAAACGTAATGTTTAATTCGTAGACATGTATATAATAATAAAAAAATCATATTTCGTGCACGTGATGATAATACCATTTTTTTTTGTAGTCAGTTTCTTTGTATTGCTCCAAAAAAATACAGTAAGGCACTGTTTAATTAAATATCTTTAAAAACTGCTTCCAGTATGATTATTTCCTTTTTTTTTAAATCGTAATTCGGATACCTTCGTATAATTATATATCAACAATAATGATATTTGTATTGTGTAATATCAATACGGTAAAAGGGTTGAAATATGTTTGAGTAAAAATGTTTCATTAAAATACTGTCCAAGGTTTTTATTACTCAGTCCTATTGAGTTAAACTTTATTCTTTGTTAATTATATTTACACAAATTCTTCAATGTAAAATTTGTACAGAAAAATTTGAATATACTGTTTGATTAATTATTATAATAACTTGAATCTAAGATTTTTCTCATGAGGATGTTAATCTTATCAATTTTTAAAGAATTTAAAATTGAATAAAAGTCCATTTACTTATTTAAGATTTAATTTGTTACAGTCTTAACTATTGTAATTAATTAGTATACTTTAATATTAAAATAATAAATAAATATGTTTTTGTTTTTTTTTCCTTTATGCCACAAACGGTACAATTATTAGACGCAATATAAGATTTGTGCTAAGTAGTAAGTAGCTTCAACAGTGGTAGAGCCCGCTTTAACATCATCGCACGAATTGGCCCGGCTCGCCCGGTGAAATACCACGACCACACAGAAGACAGGCGTGAAGTGGAAGCAATTCCGCGTTTCGTCTGATGAGTGTGCGTCCCGGAGGCATAATTTAGTCCTCTTTCCCTTCCCACCCTTTTTCTTATAAGGAAAGGATGGGAAGTGGAAGTGGACTTTCTGGATGAGAGGATGCATGGAAAGGGAAATATTTTCTTTCTGTGCATCCTCTCCTCCGTCGATTAAAGGTAGGCAACGCATATGCAAATGCGTATGTCTATGGGCAACGGTCATTTCGCTATTTCAGCGATTTCAGGTGGCCGCTCGCTCGTTTGCCACCTTATGATATAAAAAAAAGTAATTAGTGGAAATAGAATTACAATTAAATAGAAAAACATCGGAGATCATAATATATCGTCTTCTACTACGTCGGTCCTTATAAACCGATTGGGTAGTGGCTTGCTTAACCGGTTCTATACCAAGACCATTCAGGAGACAGGCGTCATTTAAAAATCCAAGTTTCCCCGCAAATAGCTAAGTGTAATCCTCTCCTCTGTTAATGGTAGGTTGGGAACGCATGACAACTTGTTGGAAAAGTCTATTGGAAGCAGCCGATTAACTGTTTAAACGAAATTAGGTGGCCGCTTGCTTCTTTGCCTCCGCATACTATTTATTATCTAGTGGATATTTTATTATGATTAATGGTATATTTAAGAAACAATCGCTGTTAAATCCTGTATTAAGTCCACGAGCTGTTTACTTCTAGGTTGCAGACACTGAGTAATAGTGTGGTAATGGCGCAAATTCAATTACTTTTATTCCCGGTCGCTTTTCCGAAGCAGGGCTAAGCGAATTTATTTCTGCGTAGGTGTAAGGCCGCGTACACGAAATTAGCGACAAGCGGGGCGGTGCGACGAACTCAGCGGGTTGATGTAATCAAAAATATATCACAGTACAACGACGCGTATAACATGAACGGGAGCGAAGTATTACTTTTGTTTATAATACATCGCCACGCTCCGCTGTCGTCGCGCCGCCCCTTTCTTCGCTAATTTCGTGTCGGCAGCCTGACAGTGCCATGTTCTGGAGCTTTGTAATATTTTATTACTTTACCATAGTGCTAAAAGCTCATCTGGAGAATAAAGAAATGACAGATGACAGATGACTCTAGATGCTAGCGTTTTTCCGCTTAGCTTTCAGTTTTTTCTCCCCAATAACACTGTCGTAAAAATTAAATCCTTGTTTCTAGTTTATTAAATAGGCATCATATTTTACACAACTGTGGATATACAGTTACAGTAAGAAATGTCTATTCTGTTAGATTTAATATTAATTTAATTATTTATAATTGCTTCTTTCACGTTTAATTAACAAGAATTAATTAACAAAAATTTTAAAATGACCATGTCGTGTCGTTCAACATTAACCTTTACAAAGTGAATCTTGCTTCTAAATGATTTAATTAATTTAAAAGTCGTTTCAACAATCTCATGTAATGACCGTTATCGACAGAGTAATTAAGTTTCATTTGATGTCCCTCAAATTTCTCTTTCCACAACTATTGTATGTACATATATATCGCGTAAAATCGTTAAAAAAATCAAGTTTCTTTTTCGTTAAAAAATTTATAGTAAAAAAAATATTTTTTACCATCCCTTGGAATGGGAAAACCTTCATGAAAGAATCAAATATTGTAACGACGACATATTTATTTTTATAACAAATCTATACAGTAAGGATAGACGAGAGAAAGTCCTTTCTAGTCGTTACGAAAATTATTATTTATTTGTCATTCATTTACATTTATCGTTTGAATGTATGAAGTTGTTTAATACTTTTCGATTACTTTTAAGAATGGTGCGAGAATGTATTCGTAGTTTTTTCTTAATAAAACTCTATTCTTTAGGAACAGATATAGCTACATATACAAAAAATAATAATCTCCTTTCCCTTTAAGCGATGTCCATCGAAGTGTGAAATCATAATAGGTTCTCTCATCTTTGCCTTTTTAATTTAATGTTACAAGCGTTTGCAAAACTAAGTTATTGAAGTTTTAATTAAAATGTTGCTTCTCAGTTTTCCAATGAAAATATACAATAAAAATAGGACTTACTTCAGGACAAATTGTTGTTTTAATATGTTTAAAAAAGAACGACTGAATGAAAAACTCTGTACCGAATAAACGTAAGTACTTGTAGTAGAAACCTGGAGGTATCATTGTAATGATGTTGTTATGCTATTGTTAACCCTGAAACAATGCTTGTAAACACCAAAAACTTGTAGGGTAGAGTTATTCCAACACAATAAGAGGTCAATGACCTAAACAATTAACTACCGCTTCTGAATAAAATCTATGTATATTGTTAAAGGAACATTTCAATCAGCCAGGTAGAAAATCGTGCGCGTTACAAATAACATTCGAATCACGAGCGACTTGAACATTCCGAGCACGCTTCGATTTACATTTAATTCAATTTAGTGAACACAGAGTAGAATTTTTCATCAGAGCTTCTGGAAAGTGAAGTGAAGTAATACCCATTGGTGTAAACGATGCATGTCGAAGAAACAAGAGAGTTTTTGATACGATCCAAAAGTACTTAGCACCACAGTCTGGACTTTTTTTAGTTAGTAAAATGTCGCAATATAACCTCATTCTTTTTGAAGTCGGCTTAAAATGACACAAGTTTTGGTAGTGTGCGAAATCATGATACCAAAATTCTCAATGGATATAAGAAACGATTACAAATAATCCCGCTTAACTAATGGTTCTAAGTTCGCATAACATAGTTCTAATGTAGCATTTAAGCAATGTTGCTATGTGCCATTAATTAATTATGTAGGCTTCCGAAGAGTAGGGAGTCAAGGAAACCTCTCCATACCCTTTTCTTACAAGGAAAAGAAAACTCATATTAACATAAAATTTTGTTAGACAAACAAAAATAAAAAAAAAGTTCTTCACGGATAGAGGTTTTACGTTATCATATTTACTTGTCTTAGAGCAAGGTCAAGAAAACGAAATAAATATTTTTTTAATTATAATTACTGTATTACGCTTATTCTGTTAAAATCTTTAATATTACAATTATAATGTTAATTTTTTTTAATGATGTCTTTGCTTCAGAAGAATGGCTCTCAGCCTTATTAGTAAGCGAAATATAATCATATTTAGTACTTTTTATGTTTCTTGTTCTATGGGGACACGTTAAGACAGATATTGTGAGTTAAAGTATAAAACTTACCGAACTGTTTGAATTTAAAAAATAAGGCAATCGATTTACATCCCTCCTCAGAGACTGTTTCTTATGATAAAAAAGGTATATTATAAACAAAAGAATAACTACAAGGCAACATCACCTAATTAAACTTCAACAGGCGCTTACATTAGGTGTGTTGTCTATTTTCAAGCAAATGAGATTTTAAAAATTGATAAATGAAAAAAATAACTCGAGGCTTACTTTTGCGAATAACATGAATAATTTAGATTTTGAAATAACGAAAATAAATTAATATTATAAAACATTAAATGTTTATTTGAATAAAAACGAATGCAGACTAAGAATTAAACAAGACAAAAACGAATCATAAATAAATAATTTAAGTAATACACTTTACCCACTCCATTGAATTATGATAGGGGACAATAGTTTGGTATCTGACCTTAAGGTTTTAATACTTTGTCTATTTTCTTTAAGGTCATAAAAATGTCCTAGCTATCTAAATATAGCCTTTAGTATTGACTTAATAACCCACGATTGATTTAGCAATAAAAAGCACCTTAAATATTTGGCTCGTAATTCCTAAGGGATCAATAAACAATTCAAGTAAAGCCACACCAAATGGCTTATAAATCGCTTTAATACAATAAAACGAACACACAAAGGACCGTCAGTAATGCCAATAACAAATATTGATTTGTGAATCAATAAAAAATCTATCCAAATTATGTATTCTCTTAATTGTTATAGAACTAGTATGCCTAGTGAAACTCAATTTGATCCTAACCACAATTTGAATTCCCAACTGATTCTATGAAATGTCTATTTGGTGATTTTTTATCTGGCTTCCAAATGGAGGAGGTTGGTAATTCGTTTATGTTTTTTTTTTAGTTTTGTTACCTCAAAGCTCCGCTCTTGGGCGACCGATTTTGATCATTCTTTTTTTATTCGACAGGTAGTGCGTGTCATGTGGTTTTGTCATGTTTTTTGATCTAAATCTATGGTTAGATGTAGCCATTCTGTAAAATTGGAAGTAGAGCATATTTTTTTCAAACGAAACCTAAAGTCGTAAAGTACTGGTTGTTGTATTTTGTCTTTCAAAATAAATCGGTAGTTTATTATTTCGACCACGATTTAGGAAAATTTTGCTTACAAAAATATAAATGTTACGTGAATAACAAGGTGTTTACGTTTTTTCATTATACTATGTGACGTCAAAGGAATTTGTTACGCGGACATTAATCTTTATTCGTACGAGCGACATGGTTAATTTTACGTTGGGGTAAAAATGAATCATTGTATGTCTAAAAATAAGGAAATGTATAAAAATAACATGTCGTACCAATTAACGCGGGAGTTATTGATAAATACAAAAACATCGATCACATAATTTTACTCATAGATTTATAACATTTGGTAAACAGACTCACGACGTCGTAAGACGTCGACCTTAAAAAAGACTCCCATATCTATGATTTGTCCTTTGTGACTAATTGTTGGTTTGTTCCTTTTATTTTGGACATATCAGAGATTTTTTATACACGGATTTTGGTCTTAGTAACCATAAATCGACCTAAGTGTCAATTAGTTTTTAGCTCTTCATTAATACTTTAAGTATCAGATACATTCGGTACCGTCTGAATTTCACCCTGCGATACAATTCCTTTGTATAATGACATTGGAAAAGTACTGGAGATGTTTCAATTTAAACTACATTGTAAAAACACAAATCATATTGCTCTATTAAAGTGTCCTATATTCAAATCAGTTGAGTCTTTCAAGTTGCAAGTGTCTATGAATATGATAGAAGGTTTGAAATTAGTTTTATGATTGTTATTGATTTTGTTGTGGAATCGAATATATCAGTGGATGAAGACTTATATGTTCTATACCATTTTCAAGCTATCTGATTTTTATATTTACATAAAATGTAAAATTCATGTTAACAATATACGGAAAAAATACGGATTTGCAAACGAACTAAATCACATTACAAACTAATAAGGTTTTTAAAAAGTTTTACAATTTTTTTTTATTAATATTTCCATTGATGTTTCTTTGCACGATAGAGATGTTATGCTCATGCATGAGATTAACTTGAAAACTATTTTCACACTATTATTGTAAATTTGCTAACTTTTTAATACCCAACTATGTAGCAAAGAGGACAACTTTTTTCGCGCGTATTTAAGTTAGTTTTTATGTACGTGGGTTTGTATGTAAGTTAATTCCATTGTGACGGCCTAGAGTTACAACGACTGAACTGATTTTGACGAGCGAGTGTCATTCGATTTATCTACTTCCCCAGAGTGTCGTACAGTATATTACATCGTCACAAAACACATGTGTAGACAAGATTCTACAATATTAGTGAAAAGAACGTGATCAAATCACACTCGCCATTTTTTTATGTTAATTTTTCTTACGATTTATCGTGTATATACTAAATAAAATAAGAATAAAAATATTACAGTATATAAGGTTTAGATGTCGGATTGCCACAATAAATAAAATGGATTAATATACTAATTGTATGTTTAATTTTTTTTTGTTTTTATATTGAGTAATTATGTACACATGACCTCAACGATGTAATTATTTTGATGCTATATAAAGTGGAGTCATTAAAATCTTAATGTAGTTTAAATCGAGTAGTGTTAGGAAGTGAACATTAGGTGAGTCACTGATAATATTTACTTTTACTGCCGTTCCTTAGAAAAGTTTTATCTTACTTTTTACTTCTCACTATTATTACAAATGAAAGTTTAGATGGATGGATGGATGGATGTTTGTTAGAAGTTATTATATCTCCAGAACGGTTAAAGGAATTTCGTTGTAATTTGGTACAGATGTAGTAAATAGTTTAAAAAAAAACATGGGCTACTATGGGAACGACGAAGTCCCGGAGACAGCTATCACATATTTAGTATATCTATTTCCTTGTTTTGTTGAATTAAAAAATTTAATAGTATTCTGATAAAAAAAAAAATATCTGAATTGTTCTCGAAATTTTAGGGAGGATACTTAAAAGTTTTTCAAAATGCATAAAGCAATTTTAGTCTTCTTCCTTTTTTTATTTATCGGCGAAATTTTTACTAATAGCTACTTTATTTTTATCTTTATAATAGAAAATCAACGTTACGCTGTTATAAACATTGATATATCTAGAATATCATGCCGTAATGTTACTAATCTTACTAATATTATAAATGTGAATGTTTGGATGGATGGATATCTGTTTAAAGGTGTCACCGACACGGCTTGACGGATTTTAATAAAATTTGGCACTCATGTAGAACATAGTCTGGAAGTAACGTAGACTAATTATTATGTTTTTTTTTTAAATTCCGTGTGGACAGTGTCACGGGCAACATATCGTTATAAATATTTTTATTAAAGTATGTGTTTAAATAAAAAAAAAATCTTTAATTAACAATGAGCGTTGAGTAGGAACAAAGTTATAAGAGGTAATTATTACTTAAATATAATAAGCAATTACGGAACTATTAGAGAACAACTGTAATTATTTTAATTTAAATGTTTCTAACAATTAAAATTCATCCACTTTAAAAACATTTTTTATGCTAATTTTTGTTAGGTTTATGTTTAATTATAAGTAACGAGGAGTTTTTTTTAGGTTTTTATTACAAGTATGAGAACAAGGTAACATAGAACTTTCCTGCTAAAAAAAATAGTTGTAGGCGTGTTTGTAGGTTTTTTTTTCAACTTTTTTTACTTTTCGCGTCTTTTTGATCTTTTACTTTTAAAATGAAAACTCGTTTCCATCATTTAAAGCTCAAATTTATTGCGATAAAAGCTCTAATCTGCGCCTCGGTCCGGTCGGTCATATGTCCGAATCTCTCCGTTGCAAATAACTTTGCAGTTTGATTGATTTAATGTGACGTTGCAGCATGTTATAGATAGTGTTTTATTTTTATTTAAGTACCATATTCATTTTCAGACATGAAGTTGGTGATTTTGTTAACTGTGTTGGCCGTGGCCTTGGCGCGCCCCGAGGACAGCTTCTATGACGACAAATACGACTCCTTTAACGTTAAGGAACTCACCGGCAACGTTCGGCTATTGAGGGCGTACGTGCTGTGCTTCCAATCAAAAGGAAAATGTACACCCGAGGGAACCGTATTTAAAAGTTAGTGGTATTGATTATATTTTATTGAATAAAATATGATTTATTTGTATTCTTTTAATTAAAAATGCTTAATGTACATAAGCACCAATAGCAACGGGGTACGAACGACCAATCACGTGGTCATGAATTCTAATCCCGTCATTTAACTCTGCATGTGATTCACATCGAAGATAAATAATCGAGCATTCTTAAAATTCCATAATGTAAACAGGTTTTAGACGTTTAAGCTAATATTAAATGACCTTAACTAATTAGTTCTTTGTTACTTTTTAGATCGGATCCCAGAAGCACTTGAGACCGAATGCGGGAAGTGCACGGGGAAACAAAAGATAATGGTCGCCGAAATTTTAAAGGCTATCATAGAACTGCTTCCAGCGGAGTGGGACGAACTGGTCAAGATCTACAAAGAAGAAGGACAAAATCTTAAGGATATTACAGTATTCATCGACAAATATGCACCCAAATAAATTTAGTTCCAAGTATAGATGTCAATTAAATATATAAGTTGAAGAACAAAGAAGTAATTAATTCAACCGATCTCTACTATATTTACCTTCTTAGTTATACATGTTAAGCTTCGACATCTTATATTTTATGTTATTAATAATAGTATTTTAACAACTCCTAAAGGTACTTATATACTTCTCCATCGACCGACTTGAACTCACCCTAAATTAGGTGTGATTAGGTCTATCTCGCTGGGCCAGTACGTTGACTATATACACAATATTATTTTTTACATTCTAAGCACGTATGTGCAGGTTGTAACGCGATCTTAAATTCACGCATGGAAGCATCAATCAACGAAACCTGCTGATTTTAGTGGCTAAACCATTACGCAATACGATGTTATAGAAAGGCATACATAGCACGCGTCGACATTTTTGTCTTCATCGTCAAACCTTTGAAATGATTTGTCAAGTTCATCTGGAGAAAAGTTCCTGCAATTTTCAGGATGGTGGAGGAAATCTATATAGTTGACATGTATTCTTTTTGCCTGTTCTGAGCATATAGCCGCGCGTCGACAATTTACCGTTTTGTATACAGAGCGTGCGGTACGGGAATCTCGCTACAAAACCATACAATGTTATAATACTTCCGACGATTTACGTTGCCATGGATACGACGGCCTTTAGGTCAATAACAATAATAATTATTACATTCGATATTCTTACGCCCTTCGTATACAAGAGTTTGCAATACATTGTATTGTACAGTATAGAAATTCGTACACGAGCAAGTGTCGCCGCCAAATAAGTTTTTGAGTTTCTTTAGAAATTCAAATGCGATATTTCAATTTATTCAGAAACGGTGTAGGTGACAAGAAGAAGTCAACGAATACTTTCCAGTCACGTCCTGGCCACTTCACTTTATCCTCCACAGAGGAATAATCACCACTCCTCAACACTTGCCGTAACTTGAATCAACAAAGTTTATACTGTCTTTAAAGTGCTTTATAATGAGATCGAGTGGCAAAGGACTTGAAACGTTATTTATTTGAAACATTCAGTCATTCTTGGAAATGAAAATAATAAAGTGTAATATAAAATGAGATTCAAATGATGAATTTCTAAATCTAATTACGTCTAATAATATAAAATCAATTCTCGCAGCTTCATAATTCTTAAAATAGTCATATCATATACCAGGGTAGAAATAATTTGAATCGTGGAATTTTAGCACGACAATATCATTTGATATTAAAATGTTGTTCGCTTACGATTTAATATTTTTTTCCACTTCTGTATCGGAGGCATTCACCTCCACATCCTCATCCAATTCCGCTAAGAAGGCCTCCGTTATAAACCTACTCGTATTTAATATTTTTTTGCAACAACATCTGAACCCCACTTTAAATTTCTTCTCCTAGGCTATCAATTATTTTTAAGAAATGTATATTTTTCTAATTAACTAAATCATATTTATTTAAATCGGTGGATTTACTTGGAAATATTCCATATACTATGTTTATCATACATATTTTAGAAGTCACGGTGAATGGGTTAGCAATAAAAAAGTGCAGAATAAAGAAGTGCTATAAAATTTACATAATACGACGCACTTACTTCCGCGCCATTAATTTCTTAATATTTAACGACTATTAATGAAATATTTTTTCAGGTTTTTTTAATTCCTCTTCCAGTTTACTCCTTTTCCAGTTTAACCTTCCAACAAACGAATATAAATGACTCGTTTCATTTATTTGATAAAAATTAGATGTCGCCTGCGACTCCGTCCGCGCGGAATTAAAAAAAAATAATGAGTAGCTTAAGTGCTCTTCCAGACTATGTTCTACATCTCTGCCAAACTTCAATAAGATCTGATGAGCCGTTCGTGAGATACCTTCAGACAAACATCCATTCAAGCATTCACATTTATAATATTAATAAGAAGTAAGATAAGATTACTAAGATTTAAAAAAAATACGAAAACGTTATTTAGAAACGCTGACTCGTTTAGACGTAATACCAGATACATAATACACTAGAGTATAAGAAAGAGCTAGGACAGTACACAGCTCAGTACTACTATTGTACGAATACGCAAACCGAAGTAGAACAGAAACTGTTTTGATACGGTCCTCAAATCTGCCTCACAATTCCGCCCTCCTGTGAAGCTAGCATAATCCTAAGTTTACTTAAATATTGCGCTTATGTCAATTAGTTTTGTCGTTAATGTTGAGCTTAGCACAAACGCCGTCTAATTAAAATACGCTTCTAGAAGTACGCCGAGTAAGGCAACTGTGTTCTTGTCTTAAAAACGCCTTAATCTATTTAATCAGTAAGCAAGAAGACGAAGTAGGAAAGAATAGACAAAATTTCTTAATTAAATGATACAAGCTGTCGCCCGCGACTCTGTCCGCGCCGAGTTAAAAATAACTTATTAAGCAGCCTATATGTTCTTCCAGATTATTTTCTACATCTATGCCAAAATTCAGCGAGATCCATGCAACCGTTTTGGAGATACCTTCAAACAAACATCCATCCTTCTTAACATTCGCATTTATAATATTAGTAAGAAGTGGAAACATACATTTATTTTTTTAATTTCCTTACTTCTTGTATAAAAAAACATGTTAAAAGAAATTGGGCATATTAAAAAAAACGGTAAGTGCCGCTCACAATTGTTTGTCGTTTTTTATACCTTACCTGTAGCTTGTTGGTTCATTACGTCGCAAGTCGCCCTCGGGGTTGACAAAAATATGTGTTTACGTTCGTAAATTTTGCTAAATACACAACGACTTTGGTTATCATGAAATGTACCCCAGTTTTACTTTTCAGGTAAATGTGTAAACGCGTGTTCAATCGAAATTATTTTTAAGGAAACGAGAAAATCGTTCTTCAATTGTTAATCGAACATAAACAGTTTGCAGATCATATTACAAAATCAACTATAGAAATAAATCTTTTATATTATTACTATAGCTTTGGCCTGCGACTCCATCCGCGCATTTATTCGAATTTTTCTCACCTTTTAAACCTACCCTAGACCTCCACGAACATTTCAAGACCAAGATAAGATAAATCCGTTAAGCCGTTCTCGAGTTTTAGCGAGACTAACGAACAGCAATTGATTTTTACATATATAGATAATTATAGAATTATATTTAACACGAATCTCGGTGTCGTAACTGTAAGATAAGATTTATATTCGTCTGCATACATTTCGCATATTCTGTTTCATATTCAAAAGCGGTCAAGAATAAACATATAAATGTATGAAATTTGTAAACATCTTCCAAGATTTATTTATAAATGCAGAATACTGGTATATTAATAATTTTAACTATATATCAATAATTAAAGTGAAAATTCTGTTTCCCTTTTTAATAAAAATTAACAATTCCTCTAATTATGAATTATGGTCTAATTTTGACGAATAGGGAATTCATCATCAGCTCTCTACGACGAACGTCCCCACCGAGGGGATCGAGCCTACCTTAAGTTAGGGTTGATTAGGCCATAGTCAACCACGCCGGTCCACTGCGGGTTAGTCGACTTCACACATATCTTTGAATTTCTTCTCAGATATGTGCAGGTTGCATCACGATGTTTTCCTTAACCGTGAGAATGTCAGATAAATGTACATATGTAAATCGGAAATCGAAAAACACATTGGTACATGGCGGGATTCGAACCGAGGACCTGCAGATTGCAAGTCAAGTGCTTAACCGCTGACCTACCGACGCTCAATAAGGAACTACTAGTATAAATTTATTAAAAATATGTATTTATAAACCTTTTGATTTCTGCTTCATATAAAGATTAAATTTTAATATGGAAATCTAAAAAAGCCAAAGTAAAAACTGACATATTCCAGCTTAAATAAAAATATAATCTCGTGAACAAATATTTCCCTAGTTTCGGATACAAAAGAAAAATAACCTTTTCTGGCTGAAAATAGCAGTAAATCAAACAGTACAAAAGTTATAACTTTTATTTTATCACTCGTCATATCTATAGTACATAAGGTTATTCATTTTCTAACAATACTTAACAAGCAAATATCAAGTTACGTGATCTTTGGTAAATTGTACACCGTGTTCATACTACATTGTTGTTAAGAAGTAAGATTGACAGGCCCTTTTATCCCTGTTGCCTTAGTAACATTTCAGCTATACAAATGATATAATAATAAAGTGTCAGGGTAATAACCTTGTTGTTTAATAAAAATAAAAGGCACAAAAGCACGCACTAAGATAGACAGTAATTGACATAAAGTATTCGAAATAAATGATCCATTGATATTCATCCAAAACTTCTGAAAATTAGTTTACCTTTATACATCTCACGGTTTCGTGCCTCCTATAGCGTAGCATAAAACTCGTAGCGGAATGTTAAATAGCCAACAATCTTTCGTAGTAATTGCAATTCAGTAGAGTTATTTCATTACAACATAATGAATAGTGTTGCTCAGTCATACAGCTTGCTTTGTTAGTTTAAAACTTGAGAGAAAGCTGACGAGAAAGCAATTAAGATGGTAAATCAGTTAAGATTTTGTTTTGTATGTTTTTCTTTAATTTATTTTCATTAGTTACGAATTATTCCAACGAGCATTTGGATTATTCGATTATTTATTTTTAGACTTTGACTGACTTACGCAAGTATTACCGGATTTTTAAATATTATATATATTTTGCCTTGTCTACGAAAGGTCTTAGTCCCTAAAGCCAGTCGCTTGCAACATATTTGTTAAAATCGTCTTTAGAATAGTCGCAGCGATTTTCAATATGGCAGAGCAAATCTATATAGTTGACATGTAGTTGATATGTTTGTACTGATCGACTGTAGTCGACGATTCAGCGATGTTAAAAATAAGATCAGGTAAATTGCAAACATTTATTTTTCCAAATACATTTAGTTTACATTACAGTAAATATTACATTAAATTGTATGTATTTTGTTATATTTGTAATGTAAATAAAAAATAATTACATAAATATTTAATTAAAACATATATGAGATCAAGTTTTTATAACTTTAAAAGTAAATATGTTTATTCATTATATGAAATACAAGCTATTCAATTTTCAATTTGTAAAACATTTTTATACTCAAAGTCCTAGTGTTTATATAGTAAAATTAATTCAAAGTTGAACCTGGATAGGCGACAACCTTCATAAGTCAGTTTCGAAAATATCGCGATCGTTTTGATTTTCGATTATCCAGGTTCGACTGTATTCTAACTAAATTATATAATATCCAATATCACTATCTATACGTTTAAAAAAATTATGAGTACATTATTTATGTTCTCGATTCCACATCAAGGCGTATTAATATATTTATAAATGACATCAATTGTTATAATTACTACAAATGTACTTATTAAATAGAAACAATACATTATACGTATATATTTATACATGTTTTTTAAGCCATATAACGCCCACTGATGGGCATAGGCCTCCCCCAAAGATACCCGCTTCCAGGATGCTCCCGTAACCGTGACCAGATCATCGGATCATTGCGGGAGGCCTTTCCACGCTGCGTCGGCCTGTCCGTGATGGTCATATATTTAACCATAATACAATGCAATCCCATAGTTTAATACAAATAACGTGACAATAACAAACTTATTTGTAACTTGGATACATTCCACACGTGATTAGCTATAAATACGTACCACGTACATAACATTTACAAAAGTTTAAAAAGCACTGACACATTAATATTCGCAAGTTATTTAACGTATTCACAGCAAAAGAAATAAATTCACTTCCCATTTAGGATCGAATATTGTCACTGTCACCACTGTAGTGACTTAACCACACTTTAGTATTTTACGTGGTTAAAAGTTATCACTTCGCCAAAATGGGTAGGAAATAAAAGTCCTCCACTGCTACTTAGTCTTTGCGACAATTGACAGTTTTTAAAGGAAATGTTCGCACACAGCGGGAACATTTGCCTGGCGAACCCGACCTCAAGGCACCGACGTCTTCGCTCTGAAACAATACACATTATAGCATTGATGAAATGTTAAGATCATAAATAAAAAAGGGTCTTGATAGACAGACGGACGGACAACAAAGTGATCCTATAAGGGTTCCGTTTTTTCCCATGAGGTACAGAACCCAAAAAAAGAGTATTTTATAAATATACCAGTGAAATAAAAAATATAAAGAAGGCTGTAGTCGTGTAAGTAATTAATTCGATATAGATTACGATCAGGAAACGTAAGCTATAAATTATTGCCCATGCAAAGTTTACATATATACTTACGTCGACAGGTTACGATGTTGTTCCAGAATTATCTTTTTATCTTTTCGGAGCACCTGTTGGAGTATCAGTTATGAGTGAAACAAAAATTAAAATTAGAAACAAAAAAATAAATTAACTGTTTAGCATAAATATAATCGCTTACAGAAAGGATGAAGTACTGGAAAGGAGAGAGTAACGGGAAACTTACGTGTTTTGGTTGTGGGACTCGGAGTGCGAGGCTGCGGGCGGCAGGAATCGTGCAAGAGGTCGCTGCAGCAGCAGCTGCCGGAACGTCTGCCGGAACTGACGGGACATCGAGCAGTACAGAATAAAGTTGATAGCTCCATTCACCAGCGCCAACATATCCATGATCTCTCCGAATAAATTGTAGCATCGCTTGAAGAAGCAGGGCCCGAGCAAACCGCTCATCAGTCCCATGATGCCTTGAGGAAGTTCTGTGACGAGAAACAGTAACAACACTGCCAGTAACATCTTTGTTGTTCTGTCAGTTCTTTTGTCTGCTTTGTGCTGACGTTTCACCATCTTCTCTGCTGAGGGGCACGCGCTGTAGTTCCTCAAATTCTTCTGATGCTGGTTGGCGCTGTACAAAGCTCCGATAAGCCACAGACTTATAACGGTTAGTATCGAGCAAGGTAACAGTTTGATGATAACTCCGTGCACCCAAAAGTTTATTTGGTACAAAGTGCCCTGACTGTCAGAGTCGACGTGGTACGCGATGTCAGGGTTGCCGTTGACGTCACTCACGTTCTTTGTATGGATATCAAATACCTGACAAATTACAAACATACATTCAATGGTAATTTCAATTGTGTGAAATGTATTTGAATTTGTTTATTCAAAGGTTCGATCAGTCGATCTTGAATGTCTTTGGTATGAGTGAAATGAAGATAAATTTATACTATTTTCCACTGATTGACTAGTCGCACTACACTGACCTTGTGCAACTGCTATTTTTATGACGGGTGATCGCGTTCGCGCCAGTGGAAACAGTTCATATACTGTTCTTAGAAAATATTACCAGGACAGCCTAAGTTTAGTGAAAACCGGGTATAACTGAACATACCATAAATGTCGGAGTACACAATATCGGCGGAAGAATGAAGCTTGTAAGGATTGCGAGGCTGCATCTCCGCTCTGTGCAAAGTATATGGCTTCTGTCGGAGTATCTAAAATTAATTTCACATTAGAGTACACATACATATATGTATCAAAGGCTAAAATTAATCAAGGCAGCCATAAAGTTTGTAATTAACAATTTTTTTTAATTATACATTTCGTAAATTTCATTTCAATTTTAATAATTTCAATTCAAAGCGTGTCTGCGTAATTTGCTTAAGCTATTATTGGGGTTAAAATAAAATACATATCGCACGTTAACCACTTAACATCATAAAAGTAAAGGTTCATAGGTTATGTTAACATACGCGATTTAAAAGGTACAGAGATACTATAGACCATGCATGCTGGAGATTATCATTTTATTTCTATTAACATTAACCACCTTTCTTTTAACCGTAACCGTTCAAAGTACTCTAACCTACACTTTTCCTTTTCGTACTAAGCTTAGTAAACTTCGAAGAAACTAGTAATACTTACTTAATGGCGACATATCTCCATATGGCCAGAGCGAGTGTGAGACAGATAGACGCCGTATGTAGGATTTGAGCAAAGTGCATATGAAATAGTAGGTACATCGCCCAAGAATATGGAAAATCTAATTTTTCGGGCAAAACCTAAAAACAAGTCAAGTTATAAAAGAAAACTTCTGCTTTTGTTTCTAAAAGATATAGAATTTACCAAATATATAAGTTTCCAAAAATAATTGTACAAAGTCTTTGGAATAAGTTATTTCGTTTGTTGTTTTGATACATTTTCAATTACTTCTGTCTAATTTTAATTAACTTTGTATAATTTCTTGTATTTCATTTTATACAAACTTTGATCTTTGGGCATTCTTGCGGACCATTAAATAAGCAATACCGTAAAATGTTATCAGTGTATGACTCTTTTCAAATTAAAATTTAGGTTGAAAAATATTAAAAAACTAACTGTCGCCCGCGCCTCCGTCCGCGCGTTATGAAAAAAAAACAATTAGTTCCCGGCAATTATTCGAATTATTCTCGCCTTTTAAACCTTCCCTAGACCTCTACAAACGTTTCATTACCAAGATAAGATAAATCCGTTCAGTCGTTCTCGAATTTTAGCGAGACTAACGATCAGCAATTGATTTTTTATATATATATATATATATATATATATATATATATATATATATATATATATATATATATATATATATATATATATATATATATATATATATATATATATATATATAATAAATATTCTTTAAGTTTAAAAAAAAGTGATGTCTTACTAAGTATTTATATATCGAGAAAGGTACATATTCGACCATCACAAAAACATCAGCAACAGCAAGCCATTTCAGTAGACGGTTGATTGGTGCAGCAGCCATATCCTTCCTAGTGAGTACAGCAATATTCATAGAGTTTGCCAGAACACCAATAGTACACACCTGTAACAATAATAAAAGAATAAAGTCAAAGTCGTAACCAAGAACCAAGAAAGAGATTATACCATACCATCCCGTCCGCACGGTATTGAAAAAAAAAACATAATTAATAGCCTTTGTGTTCTTCCTGACTATGTATGCCAAATTTCATCGAGATCTGTTAAGCCGTTCTGCAGATACCTTCAAACAAACATCCATCCATTCATCTATCCAAGCATTCGCATTTATAATATTAGTATGAAGTATGATAATATTTATACGGTTGAACGGACTTTCCCAAGAACGTTACAATATTTATAATATTTATAAGACAAACTTAATATAAAATGCAAAACCCTCAATATAATATTATGCTTCTTCAACGTTGAACGGAACGCAACTTTTAATTCAAAAAAAGACGGTACTTCGTAGGTAAAAGCATAAGACTGTCATATGACTAGTTTTCCCGCGAGAATTGTTCCCTAACACAGAAATTAAATATGTGTGTTAAAAATCGTAAATAAGTTGAAATATGTGTTAATTCAATTGCACTTTTTAATATTTCATTGTTAGACAGTTCAATATTTGTTTGGAGTATTCATAGTGTAGTGTCAATTAGCATAGTTTGAATAAATTTGACAACCATTTAAAAGTGTAACAAAGAGTAATTTAAATTCGACAATAAAAATGAATGCAAATTAAAAAGTGATTCGATTTTACCAAAGTTGAATGACCTCAATCACTTAGTGGACAAAAATACACCTTAAAGTTATCTCAAAAGTGAATGAAAGTAGAACTTCTTTATAACAGTGGCACCATAAATAGGAACCATCTAAGAATTGTAAGTATTGTAAATATTGTTAATACTTAAGTTCTTTTGTTATTTAAATGAAAACTTGTAAACTTTATATTATGAGTATTTAATAATCATCGTCGTCAACCAGTATAACTATTTTAACAACTGCCAATATTTTGGGCATGCATTTTTGTATTTATATTGTAAATTTAATAATTATTACCTTATTATGTTTACTTGTTTCTTTCTTGTACACAATATTAAATGATTTAATATTTTATGCTCTAACTAAATTTAGGTGTCGCGGCATAAATTATTATTGACATATTTATGAAACAAATTAGTGAGTCGCGAGGCGTGAAACGCTTTTACGTCAATTTGATTTTTTCGCAACGTTGGTTCGTATATAAATCTTTATTATTATATCGAACAATGTTTTCGGTTCTACTAAATGCTTTATTATGAAAACTAATAGAGATTATGTGAATATTGAAGAATGCTCTTAAACTAAAGGGAAATTGTTAACATCTATTGTCTGAGACTTACCGTCACGTTTATTTGCATTGTTAAAGGTTTTTTTATTCCTTTACTGACACGTAATTTTTAAGAAAATGCTTTACAATAGCGAATCGTGGCATTTCATAATATTATATATATATATATATATATATATATATATATGACATAACATAAATAGGAGCTGAAGAGAATAAAGGCGCGTATTTTAAGATCTACTAATTCGATTTTATTCCAATAAAATTGCATTTGACAGTTCAATTATAAAGTTTACTTAACCTAAGTAATAAGATGTTTGAAACTGAGCCATGCGGAAAGTAGGATAAAGCTATGAGCACAGCTACTGTAAATGTAAGAAAATGGTTTTTACTTTGGTAACTGAAGTCGTATATTTTTAGAAAAAAACTTGATCAATATCGTAGTTCATACCACACTTTATAATCTTGCTTTTCCCCGCGACTTTATTATCGTGAGATTAAAAAGTAGCCTTGCTTAGTCCTGTATACATCAATTACCAGTTGTATCGTGGGCGCGTTTGCGCTGGTGTGTGGCTTGTGGACAGACACATCAAAATAAAAAAAAATAGTTTTTCGTTTAAGTAAAGCGAATACTTATGTGCTTCAAATTTATAAACTGTATAGATAGATATTTAACTTTAAACTTTCATAGTTTTCAAATAATTCGTAAGAAACAGGATTTACACAAAAATTAAGCTGTTTGAGGTTGACTGCAGTTAGTCAAAGCGTAATCAAAGCGCATGGAAGTGTAACAAAATATCAGGAGCTCAAACAGCTTAAGCGTGTGATTGACATAGATAAGTAGATATGTACTCACCAATAAACTGACGTATCCGTGAATTCCATTGTATGTTTCTATTACATGCCTGAAGTCACCATCGCAGTAGCCACAGGGGTCGGGTTTGATGCTGAGGTTCAGTTTGCTCTGTGCATCACTCACAACTTTCACTAGAATCGAACCCAAGTTATTACCCTGCCCTTTGGTAGCCTGCTCACGTAATACTGACAAGATCTTGGTCTCATTAATACTCTGGCTATCCGAAGAGTTGCCGGATGCGGCCAGTATCTCTTGAAATATATTATAAAGGATCTGCGATTTGTTCGTCATTTTTTATTTTTAATAATGTTGTTGAAATAAGTTGTAAGTGATTCAGCCCATCCCCATTGTTAATTTTACTTGTCCTAAATCTGGAACAATAGAAAAAGACTATATTGTATGCAGTGGTTAAAGAATTAGCGACTACTATAGTGGAGAAATTTTTTATTTAAAGAATGAATGTGGAAATAACGTAATACAATGTGCATCTGTGTGCTTATTACCATTATTAATTTTGAGGTAACATTATGTTTGATATATATTCTTGTCGGAACTAAATAACGCATCATCGATTACACATAAGTATACTGATATTGGATTGTATTTCGGAGAACTTAATACATTCAGAATGATCTGTACTTGAACAGTGAAGTGTTTGGATGCACCGAAGCGCAGCAATCATATTGAATTCAATCAATTTATCCGAATTTAACCTAATATTATGGTAGCGTGAACGCGTGATATAAATTCCAATAACGTTAAATATTAAGGAATAAAAAAACAAGTGGAATTGGACAGGACACATTATTAGGACAAAGAAAAGAAAATGGACTAAAGACATCATGGATTGGTATCCCAGAGAAGGGAAACGGCAAAGAGGACGACAAATTAAAAGATGGGAAGACGACTGACCAAAGGGATGGCGAAGATTAGCGCGCGATAGAGTGGTGTGGAAGAGACTAGGGGAGACCTATGTCGAGGTACAACCTGACACGCAACTGGATGCTGTTAATAATATTAATATTATTAGAAAATACGTTTGTTAATATTGTAATACTACATTTAATATTGTCAGTGAACAAAGGCTTCATCTATCTATCTAACGTTAAATAAGATGTTTCTGGTACGAATTGTTTCCATTTCATAAAACCTTTACGTCCCTTAGACATTGTTCGTGGTACCGAATAAGTTTTATTATTGTTGTAATTCTATGTGTTGTGCTTAAAATGGCTATTTATGGAGGAAAATCCCCATAACAATGAGCGACTTTAATGAATAGATTTAGAAATGGTGGGTTTCATCTTACATATGCCTATTATTCTTTTTTTAAAAATAAGATGTTTATAGACGAAACAATAGAAAATGACACTTTGTAAAATATTAAATTTCTAATTAATATTTTCGTTCCCGTTTCATTTTGTGAATTATCAATTTAAACGTTTCGGGTCAAGGGTCGTCGTTTAACTCATTCTAAAATCAATTAAATGTCCCTAAAATGGAGTAGGAATCGAATTTACGATTTACCTACTCAAAGTTAGGAGCCCACTTAAAGGGTATTTCCGATGTCTATTTCCAACAAATATTCCCTAACATATAACACTAATTGGACTTTAAAGGACCAATATTAATGGTTTCTTACGTATAGGAGTGGAACTGCTGCTTAAGTCTTTTTCCAATTATTACCAAAAGGGGTTTATTCTACTTCGAAAATAAATTATCAGGTATCTTCAGAACAGTTCAACGGATCTTAATAAAATTTGGCATAAGTGTAGGCCGTAGTCTGAAAGTACATATAGGCTACTTTTTAAGCTTTTTTTAAGCCCGCGCGGACGGAGTAGCTGGCGACAGCTAGCTATGATATAAAAAGCAGTTCCGTCACCTTGAACCTGCTCTACTAAAAATTTTGATGTTTTTACTTCGGACAATTTCTGAAGTAGCAATCGATATTAAGTTCTAATAATGAATAAAGACCCTTATTATTGCTTAACTGTATTTAAACCCTGTGTGACAGGTTATATTCATGTTTAATTAGGGAATAATTGTTTGCTAACATAATATGACGACGCTCTATGACCTGTTTGTGCTACCAGAGTCTCAAACTTAAGGGTATGAATTTGCGTTGGACACTTGAATGAACGTAACCGTCAGACGTAGGTTTAGAAACAAGAATACTATAATAGTCACTAATAACCTTATCGTCTTTATTTACAAGATTTCCGCAACCTTACTATTTCAGATAGCTCTATCTTGTAGCAGTAAGTAGTAAGATTTCTAAGCATTTCAATATGTGCTAAGTATATTTACCGGGGTTCAAAAGCTTAGAAATGCTTGAAAATTATTAGACAGACTGAATAGAAATTATATATGTGTATATTGGATAGCTGCTTTTATGTTTGTCACTAAACCACTGGACACATTTATTTAGAACTTTGGTAGGACAATTGAAAGGATTTGTAACCTACAAAGACGAAATAGAAATGTTTTTCACATTAAATAATATTTTGTACATTATTTTTATTTTTACGCTTTTGATATATAGGTACATATGAAATACCACTTTATAAATAAAAGTACTAATCCTTTTAAAACACGTTAATGTTATTACAAGACGCTACAAAAAGATATACGTTTGTAAAGCGAAGTAAAAGTAGATTCGAAATAAAAACATACTTAGTTTTCGCAACTTATTTTTTTTGCTGTCTGAAATAATAATAAAGAATCCTTCAAATCGTTCAAAGGTTTTTGTTAAATGTGTACCAGAAATAGATTAAATATTTCCATTACTGTATCGAAATACACACTTACCAGGAACTCTGTTTAATAAACTTTATTTAAGCTTTTATAAAGGTAACAATGGAATGTTTAACAACATTTTCTTTGATCACAAATCCTTGTGATATAAGCAGTTTTTTTTATAACAAAGACGAGGGAAATGCTAAAGAAGTATTAGCTTACAGAAAACTGAAATGATAATACTCTTGCCTTTTTTACCTGACTGATATGAGGGTAAATGTTTTCGTATGTATAGATTTTGTGATTAGCGGCCGATGGGTCCAACTAGAAATATTCTTACCAAAGATTTTTTTGCTATAAACAACAAACAACATTAAAACATTATACATCGGTTTCTAGTTAAATTATACGACTTAGATATGTTGTTATTTTGAATGAAATTCTCATTTATAAATGCTGATTAAATCGAATCGAGTGGAATGGAAAACGTGAAATTCGATTTGCAAAACGTATAGCCAGCAGAAAATATTTAGTTCTAAAAATATTGACTTTGTACCATAACTAAATTTTAGAAGAATTTAAATTGGAATAAAATATAACATCCTATACTTTTAAGGCCGATCGATAGTGCTAATGATGAGAATAACTATGATGATAATGATGATATATAAATGTGATGAGAATAAATATATGTAACAAACATAATGAATTAAAAAAAAACATGTGAAATATTGTAACTTAATACTTTAACTTTCAAAATTAAGCCAACGGAATAAGGAATACACATATGATTAATAAAATTTCATGTTTTAGCTTATTTCGTACTTAAAACTTAATCTTAAAATGAAATAAACTTATATCAAAAGCATTCATAAGTTGTAAGTTACGAAGTTGTAATTTGGTAGAACTTTTACAAAAGTAAGAAACATTTTCTACATACCAAAAGAATTACACTCCAAAATTCAGTCACTTTATCTCACTTAGATTTTATTAAAAAAATAAATTGTTATTAAAATTTAATTCGAAATATTGTTACTATAACTTATAATCAGAATATATTTGATATAATCGCGAGTTTGGTGAAGTCGACCACTTAGTCGGGGAACACGATCGCAACTGAAACAAGGACGGAAAGGGACAATCGTACGGATACCATTTAGTCATACTATTCCAGGACAGTTTTATCAATATCCTTTAAATGATTTACAATGTTAATAATTTAGTTTCCATTGTTTTAGGTAGTCGTGCATATATGAATGGTACTTTATCGAGAAAAATACTGTGACCACATATTTATGTGATATGATTATTTTTTAAACATATTGTAAATAGGAAATATTTAATTTATAACATTTGTTTAACAATCCTTTATACTATAATATACTAATAAACGTAAATAGTTTAAACAATTTTTCAGGAAATCTCTCAAATTTAGTGGATCTGGAGTTACCAGTTACAATGCTCTCGGTTTTGTCACATCTGATAAAAGCCAACAAGGTGCAAGAAAATGTTTCCCGACATCGTCTCGCCGTTGTTTTATACGCTATACTTCTACTTTTACACTTTGTGACAAAACCAAGTAATTACTATAATTATTTACTCAAAACATTCTGTTGCTCATGATTTCGTCCGACTAGAATAAAAAACAGAGTTAGCCAATATGCTTTTCTAGTCTCTAACGCGTCGCTGCTTCTAATGTTATCCAGATATTTGCAGAAGTTCTTAACTGGTAACTAACATCCATACATTCCTTTCACCTTTGTAACATTAGTAAGGTTGAGTATGGTTACAGTGAATTTGACCTCAACCAGGTCAGTTATTTGTAGGTCCAGTAATTAAGTATATCAGATAATTTGTTAGTAACATGACTCGTCGTACTATTAGCTAACATGAAATTTTCAGGTAGGAGTCTACGTCTATTCCTAAAGGAAAAAGGTGATTATTAATTTGTTGACAAATATTTCTATTTATTACTTGCTTTATTTATGTTATTATTTACCAACTAGCGCGAGTAACAAGCTAATTTAAATTGTATGTTACATGTGTACAATCAGGGCCATTCGCGGTGTTCCACTTACAGAAAAGTTGCTTTGTCTTTTGCAACATGACAAAATTCACCTATTCTTACAAAATAACCAATTAGATTGTGATAATAAAAGGATATTAGTCGCAAATCACTGACCGACCTGTTTACGTACACGTACACGTACACTCTTAAAGGCTGCGTTCTATTGGTTATAATTTCCGCGTCGTGGTCTCAATACTAATGATACGTTCCAACAACAGTCGCTTTGAGGTAACGAAGTTAGATTACCACCTGATTCCCTGATAGTACTTTACAAATGCTTGTATCGCGATATACTCATTTTAATAATCTCATGATTAAGCACAAAATATGGTAAAATTAGTTTGGAGTTCGCGTAATCGACATATGTTTGCGTTAACATCTTATTAATCCTTTTTAATTAAATATTATACTTAGTGATAAGAATGCAAGCACGTAATCCTACATAGTCTTTTATAAAAGTTATTTTGTTTGTAATTCTCAATATTTATAAATACTAAAGATTTTTAGTTTATAATAAAGCTGAAAACTAAAATATTCCGTGTACGTCTGATTTTGCTATTTTTATTACGAGAATTGCGACTGCGAATACATTGAGAATGAAATGTTTAAAATTGACATTTCATTCTCAATACAGATGTAACAAAATATTCTGATCTGTTTCTTTTTCCGTAAAATCATTTTTTGTTTGCATCATTTGGTTTTTAAAACAAAATAAAATAATAATGATGTGTATTTTTTACTTGCAGCTCACAATTTTATATGTTATAGCTGTCGCCCGCGACTCTGTCCGCGAGGAATTAAAAGCAAACTATGCCAAATTTCTGCAAGATCCATGCAACCCTTACGCACATACGTTCAAACATACATCCATCCATCCAAACATTCGTATTTTTAATTTTAGTAAGATGTCAAACATCGACTAGCTATGGTGTATAATCTGGTAAAAAATTGTCCCCACTATAAAACGTAACGCACAATTTGGATTCATTAGCATACTTGTACGATATTTCGTATCAATTAGAGTGCAACGACATTGTCGTGGCTATCGGTTCATAAACACGAAAATAATAATCGTTTTTTTCCATGAATTTATTTTACACCTGTATCGTAAAACATGTGATAGCAACGCTCGTGTGCCCACTACAGTCGCAAGCCCTTCAGATAACACATTATTGCTTGATGTTACTCTTATAATAAAGGTATGGTACCTTTACAATACAATTGGGGTAAACAGAGATCGTTTGTTAGGCTTAATATTATGTTTCTGTGTAAAAGAAGAAATAGTAAGGCACTCAAATTGTACCACTAGTGTGAATAAAAATTCAAACTAATGACTGGCTGTTACTTTGGCCTTTTGGTTAAGGTGTTAGTTTTTACTAAAAAATAAAAATGTTCAAAATTTTTGGCAAAATATTCAACGAACAACAAAATAAACATTGCATTTTGTAGAATAATACGAGTATTATCAATACAAAGACAAGGAAGCTACTTTTGTTTGTCTGATATATTGTTAAAATTCGCAGTTATGTAATGGTTTGTTTGTGATTTTTATGCATACGACTTCCATATACATATAAATTGTTACGTAATTTAACCTAAATTAATATTTTCCGTCATATTCATAGGGGTTCAGTCAGACAGACTTTTTGATTTCTTAATTTGTTCGTAACTAAGCTGAGCGGATATAAGTTGATAATGAGTCTCATATAAAATCTCTATTAAGTGAGGATTTTTTTATCCTTACATTTATTAGAACGGCGACTGGAACTTTAACAAATAATAATTAGATGAGAGCTTGATAAAATTCTCACGACTTTTCTTCTCATCTTTCTCAGGAATTTTCAATCATTTGAAACATAAAATTAGTATTAAGTGGAACGTAGTGTTGGCGATTATATGTACATACAGCTGCATGTTTGCGCATTGTAACAAAGGAGTTCAGGTGAACATTTTCAGGCAAACTGCCAAAATATACCCAGCTTCAGGGTATTTGGATCCAAAAGCATTCCACTGCAAGATCAATAGAACTTCGAATTCTAAGTAACGTAAAGCAAAATTAGTTGTTTAGGTTGTTTGTTGTCATATTTACTAACGCAATTAATTTAATTTCATGTTTTTAAAAACTAGCTGTCACCCACAAGTACGATTTAAATTTAAAAAAAAAACTAAATAAGTAGTCTGCAGCCGTTCTGGAGATAACTTCGAACAATCATCCATCCATCTATACATCCAAACATTCGCATATATAATATCAGTAAGATAGCATTCTATTTTTGAATCTAATGAAATGATTATGGATACACTTTACAATAGCTTTATCAAAGCTGGTATTGTATATTAAACAAAGCCAAGCGCCGTTGGTGGATACGGTTCAACAGCCAGACATGAGAGGCATTACAAGCTCTCAATTTACACAACGTATATCACATTTCCACAAAAACAATACTATAATTATAATGAATGGTTATATAATATAATGTATACTAAAAACATTAAAATAGTTAGTCTGCATTCAAACTTGAAGGACATATTTTAGTCTCTTTTTTGTCAAAGAGGACGATATTGTAAGGGTCGACGATATGTCCAATTTAACATATACATTTGACCTAAAGAAATCAAAATAATAAGTTCTGATAGAAATTTCGCGTAAATCACTGCCTGTTAGTACCCATTTATTATTCACATCTAAGCGATGGCCAATAAATATATATAATAACAAATAGTTTTTTTCGTACGTTTTTAAATAGTTTTATACTATCCAAATATACACATAGATTTAAAAATACATTTATATTAAAAATTTACTTAGTAATTCAAATGTACTTAGTTGAATTGTTTAGCAGCCTGATGCAAGGAAAGAAAAATTGTAGAAATTAGATTTACTATATACTATATAAACTTTCAAAATTACCTGAAAATAAACATATATATTATACTTTGTAAATTTTGACAATATTCATGAGGATGAAGTTGCTGGTTGGTGATGGCAGTGAGTCTTGAAATAAAGAAATACATTTGAAGGAATAGGTATAAAGTGGTTACTTCGAATTCATTTAAAGGTTGTATTACCTGGAAAATGTATTTATATAAATTAGGGAGCGAATTCCCAGCGTCTAGACTCAGAAGACGGGAGTACGTGCAATTCTAACTAAAGAGATTTAATTTGAATTCCTAACATGTTATAAATCAAATTATTCTCACGTCTATAAAAATTTATCGTGAAGCACAAATTGAGGATTACTTTACTTATTTAAGTTACACATTCAAATTCAGATCGACGGTTTTGATGGAATTAGTAACTAAGTTGTAAATCTCTTTTTTTGAAAAAAAAAAGAATATACAGACGAATTGATAACCTCCTCCTTCTTTTTGAAGTGGGCTAAAAATAACGATAACTATGTTTATTATAAAGATAAATTTATATACATCGCGTTTATGAAATATGAGCTTTTGAAGCTTCTAAACAATTATAGCGTAGGTAATTTAATTCAGTAAATGGATTGGTTAATCAGGAATACTTTAGTATTAGTAAGCGCCATATAACTTTAGTATAAGTAAAATTAAATTACAATTTGTTACAAATACCCTACGCTGTCATCTTTATTCCATTTAAATCCTCAATGTAGATGTTAGTAGAAGAGGAATTATGTAAGTAGGTTAACATTATCATGCGTAATTCTATTTATTTCGTCGAAATTCTTTTTTTGCAGTGTACAAAGCTGTCAAAACGTTTTAGAACCGTTCTTTGACAACGTTTCGAACGCTTAACAAGGTTTTGAAGGCAAAATAAGGTTTTGATTTTACTTCCATTACTTTAACTAGCTGTCGCCAGCGACTCCGTCCGCGCGGAATTAAAAAAAATAATAGCCTATGTGTTCTTACCTACTATGTTTTATATGTATGCCAAAATTCATCGAGATCCATTCAGCCGTTCTGGAGATACCTTCGAACAAACAAACATACATCCATCAAACATTCGCATGTATAATATTGGTAAGACAAAACTAAAAACTATTCTTATGTAAAACGTTTTAATAATACAATAGTAATGTGAGATACTAATAAATTAGTTATTAATACATATCTTTGTTTACTAGCGACACCCTACTATTATTAAAAATTAATGTGTTTTATTAACTTTAATGTTAAATCTTTTTAAAGTAAATAGAGTTACTATAAAGAAATCTATTCAATAGACTAAAATATCTTTCGATTCTGAAGCCATAGTCTTGTTAAGCTAGGATAGACTGTTCTTATTTGTATAAACGATACATTCCTACGGATCTCCCATTTACTGGCCGAAGTGAAGATAACACATCAAAACGTTTGCTTCGATGACGTCATTATGATGTTATCCATACATAGATTATGTCATGTCGAATTATCTACTGTAAAGGATTATGTTAATAAGACGTAGGTGTTCATTATTACGAATTCCACTCACACTGATAGAGAAGATAAATTCAACAATGCACATTATTTCTTAAACCGGCTCCAAATATATATTTCTCTACTTTATCATAATAGTATAAAATCAATATATTCTTGGCGCAAACAAAGCGGTATTTAATCATTGCATTTGAAGTTAAAATATTCATCATCATCATCAGCTCACTATACGTCCCCACCGAGGGGCTCGGAGCCTACCCTAAGTTAGGATGATTAGGCCATAGTCAACCACGCTGGCCAAGTGCGGGTTGGTTGACTTCACACATATCTTTGAATTTCTTCTCAGATATGTGCAGGTTGCATCACGATGTTTTCCTTCACCGTAAGAACGTCGGATAAATGTACATATGTAAATCGGAAATGGAAAAACACATTGGTACATGGCGGGATTCGAACCCAGGACCTACAGATTGCAAGTCAAGTGCTTGACCACTGAGCCACCGACGCTCCGCTAAAATATTACTTCGAATGAAAGCGAAGAGTTGTATTTAAAGTAAAGAAAAACTGAATGAGAACTGCTTTTCCGTCCTCCTCATTCATGAGCAAAGAAAATGCTTTTACATATATTTCAGAAATAATAATAATGCTCATGGAAATTTTTGAAATGATTTTAATAATTATTATTATTTTCCTGTTTAATCATTGTACGGTTCGTAATAATTTAACACGTTTATTGCCACAGAATCGTCCTGTAAGTTCACTTTCGTACGTGTAAATCGTAGTAGCATATAAAGTGTTAAAATCTTATTTCATCACATCTTCATAAACTCACTATACGTCCACTCTGAGGGGCAAGCCTACCCTAAGTTTGGTATTGACTAATAAATTTTGTTTATTACTAGGAAAATAATACAAAAATCGTATTGTAAGGATTCATTCGTGTCACACGAAATACGAGTATCGTGTCTTCAGAACAATAATGTAAATGGCACGTCGATTGCGTGGGTTCACTATTTTTCGCGGCTCAATGATTACGCCAAATCGAATAAATAATATTTATATACGGGACTAGAAACAAGTGCTTCTTGTATATTATAATATATACTTATATAAGTCCTTGTATTGTACTTAAAAAGATACATAAAGATTAGGATATACATAGTTTACTAAAGATGAGAGTTATATGACAACAATTTTATACAGATCCATCCCTTCTTGTAGCCTCTAAAACTCTGCATTAAAAAGTAGCCTATGTCCTTTCTCAGGCTGTAGATTATATATGTAGCAAATTTTACTTAGTTCGGTTCAGTGGTAATATTATTTAGACAAACCCGGCATGCAGTTTCATTAATAGAGTTTTTTTTGCGAACAACATTTCGTTTCAAACCACTTTTTCTGGTCTATATAAAATCCATCCCGTGGGTTACGGACGCATAACAAATCAACAATCATTGTTTTTTTTCTGAACTGTGTTTTCCTAAATTAAAATTCATAACTTGCAAAATGTAAAACAAACAGTGGTTTGTAGAATGTTAAATTTGTTTTCTCATGTAAAATATTATTATTTTATCTTTACCATCGTATCCAGAGTCGAGGGGTCACTCTACATAAATCTGAGACTTAAATAAAACAAGGTTTGAATTGAGATACGTCCCTAGAGACAGTCATATATTTTATAGTTCAGACAAAAATCGTACATGAAATATAATTTTTAAGACAGTTAAATAATACATATAGGGGTATATTTAAATATATGGTTAGTAAAGAAAACAAAACTATCGTCAGTTTACTAAAGAATACTCGAACGTAACTTGTTTAGTAAAGGATGGTCCCGTGGGTGTCGATTGCTGTCACAATTATTGACAGATATTGTTGTCTTTCTTTTTTAAAGATAATGTATGTGATGACAATATGTCGCTATAAAAGTGTGAGTGCAGTCAACTTAAACGTGATAAAAACTTCATGCAATTAGAATCAGGGTGTATCTAAAGGTCAATTTGGAGAGACAAAAATCATGCCGTTGGACATTACTTACAGAATACAAGGAAAATGACAATGGTAAGATTTCTCAGGGATGGGGATACAGTTTCTATAATGGCGGATAACACACGTGTCGGATATCTCCTTCAAGATAAACAAACGACACGACGATCATCGAATACAGGGTGAGATGAATGCCCCATTTTCGTATGGAATGTTGGCACATACTGTATTACTTTTCCATACATCTCTATCTTCCGTCATCTGTAAACATTCACTCCCTATTCACATATTCAGATCGGTTCAGTAAACAACTAAAATTAAATATAAAAATGTAAATGTATTTAATATATCTAGTTAGCAGACAGATAGACCATTCGAAAGGGAATTTAGTATCGAAACGTTACACAATTGTGAATAGGAAATAAAAGATATTGTACAGCAAGAATTTTCTAATATTCTTCTAAATGACAACGTAACAGCTGAAGCAGAAAATATTTAGTATCTTCAAGTTAGTATTGTACAAAGATATTCCTGAGAAAGGAAAACAATTGAAAGGAATTTCGTTATTGGAAAATCAATCTGTTATTTATTTTGTGAGAACATTATCATCTATAAAAATAATGAAACTACACTTGAAAGAGATCGTGGCAAAAGTTGCCTAACAAAATATAATTTTTAATTCATTTCCAATTTTAATCTCATGAATATTTATACACTAAATGGAAATGTAAAATGTATTATAATTTGAATTCTGCTATATTTTATGTGTTTCAAGTGGAATTAAAAGCAAATAAACATAATAAACACAGGTATTTGTATTGTGACAAAGGATACTGGTAAGTGCGGGAACAACAACACACGCGAAGTTTCCCTACACTCGAGTGGAAAAGTGGTACCACTGCAACTACGTTTGTTATTTCAAAAGCTTTTCCTTCTAGCAGTGAAAGGATCTTGTACAGGTATAAATAGAATCGATTCACTCACATTCGTGTCTATTATAATTCTACTAGATGTGGCCGCGACTTCGTCCATGTCAAATACTAACTTTGAGCTGCACGGTAATGGACAGTACTTGGACATTGCAAAATTACTTTATTTTTCTAGAATAAAAGATTTTTTCTTAAATAACCGTAGCACTAGTTACTCTTTATTAATCATCTACCTGATAATAAAAGTCCAATCAAAATCGGTCCAGACAATTCAGAGATTAGCCGGAACATACAGACAGACAATTTTTTTTGGTGTATATACCCTACAGACACATCGATTATATTTATGTGTATAGATGTATAGATATAAATTGTAGCAAGGCATATTACGATATGTTTTCTATATAAATATTCAAGTGACCGAACACGCAGCTATAATATACATTTGTATGACGTTACCAAGTTACACCGTAATTTATATTATCGCATCGGCTCGGAGCCTACCTTAAGTTAAGGGTGATTAGGCCATAGTGAACCACGCTAGCCCAGTGCGGTTTGGTTGAATTCACACATATCTTTGAATTTCTTCTCAGATATGTGCAGTTTGCATCACGATGTTTTCCTTTACCGTAAAAACGTCGGATAAATGTATATCTGTAAACCGGAAATCGAAAAAAACATTGGTACATGGCGGGATTCGAACTCAGGACCTGCAGATTGCAAGTCAAGTGCTTGACCCCTGAGCCACCACGCTCTAGAAAGTAGTAAGTAGCTTTGAGTTATTTTTATAGTGTGGTCAACATAGTTAAAGTGGTTTAAATTTCAATATCATTGTTTTAAGTAATGATTGTGATGTCAAATATACCATTTTGTATGTATCATACATACATAGTTACTAAGTTATGCGTTGTGTTAAAAATTATTGGAATTCGTTGTTGTAATTTGATAACCGCATTATAATTATAAAAGGTTTTATTGGTAATCAATCATTATGGAATTCAATAGACTTTTGTGCTATATTGTTTGAAAATTTTAACACCACACGTAATATTGTTCGACTCCTGCTATCAATCATTTTTATATACAATATTTATGGAAAAATACATTGGATATTTTTATACTTTTGTGAAAATATATTCTTTTTGTTTTCCTCGATTCATTGTATTCGTTAAAGTTCGGAAAAGAGGACTAAATTAGATCTCCGGGACGCACGATCATCAGACGAAACGCGGAATTGCTTCCACTTCAAGCCTGTCTTCTGTGTGGTCGTGGTATGTCACCAGACGAGCCGGGCCAATTGGTGCGAAGATGTTAAAGCGGGCTCTACCACTGCTGAATGTTGTATCTATGCACTGGTTTATTTTAGTATTTCGTAGTATTAAGGTTACAATACTACGAAATACTAAACATAGATAGATCAGTAAACTATTGAAAACAAAGGTAACTTTGTGTCAAAATGCACCACTGCCAGTAGTAGAGGCATTGGTATCTAGGATAGATATGTTTATCGTCAACACGATCTCTTTATAATAAGAGGTCAGAACAACCGTTCACATTAATCTTAGTTAAACAGGAAACTGTTCTCTGTTGTAGCTGTAATTAAATTCACAAGTAATTAATGTAAGGATTCCGTTAACTTTATCTCGCAGGATCTTTGAGTGCTTGATTAAGAAAATACTTATTGAACTTACAAAGTAAAGGAAAATCTTACTTAAGTTTATAAGGTACACATATAAGGGTATGTGATGAACATCAACACATCCTAAATCATCTAGAAAGATTATTGCTGCTTGTTTAGCTTGAGAATTACAGTGTCCGTGCTCTACTCTAAAAAAAAAACTTCAATCTTGCCTTGAATACTATGTAAAAATAAATGGATAATATATATTTTTTATACAATCGAGTGAAATAAATACATAGCATTTCTTTCCACATATTTCGTACCCTGATCGTTCCTATGTGCGTAAGTATTCCTTATAAATAAACCTTTATTCATGTTTTATAACAAACTATATCCCATGGTCTTTTATAAGTATACTAACCACAAAAACCCTTGCAAATATTATGGGAATTTCAATAGAATCCCTTATATAAAAGTCCCTTTTCAGTGAATCGTGTAGCTCAATTCACTTAGTCCTTCGTAGCAAAGTCGTAGCCCTTCAACGTAGCATGATTTATGAGGAAGGATTCAAGAACAAATTGTATCCTTATCTTATCGTGATATAAGACAAGTGTAAGAGTATAAGACAGATGTAGTGAGACTTGAGATGGGGACCTGAAAATCTCGTCGCTAGGCGTTGCAATCTATGTACTAATACATAAAAATTTATAGAGATAAAATATATTTAATTAAAAAAAACTTATCCACTTTATAAAATCTTACTTCATCTAGGTAATTACTATGTTAACTATATTTAAATATAATATATAATATGGAGCTACGTTATGATATAATTTAACTCTGTTTGCCTCTACTATAGTACTAGAAATTCAAACCGTTCGTAGCGTATTTCAAAATGCATTTTTCGTTCGTGGGATTAGACTGTTGATACAAAAAATTTAGATAAAAATGTTACGAATGAATATCTTACAAAACCTATGTAATTACGATTGTGCCTCAAACACAAAAACGTACATGTATTACGTATGATTTTTCACAATAATAGGCTATTCACCGCAGACTCTAGGGTTTGAATGTAGAGAGTGGTAGATTTTAAAACTTTAGTATACGCGTACATTTATTCGACTACATAATTTAAAATAAAAGAATCAAAAAGCATCTAAGTTGCCTTTGACAAATAATTTGTAATACAATTTAAATCCTTTTCACTAGGACTTTTCAATAAAATATTACAGTTTATCTTTTTATGTCGTCAGAATCTTATCTAACCAAGATGTCTTCAAGAGCTATAAAATGCTTGAGTAGAGACGATCTTGAGCAATCTCATTACCGCGATGTGACTGAATGAAATGAAATCGTAAGAAAACGAAGTATTAGTTTAGTTTACACCTCAAACAGTTTACTTATACTTTCATAACATCAATGTTAAATATATTTTTAATAATAAAACTTCTGTCATCTTTAAATCAGTTATGGAAAAAATAAAAACATTTATGTACTTAAATAAGAAGAAAACGTGAAAATAAGCCTTACTGTTTTTTTTTTAAAAAACTAAACCGCCTTGGACTAAGTGCAGATGACCAATAATTGCTAATCTTCATAATATTGTATGCAATTTATATTCTTTCTTTAATTTCTTATTATTGAGAATGTCTATTGTACTAGACATTCTAAGGGCAAGTTTCGTTTGTTTCGAATGTTGTTTCCCAAATGAATTACGTAATTACAAACTAAAAATAAAAACGGTTAACTTACACATTTATTCGTTGTCAGCTCTGACTAGTTTCAAGCCCGCTGGGGGTCCTTTTGCTTACGTAATTGGCTAAAAATAAACACGGTCATAAATACTTAGAAAATACAACGGCGCGACTCAATCTACTTAAATCCCTTTTATCTCTTAATATCTCGCCTTATTTATAAAGGGTCGGTATAACCCACGTATGTCCTTTTTATATCTCTACTCTATTTCCTTATATTCATCACTTGGTTGATAAAAAAATATTTAAGAACTGTTTCTGAAGCGAATATTTTTTTCATAACCATTATATTAATAAAAATTTACTTTTAATATCCAACATTAAACTGTAATCAGACAATCATTAAAACTACGTTTAAATATACTAATATTATAAAGGTGAAAGTTTGGAGTGATGGATTTACCGGCTACATGGATCTCGATGAAATTGGCCATAGATGTAAAACAAAATTGGAAAGAACGCAAAGGCTATTTTCTTAAACTCCTTTTCCATTTTTTTCATTAAGGGCGAAGTCTCGGGCAAACGTAGTCAGTAAAAAAAATATAATAGCAGTTAGAACTTTTTATAATTAATAAAATGTAAGCTAATTATGAAGTCAGTTCAGTTACTATTTTCTACATTTCGTTTGACAAGGTCTCAAATTTTAATATTTTGTTGGTTGGAAAAAATAAAACTAAATTAATATGTTTGAAGTACTTTTTGTCATTTTAAATACATTTAAAGCTCTATAATTATTTATTTTACATTACATATTTAGTAAATTTTCGGCAATAATACATAAATCATACTTTTCATTGGCCATTAATTCTTGTTTTTTTTTTAAATGCATATTTTTCCTTATATACATATATATAAGATTCTGTTTTTATATTATACAATAATTCTTACAATTTAATTTAAATTATTTAATATCTTCAGAAATAAGTATTTTTTAACTTATCTTCTTGTAACCATGCTTCTTTGGTCTCAATTATAACAGAATGAGCGTTTATTTAGACATAGAGTGCACGTATTGCAAATAAAACTAATAATTACTAAGTCTTCTGTATATAAATGCTAAGATCCGAGGTAAAGATACAGCACAACATACGAGTACGTCTGTTGAAATTCGCAACATTCGAATAACAATATAACTTAACCGATTTCAAAAGGTTTATCACACGATTTGTGTTCCTCAGAGCGTAATAGAGACCCAGTCGGGTTTCTAGCTTATTTAATTAATACTCGTAGTATTAGTAGACCTTCCATTCAAACGTATGTAGTTTGAAGTTCAGTGTGTGAGCTTGCGCGTGGCGTTGCTGTACAGCGGTTCCTTATGAGCTGGCCGAATGTGGTCCGGAACTGACGTGACATAGAGCAATACAATATGAAGTTGATCGCTCCGTTCAGTAGCGCAAGCGCATCCATTAGTTCCCCGAACAGATCGTAGCATCGCTTAAAGAAGCAACGACCCAGCGCGCCGCTCATCAAACCTGTTAAAGATTTTTAATCCGTTAATAATTATTTTAAGGTTATCGTTACATTAGCAGTTAGGTTATTTAGCAGATTTCATGTTAATTTACTACTATTTCTTGTACCATTCCAACTAAGCTGTAAGCTTGTGCTAGGGTGTGGTTTACGACAATAGTCGAATGGCGGGATCTGAACCCCCGACCTCGTGATCGGAATTCCATACCCTTAACCATTAGGCTATCGGCGCTTAAAAAATTGACATTGACGCGATAATCACGCGTATGAGATGGTTAAACACCGTTTAATGTCAGTGCCAATGACAATAGTTAATGGAATTTTACTAAATTAAACTGGTTTATTCAATTTTTATTAAATGTAGACTACACATTAAATTTTAACTAATTAAAACATTCTTACAGCTATAAAGAAATTAAAGAGGAAGGATATTAAATAGTCTCACGGCATCAAGTTGAACGTTAATATATTTTATAAAGCCCAAGTTTATCTTGGTCAAAAGAAAATCTTGAGAAGAAAATGATAAGACGCAGACATTTGACATAAAAGTAATTCAGTTTAAATACTTTTAAAAAAAGAATTGTTTTACACAAGATAAAGACTTTTGATTTGTTTTAATTATAATTTATAAAAGTTTACAATATTTATTAATCATCTAACATGATCTAAGTATTGATAATTTAACTTTAGCTTAGACCAAAAAAATTTTTATAGTATAAAATATCCTCATTCCTGTTATTATCCTTGATAAAACAGACATAACAATATTTTTTAAACGGGGATTTTGGTCTCAGAAAGCGACGATTAATAGTTCGTAAATACCACCGAAAATGCAATACATTATTGTACTGACCAGTACACATTGTATCGATTTTCTTAGTCTGAGGAAATTTCCTATAAAATTTAGTAGTGCCGTAATCGTAAGTTTGCCGTTGACAGCTCGAACGTCATTAGGATCTGTCAATAAAGCGAACAAAAGTAACGGAAACGACTATTGTTATTTTTATAAAGTCGTATATAACAACTCTAATATAACATTGTGTGACTTGTCTATTCTTATTATCTTTGTATATTAGTCTTATTAAAGTTCTTGATGTAGTAAACGCTACATATAAAACTTACCTAGAATACCTTGAGGAAATTCTGTCAATAGGAAAAGTAGTAGCACAGCTACTAACATTTTGGTAGTACGATCCGTCCTCTTTTCAGCTTTGGATCGCTTCGTCAGTTTTCTAGTGAAGACGTTTCCATTTGTAGCCACTACACTGCTGGCGGGACATGCATTGTAACCTTTTAGCATTTTCTTCCTACTATTAGCTCGATACAACACTCGTATCAGCCATGCACTGATGATAGTCAATATAACGCACGGCAGCAGTTTTATGAACACCGCATGTACCCAAAAGTTTAATTGATATAGTACTCCTTCGTAATTGGAATCAACGTAGTAAACTTTCGATGCAATTTTGCTTGCGGTTTTGTCGAATGATACCTCTTCATGTATTGTGAATACCTGGAAAGTTAAATTTTATAATAGATAAAAAAATATAATAGACGAAAAAATAATCGGTGCCTACTCTAAGTTAGGGGTGACTAGACCATAGTCCAGTTTTGTGTCCAATATAATTTCGTTAGATATTATTGAAAATTGTCAGCCTTTAATAAACATACTAATATTATTTTATGCATCGTGTAAATAAACTTATCGGTTTTAGAAACATTTTGATATTGCTTTTTTTGACTTTGTATTACGATACTTGACTGGAATCAAAAGAAAACAAAATTGCGTGTATAATATAATTTGTGAAAAAGCTAACAAAATGGCAATTTATTGCTTAATGTCGTGACCGTTAATGCGGAATCATTTCGTAAGCGAAAATTAATCCATTTTCAGGTGTGATGGACAGGCTGTTAAACACATTTCAAATCAACATTTTGTTTACAAATCATCTAATTACGAGTAGTAATTATAACCGAAATATATAACAAATACTGGAACATAAATTGCCTCATGAGAATATTACACTCCAGTCGAGCATAGTAAATTAAATTATGCCTTAATCATCTCACATTGTTAAAACTATCAAACAGTATACGCTTTCCCAAGTTAAGATTGTTAAGGAACAAAGCTTACGAACTAAGACTTTACACGTACATCGCATCAATTATATATATATATTATTGATGCGATGTACGTGTACACACCGTTATATCGCATTAATAAGATATGATATGTTACTAATGCATCTCATAGATTTAGATCATAACCAGCAATAAAACATATGCTATATCTCTATTAAACCTGCAACCTAAATAATGACCTATATTCAAGAGCGAAGTTTTAAAAGTAATAGTAACAAGCTTGATTTAATACTACTAACTACACCTAGTACAGTCAGCTCCATAATTATTTACACTTGCAAAACAAATTTAAATTTATATAGGCGGCCAGTTTCAAATATACGTTTGCAGGTATTTGTCAATAATATGTATCCATAGTTGGTAGTATACGGAGGGATAAGTGCATTCATATTTTACGAAACTAAGGTTTTATGAAGTTTTAAAAATGTTTAAATATTTATGCAGCTGACTGTACAGTGCGATACCCTAGAACTCTAGAGAATACAAAAGAAATGAATTTGAAGAAGAATTTGTGGATATAGAGGCCAAATCATAGTTGCGACTGTTACGTTTTTACAGAGAACTTTGCAAAAGTCAGAATAAATGGGATTACCTCAAAGGAAAATTCTAGCTCCGGGGAATTTCGTATGTACTTGAGTAACAACAAATACGTTTTGCTACAAATAAATGTACTGTCCTACAAACTTCCATATAAACTTTAGTACACGACATGTTTCATGTTCAAACTAAAAAGAGTAAACGCTTTTTCTTAAATTTGATAACGCTACTATAGAATAAAACGCGAGAGTAAAATAAGTTAAAACAGATTATTTATTATAACATTATTATATGATACTTACAAAATATGAAGGTATGCATAAAATAGGTGGCAGTAAAAAGCTTAAGAAGATGGCCAGCGAGCAGCGTCGGTCGGTACACAGCGATGGTCCGTACGATGGGTACCTTTGGAATAAAACTTTGTGTTAGATCTCATTTCCACCAGGCGAATGGCCGAACGTTTGTAAGGCCCCGCGTGTTCTGATGCGTTCGCAATTGGTTATACAAAATAACGATCGCTCGCGGCTAGAACAGCGCGGTAGTAATAAGCCTTTATTAAATTCCAATTAAATAAAAAAAAACAACCCGTTTATAATATGAAAAATTAAGGTAACAATTACGAAAATAATCTTCGTATTCTGGGTTTGCTTTATTACAAGGCATTATTTGTAACAAAAATGTCCTTAGGCAAATATACATAAACATTGAATCACGGAGTAGTAAAAGAATTAATAGAAACGGTAAAGTCTGTTCTTGACATGTTTCCACTCAATTTACGATGCTTTGAGAAACGTTCAACTAATTTCTTAGGTAAAATAAATTTTGTGAGTTATAGGAAATGCAAAAATATTGTCATTTATAATAATTTATTTGTGCTTTTATCGGAGTATATCTTTTTACTAAGATATATTCCAATCTTTCAGTCTCAGTAATTAACTTTAAAAAAATATTTATCAACTAAACACTGGAAGACAGTACAAATTTAACAATGATCTTACTTGATAGCAATATATCGCCAAATAGCCAAAGACAACGTCAATAGTATGGAGGCGGTGTGGAACAGCTGTGTGAAGTGCATATGAAAAAGCATGTACACCGCCCATGCGTACGGCCGCTCCTCTTGCCGCGGCAACAACTGCAAACAAAAATTCAATTAGCACAATTCTGTAAGGCTGGTTGAGACACTTTTAGATATATTTAATTCTATGATCAACAAAAAATACTATTTGTTACGTAAAAACCAAAAAACTCGACTAACTGTAAGCCTGTGTAACACTCGTCAAATTCGGGTCAATCGTTTAGGCTCCAGGCCGTCACAATGGAATAAGCTTACAAACTCTTATACATTTGTATACACGCAATATACATTACTATGCTTACGTAGTCAAGTAAAGATATTATTTAAAAAAGATTAGAGACGCGGTTTAGCGGTAACCTTTCTCTTCTCATAACATTGTAAGCAAAGAAAATGTATGTAAATAAATAAGAGCAAAAAAGGATTCTGACCGAGCGTCAGAAGTAAAACAGAAGACGGATAGAAAAAAAAAAAAAACTTTCTCTTCTTGTCTCTGTTGTGAAAAAAAAACGCAATTATCACGTCCTTACCTCCAGGCTAAAGAATTGCTGCGAAGCGCGCCTTTGACTATCTCGTGCCTTAGCCGCGTACTTATATTGCTCTTAGTCTTAGGGATAATCCACTCTTGCGAGGGTAGAGTTAGATAAACAAAGAACATTTTATCCTGATTTTATTGTACTCTCACACAAGCAATTAAAGTGGTATGCGATTGAATTCTACTACCGATTAAGGATCGATTATCGGGTTCGGTAGTTACATAATACCATGCTAACCATATATCTATAAATGGAGAAGGGTACGTATTCCATCATGACGAAGACATCAGCAACAGCTAGCCACTTCAGAAGTCGGTTGATGGGAGCCGCGGCAAGGTCTCGCCGAGTCAGTACAGCTACATTGAAAACGTTCGCTAAACTACCGAAAAGACAAATCTGAAACAATTAATACAAGTTCAACTTATCGTTTTTCAAAGGTATCATAAATAAGTGTCAGTAAATTAAAAACAAAATTAATAAACAAGTGTATCCATACATCGAATACTTTTATATCTAAGATTTCCTTTCACTTCATACAGATCATGTATTTCATCGCCATAAAAACGTTGGATAAATTTACAATATAAGATTCAATAAACACGTCCTTCTCATTTTTTTACCCGATATTAAATTTAAATCTTACCAATAAACTGACGTAACCATGTATGGCGTTGTACCCGAGGATGACGTCACGGAATTCACCAGAACAGTAGTCCGATCGATCGCATTCTTTGATCACAGTAATATTATATCTGTTCCTCCAATCCTCTAAAGTCCGGAGTAATTCGTTGATTTTTATACTCTGATTGTTACCGTGTTTCAATATAGATACTAATTGTTTATCATCGAACAGACTGAATGTATCATCCAGAGCTCCACTGTCGTATCTGTTATGGGAATCATCATCAGCCAGCATTTTGACGTTGCTAAAACTTTATCACTTCTTATTTTCAATTATTTCCATGACTATAGTTTTTTGTTCTTTAGAAATCCTTGTGGATGTTGGTCCGTGCCTATATTTATTCTGTAACAAAATGATATAATGTTTAATAGTTTTAAATTATATAATATATGCAAAAATACGTATTTTGATGTATGTTTTTAGTTACGTAACTCTAGAAGGTATGAACGGATCTGGATTCATTTTGCAACTGAGAAAGATAATACTAGTGACTGCACTGCATGTCAATTTTTTTACTCAGCTTTTTTTTATAAATGCTGCGAGCACAACCGCAACTTCACTGAACTCTTTAAAGTCATGGAAAAATATTTTATTTAAAAAATATTAACATATTATTTTAATTTGCTTAAAATAAGTATAGTTTTTATTTGATGACGTCAATGCTAATATATCTTTGTTAGCATTAACATTTTAACTCTTAGGTTATAACCTAAAGATACACAAAGTTAGAAAAACTCGATCAACATTAATTTCTAATATATCTAATCGAAAACACACATTCAATACACAAATATATTTACATAACTGCGGAGAACTTTAGCCACCTAACTCGGAAATTTTTATGTATATACCTATGTATAGTAATAAAGATGGAAACATGAAAATTTATGTTATACTTATAATTTGTAGATATGTTTACCAAACATCATTTTAAACCTAACTTAATTTAAATACAACTAGCTAGTCTCAAAGTCGTCTTTAACTTAATTAGCGAAGTTATCTCTTCAACGTATTCTTTTCAGAATACACGTTTTAGACATAAAAATCTAGCTTATATTTTCATGACGGATAAAATTGTTGTTAGTATTTTATATTTTACTTAGAAATAAACATTTAATTTTATTTATTTAATCTAACATTTTATTTTATTTATATTTTTTTGTCTGTGTATATGTAAGATTTATTCAACGGTAAAATAATGTAAGTACGTGGCTAAGATACGAATTCGACGACATATAGGAGGCTCAGATGTTTATTTTCGAAGGGATACTACATAATAATATCAATAAAATAGATTCCCATGGAGAAGAAATATTTTTTGTACCAAAAGTGTGCAAGAAAAGTAAGTAATATCATACAATTAAGCGTCAATACCCTAATGGTTCATAAGGATTTCCGATCACGTGGTCGAGAGTTCGAATCCATGTCCTAACACAAGTCTAAAGCGTAGTTGGAACCGTACAAGAAATATTAGTAAATTCACAAAAATCTGCTAATATTTTAATAAAAAGAAAAAAAACACTGTTAAAGTCAATTTCACTTTTCTCATAATACCATATTTTCAGATGTTTTCATAATTTATTTATTGTTAAAATCAATAATAAATAAGGTTTTTAGTTTATAGAAAAAAAAACTTATAAAATGTTAGAATTACATAATTTTTAACCTAGAAATTGCTCTTTATAATTCTATACCGTTTAAATTGATAACTTCGTTTTAGATCTTTTTTAAATATCTATTATGTGTTAACATCATTGTAGTAACTTTTTTATGATTTTTATTACAAACACATAGAAATGAAAACTGTAAATTAAAACTTAATCTTTACCTTTTTTTGACTTTATATATTATTGTTGCACAACACGTCTCTTCACAATTCACTAATATTTTTCACATAAACAAAATTACCAATAAACTAACTTGTAACTCTATGAATTACGTACTAAATATTTTAAATAAATACAACTACTTAAGTAGTAATATGTATTTAAATGACACTTGACTACTTGATTATGCTTTTCGTACAATATGCTCCACGTAAATTGTTACCATCGGCTTCCACTGCCGACATAAAAGAACATATTATATTAATATCGTAGTTCTTTAAAGGTACTTATACTGATACTTACCATGTATTCGTATAAATTTTTAGATAGCGTAAACACACTGTTAACGAGTTATTATCCTTGTTTATGAAGTTATTAGTTAATTCAAGTATTCAACAACTATTTGTGGTAGCATCAAAGTAAAAGGGTTTTTATTCTATTGTCTACAATTTGATGTCGCTTAAAACTATTTTTATTTGAAACATCTATTTGTTATTTTTGTTCTGTAATGTTTGCATTATGCAATGAAAATAGTAATGTTTGCTGTAAAACACAAAACAGTAACGTTCTAACTAACGAGTAACTCATTTGGTATCGATGTTATGTAAACTATATTTACTCGTGCAGTAATTTGTAAATATTCACTAATCAGCCAAACCTTACTAATATTATAAATGCAAATATTTAGATGGGTGGATGGATAGATGTTTGTATGAAAGTATCTCCAGAACGGCTGTATAGATCTTGCTGATATTTGACATAGATGTAGAACATTGTCTGGAAGAAAACATAAGCTACTAATTAAGTTTTTTTTTAATTCCACGCAGACGAAGTCGCGGGTGACAGCTAGTACACAATATATTTAATATTGCAGTTTTGAACAAGTAATAAAACGCACCAAAAAGCTACTAATATATTGAACATTTATTACATATGAAACAAAAAAATCCATTTGCGTACGACATTTTTCGCAAAAGCGACTGAACATGATTCTGATTTTACAGCAATCGTGTTTCTTTCGAGTAAGAATTATTTATAATAACGCTTTTGCATAATTTTGTTCGTGCTGAATAAAAAAAAACTGAGAATGTGTTTTTACAGATTATACTCTACATGTATGCCATATTGCAGGGAGAGACGTAATATCATCCATCTAGACTATCGCATTAATAATATTATTAAGATTAATCAATAAATGTCGTATTCTTTTTATGATCAATATTGGCGCTTGGAATCGCTATTAATGTGTATAAAGATTTAAAATTAGGTCAACACGGAGCGGTCGACTTCACCTAAACAAAATGTAATTGTGTAAAAGCAATAAAATTGATGCAACCATTAAAATTAGGTCGCCGCTTTGTAATCAAAAGGTATTGCGAATTAAATTCGTCGTACTCACGGCCGAGTCACAACAGCGTGCAGGATTTATGATTCCTACCCAAGGGCCTCTGCTTACCCATTAACCTATTTAACATCTGCAAATGACTGTTTAAATGAACTCAGATTATTTACTAGAAACTAATGAAGTTTTCATAAACTAATTAAAGCGTACAAGAAAATTTTGTTTTTATCAACAAATTCAGAACGTGTTCTTTAAATAAACAAAATTATTCAATTTAAGAAACATCTAATGTTATAAACAAGGTCATAGGTGTATTACTGATAGTACAGCTTTCGGAAACGCTACGTTAGTCACTTTAAAAGTATTTACATAATGTTAAATAACAAACTCAAAGCATCAATAGCCTAGTGGTTAAGGGTACGGATTTTCGATCACGAGGTTGGGGGTTCGAATCCCGCCATTCGACTATTGTCGTAAACCTTGTGCACAAGCAACTGAGCTCAATTGGAATGGTACCGGAAATATTAGTAAATTACCAAAAATCTGGTAATATTAAAAAAAATGTAATTTTCAGCATTAACGCTTGCTAGTGTTCAAGATATTATCTACAAAGTTAATAATAACCGTTTTTAATTTAATAACATTAATATGAGTGGGTAATATTGATGAAAAATATGTATCGAGGTTTACGGAAAAAGCAGTTCAGAGATAAACCGGCTCATTAATAATATGATTATTAAATAATGGCTATTTATCGAGGCGTGATTTCGAATTTGGAAACCTGACAAAGTCAATATATTGAACTACGTTTTCCCGAACGTGAAAGATGTCGTTACAGTTCAATCATTATTGTTATGAATGCATAGTCGTATTTCTTATGTTTGGAAGTCGTAAACACATCTATTTATGACGTTTGACCATACGATATTATGCCTAGATAGAGACCATAGATAATAAAATTATTGGTCGCGGAATCTTGCCCCATAGACAAAATCAAAATCTATTAGCGATATCGCAAATATATTGTAAAAAAAAACATATAACTGAAAGTGAACTTGGGCCTTTTTTGAGGAAAAGTTCTTTACGAGTACGTATCATTCGCATAATATGATGAAACAATTATTTTATACTACAATTATTAAATACTACAATTAAACAATATATTCCTAACTCTCTGTCACTATTGTATACGCAGAAAAAGTTGATGTACTCTAAAACCCAGGTGCGTGACGAACAGAATTGAGTCAGGCGCTTATTGATTACTCGTATTTTGCCAGTCTTTTGAGGAAAATTTTGTCAAGTTCAATGATTTGCGTCAGTAGTGTAAAGTAAATAGTTACGTCGGAAGATCCAGAAGCTTATTGGTTAAGAGTACAAGCATCCGATGACGTGGTTGTGATTTCGAATCTAGAAATTTGACTATTGTCGTGGACCATATACTAACAGACTTTAAGCTTATTTTAAATGGTTATAAGAAATAACGTAACCATATAAATACAAAATAAAATATGTTTTTCATTATAATAAAAGAATGTTATTAACCTATTAATTGGTATCATCCTCTCTATCCTTTTTAAGGAACCATTGAAATAAATTCCAATCTTCTTTGAAGACTACACCCCGTGTAATTCAACGCACATTTATTACAGAAATGAAATGAGCAAAAGCAGATATTTAAAGGCTTTGCTTCATGAAAGAGCCAACCAATAAATATTAATTACCTACTGTTAGGAGTGTATTAATTTCGTTTAACACGCGCTTAATGCAAATTGCGTAGTCAATTATTTTTTTGAATAAAAGCAGTATAATAAATTACCAATTATATATTATACTAGCTGTCACCCGCGACTCTGTCCGCGGGATTAAGAGTAGATGTTGGCCGATTCTCAGACTTACTCAATATGCTCAGAAAATTTCATGAGAATTCAAGAGAACGAAAATTGTGACACGAGAATTTTATATATAAGATGTAGACATCTTACTTCTTATTATCTCATCTTAGCAATATTATTAATGCGAAAGTTTAGATGGATGGATGGATGTTTGTTAGAACGGCTGTATGAACCTCGATGAATTTTGGCACATATTTAGAACAAAGTCTGTAGGACTTAAGGGCTATTTAACAAGTTTTTCATAATTCTCCGCGCACGGAGTCGCGGGTAAAAGCTACTGATTAATACATGTTATTTCTTTTTGAATAACGCTAAATAATAGTATATTATTTAATTAAATTAGATATTTTTAACATTGCTTTTAAAAGTTGCATCATTCTTTCTTATATTGTAAACCCCTGCTGCGAGGCTATCTTGTTACGAAACACATTTTGTACGTTCACATGTATAAAGTTACTAAAAGAATAAAGAAAATTTCAAATTAAAAGACTGAGTTAATTTTATTAAAAACAATGTAAAAATGCATAAAATTAAATTGTTTTTACAGTAGTTCGGGTATGTTGAAAGAATGAATGAAAATTTTTATAAAAATATATAAAAAAAAGGTTAACTAGATATTTTAATGAAATAACGATAAAAGATTTGTGTGGTTATTTGTCTTATTTATAATATAATAAGTAAAAAAAACTAAGGGAATAATCTTTAAATCATTAAAACAAAGTGAACACATTTTATTCATAGTAATATGAAAAATACTTCGGATGTATGAGTTTTCTTATTGTCAGATAAACAATACATCTTTTCTCCATGATTGGCGTGTAATATATCATAATGTTTCGATAGGAAGAACATTTTTTTTAAGTTAAACAAGTATCGGAAGACAGACATTTTGTTCATCTTTCACGTTAATTTTATTATTATGATTTGATAAATAATTAAAACAATATGAAATCGCTTCCTTTTGTACAAAATATAACATTATATAATACAGAAGTAACAAAAAGATGGCAAAATGATTTTATTGCTTTTTATTTTTTAAAAAGCTTTAAAACTCTACGTATACCTAACTTCGTCGAAATACGATCATGTTAGAAAGTTCTCTTACTAATATAATACATCCTTTAAATATATTTAGGAAATAGGAGGATATTAAAGTAAATAAATAAGAATTATGAATAAACACAAAGAAGAAAGTATAGATATTTGAGATTTTATGAAAACCCCTGCTCAAGTACGCTCCGTCTATCTCGAAAGGATTTACAAATTATTCATGTTATGATGTAAATTCTGCATCTTTTGCTAGTAAATCTTATACTTTGTGGGTGAATTTCATAATATGAGAGAAGTCATGCGGACGGAAAGTATAAAAAGTAAGTACTATGAGAAAAAATTCTCTTCCTATTGTACAACAGGAACAAAGTTTACAAAGGAATAAAATCCACAAGCAATTTATTTATTTTACTTCTTCTACAATATTTATGCAATGCTAGCTGTCCCACGCTGCTCCTTCCGCACAGAATAAAAAAAACATAGATAGTAGCCTATGTTTTTTTATATAATAAGGTGGTAAACGAGCGAGCGGCCACCTGAATTCGCTGAAATAGCGAAGTGACCGTTGCCCATAGACATACACAATTGCATATGCGTTGCCTACCTTTAATTGACGGAGGAGAGGATGCACAGAAAGAAAATATTTTCCCTTTCCATGCATCCTCTCTATGTTTTCTTCTATACTGTATTCTATACGTATGCCAAATATCATCAAGATCCGTTAAGCCGTTCTGGCGTTTCAAACAAACATCCATCCAAACATTCGTATTTATATTATTAGTAAGAAGTAAGATTAAAAATACGAAAAGCCTGCACAGTTGTTCCTTCTTCCTTCCTGACTGTCGGATCATTTGGTTTACAAATTTAACCGGTATGAACTTGGGAAATTCATATTTCTGTTTTTGCTTCTACCAAGAAATAATTTCACTACGAGAAATGTTTTAAATAAGTTCAGTGGTTATCTCAGTCGTGATAACAGTCAACTGTTCTCTTTTTATATCGTTAGCATAAATACATTAAATAATCTGCATTGTTTGTACGTACTGTGACATTCGTTTGACGTGTCTTTTAATTCATATTGCTGTCTCCGTTTAATCAAAGAGGACGTAAGGGATGACAACAATTGTCAATGCGATCAAAATCTGTAGTTATATAACGCAAAATCCTTCTACAACGAACGTTGTTCAAATTATCAATAACATATTTTAGCATACATGTGCAAGAGTAAATTTATATAATGCAATTTCATACACGACTGTACATTTTGGATTGTCCAATTGACGTAATGAACAAATAAATTTATTCGTTCGTTAACACCAAGTTACTAAGTTACATAAAATCATTACTTGCTTTAAATGTAACAATCATATTTTTACGATATGAAATTACATTTATGTCTATATTTTCTATTTCTAAACAGTTTTTATCGTATTATTCTTGTAAGAAATAAGATAAAAGAAGATTTAAAATTTGTAGTCAATTAATCAATTAACTAATAAATCATAATTATATTGCCTTACTATGAATTTCTAAAGGTTTATTACCAATATACAATAATAAGTCAAATCTAAAACTATTCTTAAGCTTCCAATATAACTAATAAGCTGAACATTAATCAAACCCAAAACAATTAATCTCTTTGACGGATGTTACGCAAACTAATGTTTGTATACTGTAGCTATTATACAATATATTGTAGCACATTGTACTTTAATACTAAGTATAAAGATGGTATTAGAATTATATCTAGATTATTGTAACAAGATTTTACGTAAAAAAAAGTTTGGAGTAAAATTATAAGGATTCAACTACATTTCAAATATTAAATTTTTTCCGATCAAACAAAAAAATACATAGTCTTTAAAAATAATTATAAAATCTATCTCTGTTTAAATCTAATATAAATGCGAATGTTAAGCTGAATAGATAGATGGAGTTTATTTCCTTGAATCATCAGAACGGCTCAGAAATTCCATCGCGATGAAATTTGACATGGATGTAAATCATAGTCTGGAAGAACACACAGGCTAAACGCGGGCGATAGCTCTTAAAATACTAAAGAAGTAACTGAATTTACATATGTATTGTTGGTTTAAAAAGCATCATCAAATCTTTTATTTACTTATTTAAAAGATTATTATAATATCATAAAAATACGCTATTATTGTTAGCTTGTCCTTTTTTTAGGTCTTTTCCTGTACATATCTCAATATAAACAGTCATATTGATATTATGTCACTTCCTGCGACTCGTGTAAGCAATAGAAAAGCCTGATAAATAGTACAACTGACTACGTGTTTCCATTTGTGAGAGAATATTATTTATGTGAGTAATAGGATTATAAGATTCAAAGTCTAAGCACAATATTGCAGTCTCAAGATAAGAATATTTTCAGTACTGTAAATCTATATTAATCCAAACAAAATTTTATAGTCTTAAATCATCTTATCTTAACCAATTAATATTTATTCACTATACCTACTACAACTTTATTAACAGTTACAATTTAACCACATAATATTTAACTTATACCGTTTAACCAAAAAGCGTTATAAATTTTGTTGTATTTGCGCTTCGCTTACCGAATTATAAGTAAATTTTTAATAAGTAAAATATCGATTCCGTTATTCATCATCTTCAGCTCACTATCGTCCCCACCGAGGGGTTCGGAGCCTACCCTAATTTAAGGGTGATTAGGCCATAGTCAAACACGCTGGCCAAGTGCGGATTGGTTGACTTCACACATATGTTTCAATTTCATCTCAGATATGTGCAGATTGCATCAAGATATTTTCCTTCACCGTAAGAACATCGGATAAATATAAAAAACACATTGGTACATGGCGGGATTCGAACCCAGGACCTATAGATTGCAAGTCAAGTGCTTGACCACTGAGCCACCGACGCTCCACGCTAATGACGATTCCGTTATTTACTTATTTAAATTTATAATAAATTACTTTCTACCTCTATTTAACTCATTTCGTTTAGAGTTTTTTTTTATATTAAATATAAGGTGACAAACGAGCATGTGGCCACCAAAATTTGCAGACGCACAGAAAGAGGATATTTCCCCTACCTATAAGGAGGAGTAGTCGCCAAATTCAGTTACCCTTCCCATCCTTTCCTTAAACCAAAAATTTTATATTAAGTGTAAATAAAAACTTATACGTACCTTTAGCAGTAGCAAATGTATTTTTTTAATTTATATTCCAAGTATCGATTTACGTACCCAATAAAATACGTGTTTTAAGTGGAAACACTGTCAGAATATGAAAGTATTTGCAAACTTATTTATAAACTAGTGCCACGAACAGACGCGACGCTTCGTGCGGCCGTCAGGAAAACACTGGAGTAGTTGAAACTATTCTTTTCTTTTATAATGACTGACTATAAATGTCATACTATTTTATTTAGTACTAGCGTTTATCCGCGAATCCGTCCTCGTAAAATTAAAAAAAAAACTTATCAAGTAGACTATGTCTTCTTTCGGACTATGTTCTCTACCTTTGCCAAATTTCATCGATATCCGTTGACCCGTTCTGGAGATACCTTCTAACAAACACCCATTTAAACTTTCGTATTTATAATATAAGTAAGACTAGTCGAACATGGCATGCATTGCAATACGTGAAAACCCAAAATGTTAAAAAGCATGCAAATAGAACGTTTAATTAACAAACTAGAAAATATAACATTCTCTGACGTCATTTACAAAGATGGGTTTGTATTCGTTCAGAGTGATTACAAACATGCATGTATGTAGTTGATATGGTAATATTTAGGAAATATTTAATTGCTTCTTTTCCGATTATAATTTGCTTTGTTGCAATTTGTCTATCCATTATTTAAAAACACTTTATCCAGATGGTAAAAAAGAAACCTTTTCTTTAATTTTCATATCGAAATATAACTATGAATACGTGCTATCGGAAATGTCAACAACAACAGATATAATTTTCTTCCTTGATTCATTACCAGAGCAGTATCAACACTCTTCAAACATATACCAATACCTATGGTATTATCATACTAGCAGTGAACAACAGTAAAAAATGAGCTAACTAGCATATGTGCTATTCTAGGCCAAAATCTATCTTTATTCCAAATTTCATCCAGATTCGTCCAACCGTTCCAAAGTTGTGTAGTAACAAACAATTTTCGCATATCTAATATGGGTAAGATTTACTACTAGTTGAACCCGACACGCATTGCAACGCCACATCTAGCATTGATCTCTATAAATGGATAGGTCATAGGTTTTTTTTTGGACGGCGCTATGCCACCCTCTCGTTTCCCCTGGCATGTTGACACTAGGTCATAGGTTGGAAACGACAGCTTTTGCAACGTTTCGAATTAAATGCGTCTGTTGAAGTTCCTCATAATTAAGGAAAAGATCAAATAAGCACAGAATACTATGGTTTATAGCCTGTCCATCTCAGTCATGTCAGTGACATCAAGAAAATTATTTTTATTTTTCAGTTTGATAAACAATTGAAGCAAAAAGTTTCGTTAAATCTGATAAAAGAAATTATTTTATTTCTCAATACAAATCTTCCCTGGCGTATTTATAAAAGTAACATTATATTTTTCCTATTGAGTTAGTGTTCCATTAGATATAATTATTATATTATTTTTTTAGTCATACGAGTATTTCTCAGATCTCATGTTACACAACCGTAATTACTATAGTGAAATTACTAATTAATTAATTCATACATGTTTACCAGACACATCGGAAAATAATGTTTTCTCGGGTGCGTATTTATTTATCACTAGCAGTTGACCTATACTTAGTCCCCACGGAATAAAAAAATCTATTAATTAACATAAACTAAGTCACCCGTGTATATTGTAACTTCTATTGATCCATACAATTTTTCTTCACCCTTTCATTCCTTTCGCATTAAAAAGTATTGCCTACGTCCTTTCTCAGATTCTAGACTGTCTATGTACCAAATTTCATTTAAATCGATTCAGTAGTTTTGACATGAAAGTGTGACAGACAGACGCTTTTGCATTTAAGTAAGGAAGTATAGGGGATATATACCTATTTAAATATTCCTTTACACAAGTGTTTGGACATTGAAAACTTACGTGAATGTCTTTAAATATGACGTAACTTATATACGTAAGTACCTTTACATAAGCCTGGAATAAGCCACTGTTTAAGTCAGCAGACAATGTATCTTTTGATATTGAAAGTTTATCAGCAGTCAGTTGCTAATTATTTGATTACAAATAATTTATGGCTGTGCCCTTTGAACTATAATTACGCGTTTATAATCAATAACTACGTTAGTGTTATAAATATACTCAGTACGTATATAAATGAGATACTAAATTAATATAGAAATTTGGTAGACGCGAATTTTTTGAGTTATTTCTGTAATATTATAATAACAAGGACTCAAACCTTCATGTTACCAAAATATTAAAAATAGCTTTTAATATTACACTTTTGTTATGTTTAGGATAAGAATTGTTTTTTTTAATGACTTGTATTCTAGGAAATTTGTCTCAAGCTTAACTTAAATACTTTGTTTTGTACAAGTATTTCGGCAATGAAAGTCCGTAATTATATTTTCACACTAGCTTTTCCTGTGACTTCGTCTGCGCAGAAAAAGGTTAAAATTTCATGTGTTACTTCAGAATATGTTTTATATCTGTGCCAAATTTCACCGTGTTGAACCGTTGCGGAGTTATCGAATAAATATTTGAATCAAAGATATCCCACGGGAACCTATCACATTTCAAAGAACAGAGGTACGTGTGCTCTTCCAGAATGTGTATCATACCAATTTTAATCGTGATCCATGCAGCCGTTATTGTGATACCTTCTAACAAAGATCCATCAATACTTCCAAAATTCGCTTATATTAGGAAGATCACAAATTTGTTTATATTATCAAGTATGTTTATAACAGTATTAATATATTTCTATAGCTAACCTACACAAAATGTTATTTGGCAACATATCATAGACGTATTTGCAACATAAACTAAACAATAAATTATAACCCTTAGATTACGCTGAGTAAATGATAAGGTTAGTTGAGCTAAATTTAATATTAGATACATTTCAGACCTAGATTTCTATAATGCGACATTCGATAAAATGAAAATGTTGTAATTTAAAACGTCATATGATGTTTATTCTCATTTTACTCCACGCTGTATAAATTAACTATAGTATAGTAAAATCAACGCTCTCTGCTTTAAATAGAGCGGGCCGGGCCACAAAGCCCGTTTTGTAAATACGATGTAAAACGAGATGATATTTGAATACTACAAGTTAATGACACTATTCTAGAATCCTTTGTCATAAAGGTTATTCATATTGATACTAAGAAACACCATTAAAATATTTTTTATAAAAATGTTAGCAGATTTTTGTGTAAATTTACTAATATTTCTTTTACCATTCCAACTAAGCTCTAGGCTTGTGCTAGGATATGGTTTAAGACAATAGTTGAATGGCGGGATTCGAACCCCTGACGTCAAATTCGGAAATCCGTCCCCACACCATCAGGCTATTGACGCTTAACTTTCATAAACACACATCTTACAATTTTTAAGAGTATATTTTGATTTTGTTTTCAATGTGTTGCTATTATTTTCATTTCATTAGCAAAAAAGTAAGAAAACAATATATTTTTGTATAAGATTTTCGGCACTGGAAGCTTACTATTTGTATCTCTTGCCAGAACTCATACGTTGCCTATAGAAATCTTTGTGAAACAATTTATAACTAAAACCTAATATTAATGATCAATTTTCTGTTGGAAATTAACATCCTTGATAAAATTAGATTTAAAAGAGAGCACGGCTCAATTCTCTTTTATAACTTTTCTAAAAAGCCAACATTAAGAATCAAATGTTTTGTTCTCGAAATTTCAATGTACAGAAATAAGATCCGAAGAAACTTTATTTATAAGTTCGTAGGAGGCTTTTAAGACTTTATTATTATTTGAGAATTCTTTTACTTGTTCAAGCAACAAAGGAATTAATTTGAAATCTAAATGGCAAAGCGTAAAACGATATTTAACAATCGATTCCGTTGAAACGTAATTAAAAAATTCATGGCATTTATTTTAATTTGTCTAAGATCTATTCTTTTGTTAATAATATTTCGTGTATTAATATTATTGTCATTATATGTCATTGTTACATACATTGTACATGTTTGAAATGTACAATTTGGGACAACTTGAAATAACGACGGGGAAAAGGTATGTGCTACGCGGGTAGAATAACACGTCGCTTGAATAAATGCAACTTATGTGTTCATTACTAATATTATTTTTTTTAAATTATATTTATTCTTTGATAATTTGCTACAAAGTTAGTTAATCAATGCTAATTAAATTATTTAACAAGCTAATTTTAATCCTGTTACTCATTACCCTCGCATCACTCTACCTTGATCTCAAACTGTGGAGCGTCTTTACAACAGAAATTCGTCCTTAAAATATATAGTCTACCATTTATTAACAATCTAAACTTAAGTAATTTTTGTCCATATTAATAAAAATACAGATTTAAAAAGCAGTTAAAAAGCAGGTTCATTTATTCATATTTTATGTTATCTGTAAGATTTTAAAACCATAATGAAATATAGACGTAATATATCAAATGACGGCGCGATTCGTTGGCGCCGGTCTTTACATTTGGAATGTGAACATATAAATGATAACGATATAAAAACATGACAGAATATTACTATACAATTATTGCAACTACACTAATATTATAAAGATTTTATTTTTGTTACCAGCCTGACGAAAAGGTCTTCCTTTTCGTCAGGCTACATACATAATCCATGCATACATAACCCTCTTGTTGGTTATGTATTTTCGTCTGATGAGTGTGCGTCCCGGAGGCCAACATTAGTTCTCTTTCCCTTCCCACCCTTTTTCTTATAAGGAAAGGATGGGAAGTGGAAGTGGACTTTCCGGATGAGAGGATGCATGGAAAGAGAAAATATTTTCTTTCTGTGCATCCTCTCCTCCGTCGATTAAAGGTAGGCAACGCATATGCAATTGCGTATGTCTATGGGCAACGGTCACTTCGCTATTTCAGCGATTTCAGGTGGCCGCTGGCTCGTTTGCCACCTTGTGATATAAAAAAAAAATTAGTCCTTATGTAAGTTTGTTTGTAGGTTTATATGTACGACCTAGAGTTAGAAACTGAATGACTAAGCAAATTTTGACGACTGAGATATCAATCGATATGTGTTCCTTTCCCGAATATCATATTACAAAGCACACGTAGTTGACGTAGGAAATAAAATTACATTATAATCTATACTAGTGGAAAAACTAGTATAGATTATAATATTCTAAAATAAGTCAATGATATATATAAGATTGAAGTTTACGTAGTTTAGAGTACAAAAATCTTTGTTTGGAAAAACATCCAAAAGACGGCGTAACCTAATACATTGAATCTTTGGTTAGTCGAGTTTTTTTTTTAATCAAGGTTTTAATAATTTTGTATGTTTGTTAACAAGAGGTCAAGAGAATGTTGGAAATTGCTCCACAAACGATGTAGACCTTATGTTCAGACGATGATGTTTGTTACCCACTTAATATCAAATGGGGTCGTGACCAAGCGCTAGTTTATTAATCGTAAAAAAGAATAAACTCAAAAACTATTGAACTAAATATTGAACTATACAAGTTAATAAAAACTTACATAACTTCAAAGTGAGACCCTTATTTTTGGTTATCCTCCTTTAGGTACTACAATGTCTATTCTATGCAAATTGAAAGAAAGTATTCATTGTCTATATTAAATTATCGCAATTTTACATCTGTTTTAAATACCGAAATGGTATACATTGATTACGATAAAATAACGACAATTGTCAATGTTAACGAACTTTAAACAATAATGTTTTAGTTTTAACGAACTTTATATAAATTTAGTTAAGATTGTTTTGGAAAATAATGTAGCAATGTACGTCATACTTAGTTTTAGAGCAGTCTTTCCCAAAGTGGGCGATAATGCCCCCTTGTGGGCGCTGCAGGTCTCAAGTTACGGGTTATAGTAAAAATTTCGTTTAGAATTCTCCTTTAATATATTATACATATATAGGTCACAATCATTAATTAATTTAGAGTTATAGTGGTTTTTAAATATGTGAAAATATGGGGGCGCTAAAAAAATATTTATTCTCAAAGTGGGCAGTAGACAAAATAAGTTTGGGAACCACTGTTTTATAGTCTTAAACTACGTCATAACCGGACGAAATAGACGGAGACAGTCTATAACCAGTTTAATAGCATTATGCATATGAAGTACCCGGAGACAGACAGTTTCTAAAGCACCTAAGCATATCATATAATAGGGCGAATCCATTACACAGTAATTTACATTTACACTACCAATACTTATTACTGTCTCAATAATTTCAAGAAAGAAAAAAAGAGACGAATATATTTTCCCGTAGAAATTTTTCAGATCAGATATTTGTCTATAATTGAATGCTGTGTACGCCTGTCATCTGTATATTCCTCTGTTTGTTTTATCTGTGTTTTATTTGTAAATACTCGTGTTGAACATGCAATTGCTGTAACTTTTTAATAAACAAATTAAAAAAACATATTTTCAAAGGGAAAAATATCAATAGTGTATGCATCCAAGTAGCTTCCCATTTATTATTATTTTAGTAGTATAGAAATATGAGCTATTGATTATTAATAAATCGATCTATACCTATCTATTAATATCGAAATCAGGTCAATTAAGACAATCAGTAAGTCTCTTAAATATATTTTGTTAAACTTTTTCAATTAAAAAGTTCATTCGGAGTTTACGACTTGAGACGATAAAGTTTGTTTCTTTTATTTATTCTATTATACAAAAATTGTTTAACATTTTTAATAATTTCTTAAACAAAAGAATTTAAACCATAACACTGTAACACTGTAAACACAGTCTAAAATCAAAAGAATGAAGCTCAAAAAATAATATTAAAGTGACATCTATTTATTTTTTCAATCAAATCTCCACGGAGAAGTATAATATCATTCATCATTATGTTAATTTGCATTATTCTGATATGTCATGCATATCAATGCATGGCAATTTATAAATTAATGATTAGAATGAGCAATTCTGATAGACAACATTGTTGATAACATTGCACATATATGATAGATAATTTTGCACATTTTCTATTTGCAATCAGGATCATCCGCAAATGCATTGATTAACAAGCCGGCAAAATGAATTCGAATTCGAAGTGTATACGATTAAGGTCTATTTTGGGATACTAATATCATCATTCATAACCAATTTCCCCATTCAAATACTATCTTAATTTAATTTAAATGAACATCTAATATTAACTATGTGGTACATATTTTCGATTGTCGGTTTTTACATACAATGTAATCCAGAAGACTTGCAATAATACAGCATAAAAATTAAAAAAAAAATACAGCCCAGTTTTGTATAATTTGGTTTTCAAGGATTAATACTCGTAGTAATCCCAGAATTATTTTGACAAAGTAGCGTGTGATAAATTATAACATACATAAAAAATATAGGATTGCAAAGTTATAAATAATTTATAGTTTTATCTTTTCTGTCCCTAACGTAGAGGACCAAGTAATGAATAAAACATTGAAACCCATCTAACATAATTGCAAAAATGTATAAGTGTAATGATATTTTATTTTTATGTCCCTATGTCATTATTTCTCTGGTGATTTCAACTTGTTTTAGATATCTATAGGTACCGGTTACTATTAACTCACCCACTTTCTTGTTTGCGGACTACTTCCGTAGCAACAACAACAACTGCTATACTCAGAATTGTAAGTTTTCTATTTTTAAATAAAGAAGGGGGCAATTGAACAGCTGGAACACCGAGTTGATTTTGACACGCGAAAAGCGCACGGTAATGGATTGCCAGCCAAAGAGAGTGTGTGATGGTACCTGGCGGCCTGTCGCGTCATCCGATAAATTAAATCGAAGGCAGGAATTGTTCAAACAAATTTAAAAAAAGTCCCTGTGGTACATGCGGTAAAAGATGCAGAGATAAGGAACCATTGTCCTTCCGCGTGGCCAGAGTGTCGAGCCGATGGGTAAGAGCTTGGATGTTGACGATTCGAATCGCTCACCGTTGTATTCGATGAAATGGTCAAATACGGAAATCCCGAAGTGTACATTTAATTTGAAAAATTAATAAAAGCACTGAGGGGTGGCTACTAGACGAGTCTGAATACAAGAGTAGTGGCCAGCATAAAATTATTTCCTATTTATGTACGAGTTAAGTGATTCAGTAGCGTTAGATCGTGATCACGCGAGTAAAAGAATCGTGAGTTGAAGAGGAACCCTTACGGTGGCGTCAGGTCGGTGACATTGGCGGAATACTGAGAGTTATATTAGCCATGCCGCTGACACTGAGACGCCAACTTATCCTCGTTTGCATATAATGAGGCCCCTCCACCAAACTGTTATTGTATCCAATCTTAATAGAAACAACAACAATGTGTTTTTGTATATTTTTATGGCGGCCTAAGTATTCGTGATTTTAATAAGCTCTTCATAATTCAATGAACTTTTACTATCCTTGGTAATTTTTATTTTTTAAGTATTATGAGTTTTAGGAGTAAATTGTAGGCGGATGCCTACAATACGTCCACCCACTGTTCCATTAAAGTCTCATGGTTTCTTGGTAGTAAAATATCTAAAGATTATTTTCACTACTTAAGCGTCAATAGCCTAATGTTTAAGGGTACAGATTTCCGATCATGAGGTCGGGGGTTCGAATCCCGCCATTCGACTATTGTCGTAAACCATATCCTAGCACAAGCCTAGAACTTAGTTGGAATGGTGAAAGAAATATTAGTAAATTTACAAAAAAATCTGCTAATATTTAAAAAAAAAACAATTTATTCTACGATGAATAATTTATAGCGTTGCGTAGCATATATAAAGCACGACGACACTTTATTATGATGTGTATTAATCAGATATTCATGCTTCATACGGCTTGACTAATTAAACGCTATAGAAATGCTTAACAGGATTCTTGACTGTGTTAATCACACTTTAAATAAATATGAAAACACTTGTTTGGTTTGCACTAAAGATTCTGTTTCAAATTTTCTTTTTCTATAGTAATATGCTATCAACTCGTATAATTTGCCTAACTATGCAAATGAAATTCAGTAATCTCTACCTATCTTAGTTATGAGTGTAAATTATCTTGATGTTTTTGCATAATTAATTTTCTCTATGTAGTATATTTTCATAAAAAGGCACAACCATGGTCTGACGGTCGGACGAAATAAAAGCGGATCATTGCAAATAATACAGAATGATTCATCTTTTAGTAGGTATATTAATTAATAATATATTCCATCTAAAACATTATAGTAAACAGATTATAGGAAGGATAACTTTAATTGCCAACAATTTTTTTTACATTATATGGTGGCAAACGAGCAAGCGGCCATCAGATTTCGAAGGAATACCAAAGCGACCGATGCCTAATTGTCTTAATTAAATGAAATAATTATTAATTAGCTAATTACTCTAAGAAATTGATTATAGTTTAAGCGACATATAACAGTTTAAACAAATATAAAATGTCTTATTTAACAATAAAAAAACTTATCATATTTCAACTTTTAACACGATCTTTAAACAGTAGTTAATGTTTTTTTTTTATTATATGCGAAAAATTAATATTAAATTATTAATTTTATCATAAACAAATCCATAGTAATACTTTAAAATTTTGCTATTTCATCGCTATTCATAGAAGTATATTTAATTAAAACTACTTACATTAGAAGTCGTCAGCCCTTTCATTTAAAAATAAAACAATTGTCACTAAGACGCGCGCGAAAACATTTTTGTAATCGTAAAATGGCGCGAAAACACACTTGTAGAGGCGTAATGGAGCGGTCGGCGCGAAAGATATTGTCGTACTGACCCGCTCTATTCTATTACTGGCGATACACTCTGTAGCCTATCGTTTTCTATTATAATACGTACTTAGATCTACATTTAATTGATACATTTTTAAAATCTGTTACGAATAAAAACGCCAAATTATCTTACCTAGAAATCAAGTCCGAGATAACCTTATCATTAAAAAGAAATTATGACAATTTTGTGCTTTAATAATTAAAAATAAAACCCTTTCTTAATTTATATAAATAAATTGATTTATTCTATTTCTTAAGCTATTAAATGACAACAAAATCACCAGTTAACTCTTTAAAAAATGCACACAAATTAAAATGTCATTCATTGCAAAAAATTTCACTGAGTTTAAAAGCAAAATATGTTTTGAGTTAATATCGTTTTTGTTGCTTTAAGCATTTCTTTAATATATCAAAAAAAATTCATAATAAAGGTCTATATTTCTCTCTCGCATTATTCTTAAGTGATAAATTGAAGTGATAATTGAAGCAATTTTTTTCAAATAAAAGACAGCGTTGAAATATAAGTTGATACTTCATAGCCTCTAGTTACTTTAATTAAATACCCTGACAAAGCTTAGCAGGAAGTCGTTGTTTGAAATTGTCTGCCACCGCTTTATTAAAATTTACTAGACTGTTAGACAATTCACCACCAAAAGTAGATAATTATTTCAATCGACGATCAATTTTTACTTTATAGTATAAGTAACTGTCTAAAATTTATTACGTATTTCACTAATTTTAATAAAAATGTTGCCAGAACTTTTAATTAATTATTTTTTGAAGTTTTTTGTTCCGTGAAGTGACAAGATATTCTAGGTGAAATTGAACAAAAAATCGTGTTATCGAAGGTTATTCTCAACTTAACGATGAATAAACGATAAAAGTTTTACGGTAAATTTAATTAAAATTTATGCGATACTAAATACTTAACTGGTGCTTGGCTAATAAATGCTTAAATGAAACTTTAAGCTCTATTACAAAGACTTATAATTACAACTTTCCTTTAAACCTACCCAGCCTTATCTTAAATAAAACATAGCTTTTCAGGAAACTATGCAAATTCGAATTACGGTGGCCGCTTACTCGTTTATGACATTTTACCTTATGGACGATATTAAAATGTACGTATTGTAATAATTGTAATAAAAAATGATATTCGAAATCTTACTTCTTACTAATATTATAAATGCGAATGTTTATATGGATGGATGGATGTTTGTTTGAAGATATCTCCAGAACGGCTGAATGGATCTCAATGAAATTTGGCAAGAATGTAGAACATAGTCTGGAAGATTACATAGGCTACAAATCATATTTTTTTTTAATTACTCGCAAACGGAGTCGCTGGCGACAGCTAGTTTTTAATATAATAATAGCATGGAATTTATGTGCATTACGTAATGTGGCGTATAATTTCTGTACGTGCTTTGAAGTAGCTTCGGAGACAATAATGTTATGAATACGACAGGATAACATGAGAGAACTGAACACTTGTGGGATTGTCTCACGCTCCATTGTCAACATGTTACGTAGGCATACGAGATTATTGAATAACAAGGAACGGTAGCACTTGCGTAATGAATTAATCAAAACAAACCTTCACTTAAATAACTCTGCTAAATTATATTAGATTCCGTCTACGTGGATTAAAAAAAAACCTTAATTAGTTACCTATGTACTCTACATCTGTGCCAAACTTCATCAAGATCCGTTGAACCGTTTCAGAGATATACCTTTTAACATCCATCTAGCTATTTAAATTTTCGCATTTATATTAGTAAGATTATGAAAACTAAAGCAATCATGACAGAGCAACCTAAATATAATTCAAAGTTTCCGTCGCGATAATGCCTTACGCAGTCTGAGCCAAGCACAAAAAACGAATCCGAAAACGCGTAGCGTTAATTTAAGCGATCTGAGAATAGATAACTGCGCCTAAGACTGTTCAAATGTATTTGTTAAGTGAGGGATCTTGTAAATTTTCCAATATATATTTGTGTTTGAACTTTTCTAATCGCGTTATCTAGAAATCGCGTAACCGTAGATATATAAGTATTATCTATACTAAAGTGGAAATATTTAATTTTTTGTTTGCATTGAATAGGCTCCAAAAGTACTGAGCGGATTAGAAAAATTCTTTCACCGTTGTGATGCTACACTATGCTCGGGTGACATAAGCTATATTTATTACTAGATCTTTTTAAATCCCCTGATGCCAAAATCGCAGGTAACTACTATTATGTTCCGTTCTGGTAGAATCATTCTAAAAACTCAAATAATTTTAAAGAGTAAAATGTTATGCAATTCAATCTCTTCCCCGGGGTCGTAGAGTCTACTATCTTCAATTGATTTGTTTAATTAACTATTGTTTTTGAACACTTTTTCATCAGTAAAAGACAACGTACAATGTCCAAACATTGTATAGCAGTGTATATTGTATATTCAAATATATTGTCCCGGATGAGTTAAATTTTAGGTGTAATTCTCGGCAGTTAATGACATTTCGTAAACCATAGCCACGTGCGATGAACGTGTTAGTTGAATGCGTTCAGAACAGCTCGCACATTTCTCCTACATTTGTTAAAATGTTTGTTTTAATTTATTTTTAGACATGCTCCAGCCGTAGCAACCAGTCGGTCCGCCATAAATTCTAAAAATGGCTTATGATTATTACTCGAATGCTCACGTTTTGGGCACGTTATAAACGAATGTATTGACAAAATGTTTCTAGCAAATACTCATTATCTTTTGTTAGCATTGATAACACACTGGAGGTAATTTTATGAAAATGTACACTGATTTTAAAAGAGGACATAATAAATTATTACTTGTTTCAGCAGTAAATGATATTTACTCAAGAAAACAAACAATTGTGAAATGCTGAAAGAAATTCTTATACCGGTATCTATTTTAGAAATACATATTTAAGGGTACAACATTCTCTTTTATAACCACGTTGATTTGTATAATATTAATCACCGGCTGCCAAAGGGTTAAAACACGTGTTTAACTTAACAAAGTCTAACTGTATATTTTGTAGTAATAAAATATTATTTGAATATTTTATAGTATAGAATATGTAACTACACTACGGTATGTATCTATCGCCATCCCTTTTGTTCTCTTTGATATGACAGAGACTAAAATATGTATTGCTACAAATCACGGGTTTCAAATTCTACGATGAGGAAACATCAGATTGCATCGAAAGCGGATAGAACAAGTGGCTTACGTTACATTTCTACATGACTGAATACCACATTTGAAGAGCTATGTCAACCCCGATCTGACAAGCTCATGTCAACAAATTCATATCTGAGGTGAGGTTCTATTGAACATCTGTCGTAGAAACAAAAGCATATTTTAGTAAAAGTTAAACAAAAGCTAGTAGTGAGATTTGAATCATTATTTTTTCTAGACTTCAAGAAAAATTTCAATTCAGCTCTATCGAGTAAAATCATGATAGTCTTGTTGTATTTTTTATCATAAACCCATAAAATTAAAATATGATTTGTCTATTTACTCATAAATTATTATTTTTTAATTTACCATTCAACAACAGCCTGTGTTTGAATATATCAATACAATAATATATTTTCCATCAATTTACACAAAAGCTTAGGCGAATCGCCTTAAGAAAGATTAATCATTTCACAAATTGATACTAAAAATATTGGAGTAATGAACACACAAAAAAGTAGGCGCGGTAAGAAAGGTAAACAAGCGTCGTGTACCTTTATTTATACAACTTGACAACGTAAGCTAATTAGGGTACATTGTTTATAAACTTCAAATAACATTTATAAAACATGAAAACACAACCTTCTTAAAATATATAGTATTTTTTTAAATAAAAACGTTATTCATTATTAACATCAGTTCCGTTGTTTTTAGTGGTCTAAACTATACAATCGTCATAAAAAATAACTAAATTGAGGAAACATTTATTACATCGCGGAATTATTGAGTTAATCTTAAAGAAACCGTTGAAAACAGTCTATACGCTATTCCAGGCTGTGTACTATATTTGTTCTTACTACTAGCCCGATGAGTATAAGCGTTTTCCCTTCATTCACACAAGCGCTTTTTTACCGCGCAAAAAAAAGCGTTGAATTGAAGAAATACATTTCATACGGCGGCGCTTTTAAAATGCGATGACTTTAATTGCATATTGTTGCAATTTGAGTCCTAGACGAACGAAATAAGTATGATTTTAAAACGTCACTCAAAGGCCGCCAACTCCGAGGTTGAACGCGGCGTTAAAAAAGCGCTCGTGCGATAAGCGATTAAAGTTGATTAATAACAAACATAGAACGGAATTGGAATGAAAAAAACGTAGTAGCGTATGCATTCCGTTCAACAGTTTTGAAGTTACGTGGCAACGATCATCCATCTATCCATACGAACTTTCTCATTTATATTATTAGTTAAATCATAATATTTCACATAGATATTAATAAATTAACTATCTGAAATCATATGCCTTTTTCCTTCTTTTTGACACTTCCTATGATAATAAAAATAAGCTATATTTTTTAAATATTAAATCTACTCCAGTAGTGTTATAGTTTATATAAACAGTCTTTTCCGCTAGTCATTCTTGATGAGTATATATTAATGGAAAAGGACTCAAATGAAAAAAAAAATACATCCTTAATAAACTGGATTTGGAAACTGAACGTGAAAAAAAGACAATTAAAAATATTTAAAAAAAAAATGATTTCTACTTACAATATACTCCCATCGATCGAGTGACATTTAAAGCATTATTAATAGATTAACACACTCCTGTAGTTCGAGGAAAAGACGTAACAATTTCACTCAATCACAAAGTTTCCGATAACCTGGCTAGTTGTAGCAAACGGCGATTCCTACGAGAGACTTTGCCGTACTGGCTGCGGCTCGCCTTCCCCACACTATCATACACTGCGATTTAAATTCTTAATAAAAAAAACTATTATAGTAGATATTCAACTAACTATTTTAAACAATACATTAAAACTGTTGCGCTTTAACAACAATATACAAATACGAGTATTATTTTTAGCTATATTAAAAGTTACAATACGTTCTTATAGAATTTCTATTAAATGTGTATAAAAAAAGTTTTTGCGGTAAAGGAAAACATCAAGATGGAATATGCACATATCTGTGAAGAAATTCAAAGGTATGTGTGAAAACAACCAACCCGAAATGGGCCAGCATGGTTACCCCCAACTTAGGATCCGAGCCCCTCAGTAGGAACGTATGTATAGTAAGCTGATGATGATAAAAAAGACACAGGAGCAATTATAAAGTTTATCATTAAATAGAAACATTCACGACCTTTTTATGAAAAGTAAGATTAAAGTTTGAGACTTCAATTACTTAATACAATTTAATAAATTAAAAACGTTATTAAAACTGCAAGAAAAGTGCATCGAAAAATATAAAGTAAGATGGAAATAGATAAAAAAATATTATGGAAAGATTTAAGAAATGAAAAATATTTTTATAGCGCTTTGTTAACATTATTTTATTTATATTGAATAAAAGTGAATTGCTGTCTGGTACAAGCAAAACTACGAAACAAGAACATCGCGAGCAGACAGCTGAGGGAGATAAGTAACGAAGGCAAAAATATATGAATCGGATGTGATTTAATTTTTATTTCTGTTTAAAAAAAGAATTCAAAGGTTATGTTGCCTACATATCTGGAAATTCTTAGCTTGGAGATATCTACGTGCAGAGGTCACTTCGCTATTTTTGCGAAATAAAGTAGCCGCTGACTCGTTAGTTACCTTTTACTATAAAGAATATTCTATTTCTAAACATTACTGTAAGAGAAGCCTTGTGCAAGATATGCAGGTAAAATGCTTTGTAATTAGTGATGACATAACGACATTGACAGAGCTTTGAATCTCTCGGTCAGTGGAAATGGTCATTTAGTATTGATGAATTACAATCAACGCGTCATTTGTCTAGTAACAGTTCCATCAGAAGGGGCTCCAAATTATTGTATATAACTAATATTTCAAAACTATTCTAAGTATATTGCTTTAATTTTTTTTAAAAAGATGGCGTAGTGTTATTTATTTTGCATATGCTACCTCTCCAATCATGATGCCTTCAGTACTTGTACGATAAAATGTTAAAACTAAGAATAAACTTTCAAAACATTTCATTTTGTAAATTTTCGAAAAAATTGTCGAAAAATAGAAAATTTGGTAACATAATAATTAAAAATCCTAATGTGGCATACAAAAATGTTATATCGAGTACATGAGGAACTTAAATAGTGTCGGCGTTGCTCACTCTTACCTTTATTCAAAGAAAATTATTGCGATGATAGTGTATTGTGTGTTTCAATGCAGTGAAAACTCAAGCTTGAATGAATGTTCCAACACATTAGTCCTACTAGCTGTTTCTGCTGCTTAAAATACTTGACCGATTTTGAAATGTCAGGTGTCATTTGGATGGCATTCTCCTTCATGTTATATGAATTATATATCATATACTAGCGGACCCGACAGACGTTGTCCTGTCTACACGTCTTTAATTTGAATAAATTAATCTGAAGTTAATATTTGATGAACATTTTGAATCTAAACCTTTCCAGATCCCCTTGAACACACACAAAAAATTTCATCAAAATCGGTCCAGTCGTTTGAGAGAAGTTCAGTGACATACACACTCACAGAAGAATTATATATATATAAAGATAAATTCATAATATAATAGTCATTATGGTTAATTAATTTTCCAATTACTTACTACATGTTTCCCATTATTGATTCGTTATACGAATAATAAAAGCAAAAGTACACAAAGATAAATGAGACCAGACAAGTCTTATTTGCAATGTATTATTTGTTCCCAGATAAAAAGTCTGTGCGTATGCAAACAAACGTTCATGTTTTACGCAAATTAATGCTCGATATCGAAAGAAAACTAAATTCATATTTTATTCATAACAAAGTCTTTAATGTGGCTAACAAAGATGCTTAAAAATGCTGTTCAGAACAAAGGAAATATTCATGCAATTTAAGAGGTCAGAGCTAAGGCATTTTACTCAAACCACAATCTAATTAAAGTTCTTTTCCATGTCTAGATAAAATCATAAAAAAAAACAGTTATAAAAGAAAAGTATAATATTGTAATTATAACACATTGTCAAAATCACCATCAATCCCGTCAATCTTTAACTGTCTTTTCCACTGGACAGGCGAAACTTTTAACCTATTTAATTCTCGCCATTTTAGCGCATATTTTAGGAGTTGGTAGCACTGATTGTAACTCGAACTAAGAGATATAATTAGCAGACTAGTAAATTAAATTGACGTTTAATTGAGAGCGAGAGAATAGCTGTCATTTCCAAATAACAAACCTATCTACCGTATTTCTATAAATATCTGTGTTCTATAATCATAACATGATTATAGAACACTGACTAATTATAATTCATGTTGGCAACGAAAACATTGTCAGTGAATACAACAGTATTAAAATATCAAATTTGAAATTCAAAGGGTTTTAACAATAAGAAAAGGTTAAGCACCCCTGTAACATGAATGAGCCTAGACTCAATTAAAGATCAATCTATTGGCCTTTTACCTAATTTCTCTAAAATCTTCTGCAATATTATTTTTAGCAGTATACATTAAATACTCGTAAAGTAGGTAGTACGTTAAAAGGCGTGGCGACTAAATGTTATATCACATAATTGCTTCATAAATTCACCCAAAAATGGTTTTAACAGCCACTAAATCTTTGAAACGATCATGCATAAATCGTAAAAGCTAAATGTGGATTATGAGTTACTATTATACATCTTATTTATCTTTGTCTAGCTAACGTTACTATAATACAATTAGTATTACTTAATATTGTTTTGTAATAACTACTTAATTTAAGAGAAATGTTTTTGACGTTGTTGCATGCATTCGAATACAAAGAGCAAAATGTTGCAAATAATCAAGATAATTCGCTTGCTCTAAGATCATTGTTTGCAAAATCGTGAGATGAAAAAGTGGGTTCGAATACTAATGGATATCGATCGGCAATAAAACGATGATCCGTTCAACACATAGTTAAAACTTTAGACATTCTCTTCCACGTTCGTGTGGCATTCCGCCTATTATGTTGAAGTTGGATGGATAGACAAATTTGCGCGCAATGTCGACGACTACAATGAATCTCCATGCTATAAAATTAATGCTTGTTTTCTGTTATTTTCTTCGTGTTATTTACAACGTGTATAAGTGTTTGATATTGCCCTATTGGGCAATAATTGAATTGATTATTATGAAGAAGACAACACACGTGATAAAAAATGTACTTACATACACTTTTATTAACACATTGAAGTTTAACACAAGACACAATAAGAAACTACATATCAACAGATTGTATGAACGTCGTTGTAAAGACTCCGGGACGCCCGACAGATAACCCACCACTGGCGATTTCTTTCTTTGTATCGCTTCTATAACTATAGCTACTCTATGTGTACTTCATACTTTAGACTCCATTGTTATAATATTTTGTAAACCAATCATGTCACAGTAGTTGATATATCATAGTAGGGATCAAAGCAAACGTTATAATGCTATGTATTCATATAAGTTGAAATACTTTCGAAATTAAAAATATTAAATATATCCTTCAACTAAAACCTAATAAGAACATTATGTTAGTGTTTTTTATTTGTGTTTTTTTTTATTGTTGTATAATATGTTTGTCTAAGGATTTTGTTATGAGATAATTAAATGCCACAACGCCCGAAAAATGCAAATTGTGTAAATAAATAAATAAATATAGTTTTATCATAAAACGAATTAAATGTTCATAGTAACGTAAAATTTTCTACAAAACATTCTCTTTTTAAATAGAATTCAAGATGTGGATTGCATTGCGGAAAAAGCAAAGCTTCGTATGCAAGACATAATGACTATCCGTTCGTATGCAACAAATGACACTCCGGGGTAGAATGAACAAAATGACACCTCACTCGTCAAAATGTTTTCAGTCATCTAGGCTTTAGGGGTTTATTATAAAAATTACATACAAAAAAATATACAACACGCCTAAATCAATCTTTTAAAAAGTATGCAATATACATTGAAGTATAGCAAATATTTCTATATTGCAATTGTACGATACTGTATTGAAAAATTCAATATTAAACGAATAATATTTCAAGTTATTTAATAATATTCTACTAAACGCAATAAATATGAATATCGAGTACACACACTTCCAACTTCAGCTTTATTGATCACATGGAGAAGTTCAGGTCAATATAACCGTGCGTTTTCATTGCATAAAAACGCATTTAAAAACATATCGTCGTATTTCTCATTATCAAAAACTGAGATACCTACCTTTTTATACAGGTCACTGTTTAAGCTAAAACTAATCTTACTTCGTACTAATACTTGCGAATGTTTGGATGGATGGATGTTTATTTGAAGGTATCTCCAGAACGCCTGCATGGATCTCGATGAAATTTGGCGTAGATATAGAACAAAGTCTGGAAGAACATGTGTTCTAGCCTACGAAAGTTACTAAGTATCGTTTTTTTTTAATTCAGCTGACGTGAAGTTGTAAATACCTGTGTTATAAAAATGCTAAAGCCGTATTAAAATACACTAATTCGGACAGAATACGAATACGGATCTCGATGAAATGTGGCATACATATAGAATATAGTCTGGAAGAAGACATGGCAACTAAATAATTATGTTTTTTTTTTAATTCTCGCGGACGGAGTCGCGGACGACAGTTAGTAGATTATAAAACGAAAAAACTATTTGGCTGAATAATTAAAAAAAAAGATCAAACTGAAAGGTCAACTTATTCGCTTGTGCAAAAACTTGAACAACACTGTTAGAAAAACAAACTTTAGAACATTATGTTTTTATAATAAAACAATGTTGTTTACGTAAACATTATTATATGTTAATTAGTATCTTCTTATAAACATTAAGCTTTGTTTGTCTTCACAAACAATGTTCAACTTGGAAATTTTCGTGTACTACGTTACTAAGAATGTAAACAACTTCTCTGGAACCAAAATAAATTTTTGAAGCATATATGTTGCCTTTCGTATTAACTAAACTCCTGATTTATAGTCCTATCTCAACAAATATGTAAGTGTTAACTCGTTTATAAATAAATTAGATTTTTAATATAAAACGTAAATCGATTTATATCGATATTTGATATGAATCGATTTATTATTTCAATCAAATTGTTCAAACGCTTTTCGTTCCTACGTTTTGATCGGCGTTATCACGTTCCGTGATGGATTTTTCTCACCCGATCCCTTATCCTGACAAAAACTGATCGTAAATCAAGAGAATGTCAAGACATCATCCCGGGATAAAACAGATAAATCCTTTGAGGTGAAAGAAGTTTATGATGTAATCGTTATATTTTCGAAGTCTAATATATATAACGTTAATTGTTTCAGTACGATTCTGTTTCTCCGTGGGCATTATTCGTAATCTATGTCCTTAATCTGGAATCCTAATCTCTATTGTTTATTCGTAAGCTTCCTTCTCCTATAAAAAAAAACTATAATTCAATATAATTTTTATGAGTAACTGAAATATAATATTTCTTTGCTATATTTAAAGCATAGAAATTCATCGGAACTAATTACCTCTTAATAAATTTTCAGGGTATATGTTAGGAATTAATTAACCAGCTGCGCCATTGCAACTTGTTAATTTCGAATGCAAATTCCCAATTAATTACAAAGCGCTGAAATTAGTTGTCGGATAAAACAACCACTTTCAAAGATAGACGCTAAATATAGCCTCGCCACAAATCATTGTAGCGAGAGAATAAAGTCTAACTGTGGCTTTCGACTGCAGTGGCCACGGAGCCTATATTCTTACTATGACTATGGGAATGACACTAGTATTGAAGCATATTTTCGAAACGAAGAGTCTAAAATAAAATAATTAAGCGGCTGAACGGGTATTTGGAGCCATCAACAGGTGTCCACTTTCCCCGATCCAGTCCTGGGCCTGGAGCTCCTAATTATCTTTACAAATTAAAAAATATATTAAATCAAAATATCCGAAGAAAAACGGAATTAATAACTAATTACCGATTATTATTGTCTAAAAGTATTCTCGAAGCAGCTTAAAATATATTTATTGAAACAACAGGGTGTTAGAACAATAAGGTGTTTCTTAAACTTAAACCACAGAAAAATTGTATTTTATGCTAAAAGTCGAAAGTTCTAAAACATTTCGGGTATAAAACTTATTCTCGCATACCGTTATACCTTAACCGACCCTTATTTTACTATTACTCGACTTTATATAATAAAAACAATTTTTATTATCGTAAAGACGGATTTCTGACGTTTCTCTGTTTATTTAATTTCGGCTTTGTTTCGAAACGAAGGATGCTCACTTACCTGGTACGAACAGATAACAAGTCTAATGTCATATTATATTGCCACTTACGTTAGCATGGAAGTTCATATTTACATTCTCTCGTGTAAATAATATTTAAGTCGACGTAGATTAACAACTTTAAGGACGATCGGCTGTTTCATGTGATAGAAAAAAATATATAAAAACTAAATAGTGATAAGTAAAGAATAAAAAATCGCGTATCAAATGTTAAACTTTTCATTAGCTTATGAATATTTGTGTATCAAATTGTTATCATTGTTGAATAATTATTATTGTACCTTATTAAATGACATAATTTAGAAGGAAACTCGTCAGATTTTTTTCAGGCAGAACAGTAGGATGAAAAATTGTGCAATTAGGTTGTATTTTTAAAAGTCCCATCTATCAATAAACAGAAAAATCAAAAAAATCGTCTACAGGCCTATAGATGGCGGTACTGTTCAATAGATGGCACCATTGTGAAAAGGATGTTGCTACTGGCAAATAGATGGCACTACTGGCTAATAAATTTATCGCTACTCTTAAATAAAGGTAACTGCTAAAGAAAAGATACAAATGGCCGAGCCGAGTGTGCTGTGTTGCCATCCTTACGAACATATCTTTATGTTAATGTTGATTTCCATTTTATGATTATTGATATTAAATAATTTTAAAATGAGTGTGTAGATAAAAAATAGATACACCAGTTTTTCTATAAAGTTTAATTAAAAGAATATTTTATGCCGTGAAAGAACTGACATGAAACAGATGCAGAGTAATCTTGTCTATTATAATATCTATGATATTTCAAAATGGCTTCTGGTAGTAATGTCCTATCGGGATTTTATTTTCTTTGTTTACCATAAAATATGTTTTCCATTTGATTTTATTGACTTTTTAGTGACATTATAAAATGTTTATAGATATATCAATCCTAAACGGTTGTTTAAATTCATATGAGTGTGTGATTTGACGCAAAACAAGTGGTACTTGTTTCACCTTGTAAAGAGAAAATGGGGAACTGTTTTAGTAGCACAGGAGAAAAGGATTCTAAGAGTAAAAATGAAAGAACCAATCCACATGAAGAAGATCCAAGAACACTCCACACTCCAGTGCCCATTCCACCTCCGGATCCAATAAGATCTACTGTAAATCAAGGGCCTGATACGAGTGAGATCCCTCCCACTCGAATATTCGTGGCCCTGTATGATTACGACGCTAGAACCGATGAAGATCTTAGCTTTAGAAAGGGCGAACACTTGGAAATACTCAATGATACTCAGGGTGATTGGTGGTTGGCTAGAAGCAAGAAAACTAAACAAGAAGGCTACATCCCTTCAAACTATGTCGCCCGCCTGCAGTCAATAGAGGCCGAGCCGTGAGTAATCATATCTGTTTTTATGCAATCTTTACTACAGTGAGCGGTTCCTGTGCGATTTCTTTTCCTTTACGTGTTCTTATTAACTACACATGCGTTTCAATTGCAAATAAATATTTGATTAGATAAACGATTCGAGGTATCGTACTTTGCAGGAATTTGATTAAATATTTACATTACGTTTGGCATGTGTTTTAGATAAAAATTCTTCCATTATTTATGTAGGGCTTCTATGTCATATTATATGATTTCCAATAAATATATTCTATATGATTTTTAACTGTGAGATAACAGAAATTGTCAGAGGAAATATGATTCATCCATTTGTATAGTGAAAGCATAATTAACAATGCATATAGCATGAGTATATCAAATAGTGAGAATATAAATAATTGAGATTTACAATAGCTATATATTATGTTAAAAAAAAAAGATTTCATTAATTAATATGATTTAAGAACTAATTATATTAAATTTTCCTAATAACATATACAGAGATAACACATTGTAGGTAATGCATTAATCATGTTCCTAAAATATTCAATTCGTTTATATCTCAAATACAAATGTTTTTGTGTTTATATTATAAAGTATGCCAAAAAATAATATATAATGCATACAGTACAATAACAATATTATTAAAGGGAAAATTAGATGAAAACTTGGCAATGAGAAACATTATTACTTGGTTAGCATTTATTTGTTAAATTATACTTCTATGAAGAACTAATAATGATTAACTAATTATAAACAAGTAGCCTCTTGTAAGCCTCTGGTTGCATATGAAAAAGTTTTTATTTATCACAGGAAACAGCATAAGCTGTGTTGGATAGAGAAAGAAATAAAAAACCTAGTCAAGCTTAGGCTTGGACCCTTAACATATTAACATGCCATTTTTTCTAAAGAAATGTTTATTGAACTCATAGATGTGCCATGTCATCAAATTATTTTATTCTTGATTATTGACACCAATTCAAAGTGATCATTTTACAGATCACATTGCAGAATAAATTTTATGATTACTGTTGCATCCAAATTGTGTGTTTCATATCTTCGATGGCAATTGACTCTCCATCCCTAGCCTAGATTGTTCGCTAATCAATCAATTTATATTTCTATTTGAAAAGTAATATTATGAAGTACTAGCTGTCAACCAGGACTCTGTCCCTGCAATATAAAAAAACATAACAAGTAGCCTATGTATTCTTCCAGACAATATGTGTGCCAAATTACATTAAAATTTGTTTAGCTGTTCAAACAAACATATATCCATCCAAACATTTGCATTTAAATATTAGGATGATTTTAGCATTTTGGTTGTTCTAGACTAGAGTTGGGTTGATTATGTCACATTGCAATGTATGTCCGATTCAGCAAGTCTCAAGACTTTGCCATGCCGACCCTTCATTCCTGTTTTCACTCTCATGAAATTTGCTGGAACTTAATTTAGTTTACTTTTATATCAACTACTATATATATCTTCAATGTGATTTGCCTATCATGTTGTTTGTTACGCAACACCAAAAACCTAGTCATCAAAATAAACTTTTAACTTGTCAAAATGTCTAACATAACTTGAAATAATCATAATATAGTTATCTACAACTTTCAATAAACATTTTATATAACTATCAAGTAACCAATTATCCAATCAAACAGGAGGCATGTCATATTTGTTGACAGTTGATGTCATTGAAGAGAGATTTTTTGCTTCTCTTAATTTTTACCTCTTACACTTTGTTAAGTAAAATCTAGTATAGCTTATAGAATATCAGATAGGATAAGAATATCAATAACTTTTGATAAGTCTTCATAGCTACCACAATTAAATCAAAACTTTGCTGACTCCGTACATGGTGATGATGGCTATTTTCATACCTATTTTTGAAACAGAAGGTGTATATATGTACGTACTTTTATTCATTTACTAAATAAGGTATTTATATACCTGGTTTATATATAGCATTGAACTATAGCATAATGTGTGTATATAAGTATATTAAAATTTATAATTAAATTTTGAACATAAAAAGCATAACCCTCCCTAGTGGCTTTGGTTATTAGTAAAGTAAATAACAGCAAAAATAAAAATAAACGGTAGCTAACACTTGATAAATAGTAGCCAATTGATTTTTGTAAAACCTATTATTGACGAATAAGGTTAAATGGGTGAATGAATTCAATAAACGAGTTATATCATTTGGCGGCCGCCAGATGTCGGAGTGGGCGCTGTGGCGCTTTCACACTACAGGCCACTTACACCTCATTTAGATTAGAACGCTATTACAATAATAATTACAAAACAGTTTACCACGTTTGCATCCGTTGCGTAAGAATCGGATACGCATTGCCATTGCTGTGTGTTGTATTAGAAAATTTGCGAGCGAAAGTGTACCTACGACAATCGATTCGAACGGACTTGAAAAAAATATACATTGAAGTTCGTCGCTCCCATTTAACTTACTTCTTACTAATATTATAAATGCGAATGTTTGGATGTATGATTAGACATCTATCCTGGATGTTTGTTAGAAGATATCTCCAGAATGGCTTAAGTGATCTCTGTGAAATTTGCCATAGATGTAGCCTAGTCTGGAAGAACACATAGTCTACTAATTATTTTTTTTAATCTGTGTGAACGGAGTCGCAAGCGGCAGCTAGTGCATCATATCTATTTCGATATTTAATATTTATAAACCAATCATCGATTTATTACATTTTTTGATTAATTTTATATGAACGATGTTCTTCCTACTTCATCATTTGATGAACGTTCGAATTTGAAACAGTCATCACGATGTTTTTAACTTAACATAATATCTTGTCCACGCGCACACAAAAACCCTTACGTAACTAGAAAAATAATAATTCACTTGGATCACTAACTTTACTGATTGATTTCAATTAATGAATGAATCAGAAGTTATTATCTGTTAGAAAATATTTGTTTATATTTTGACATTTTACGATAACAGTATTTTTTACATAATCCAGTTAGGTACGATCTTATCTAACGCTTTGAAAGATAATTGGTTGCTAAAGTTAATAAGTGAGACACTCGGAGGAAAAATACGAATCGAATGACACATTTCAAAATCAGCTCAGTTGTTTAGTCTACACGGAGTCACATTAGAATATACAGACATCCAAATCCGCACACATAATAAACATTATCTTCTTAAGTTAGTCGGGTAATAAAAGCCAAAATACAGTTTGGTAGAGTGCAAACATTTCAGCATAAACAAATTCCTATCATTGTTTACACAACGGCAAGTCTAATTGCTACTTAAAATTTTGATCACAATCCCAAATAAAGACTATGACAAAACATAACCTTCATAGACATTATATGATGTGGTACGTTTCGATTGCTCACGAGTTCGTCCTCAGCGAACTTCCTCCAGGCGTCGATAACGTGATACGACCGCAGCCGGCTCTGTGTCGTCGCATCAGGAAATAGCAGGAGATATCCATTACCGATACAACTAGCCACTCGTGAAGGACAACTAATGTAACCAATGGAATTGATAGTTTGAAACCGATGTGTAGAATCATCTACATTGTATGAAGACATTTCTTATTTATTTATTTGTAAAATAGCTGTCGACCGAGACTCCGTCCGCGCGGGATAAAAACTAAATTAGTAGCCTGTTTGTTCTTCCATACTATGTTCTAAATCTATGCCAAATTTCAGCGAGAACCATGCAGCCGTTCTGGCAATGCCATCAAACATCCTTGCATCCACACATCCAAATATTCGCATTTATAATATTACTAAGATTTAACATTTATTTCTTAAACTTGGGTCGAATACATACATACATTTATATCTAGACAAAATTGTTATCGCTTAGAATTTATAATATCTGTCTTCATCGCAAGTTTACGGGCGTTGCTAGATAAATATTTAATCCCTTGGGTGCATTTAACGTCTGAGACACGTTATTCACTTTTTTCCCTTAAGAGCGGATGACGTGTCTAAGACGTCAAACCAAAAATTAAACTTTTAATATTTTTACTTTACATACTTTACAAGCAGCTAGAAATTATTTCCGTTCCACATGCAAATATTTTCTCAAATAAATCCATACCCAAGGGGTTAAATATAAATAAAGCTTAAACTCATGGTAAATAGTCCCTATATCGTAATGATATTAAGTGAAAGTTTGTTATTAATTATCTACATCGCTATTATTAACGGCTAAATGTATTTAAATTTGGCGTAGAGATAGTTAAGTCATGAAAAATGACATAGGGTAACCATTAGTAATGTTTTAAATGTGAAAGTCTGTGTGTTTATCATTCGATCGCGCGCAAACGGCTAAATGTATTCGAAAGGAATCTAGCACACAGATAAGATTAAGTCACATAAAATTACATAGGATACCGTTAAACACGAATGTTTATATTCTTTTAATTAAATTGTATTTGAATGGATTTTAGCGAATTTTTACACAAAGATGATATGTCTGATAAAATCGCGGCCTAACAGTAATATCTGTAGATATAACAGTCACGGGATATAAATCCGTGTAATCCGGATAGTAGTTATACGGTCTGGATAAACCGTGCATCTATAAGTGTAGTTTTCACTAATACAATAGTGGAGTAAAGTGTTCAGTTTCCTACTACACTATATATGTATAAATTTCAAATTAATTACATGCAATGTATTATGTATCAAAGTAAAAAAATGACCGTGTAATAAATGTTAGAGACAAATCTAAGTTTCTCTCGCACGACCTAAAAAGTGTTACATACGTAAGGAGTGTTCAATTACATTTAATTAGTCGTTGGAACGGATCGCCGAATCCAACTCGGCTGACACAAACGGTCGCAAATTAATTTCTCCGTCGACATTCTAGATGTCTATTTGAATTTCAAATGCGATTACGCCTTCTCGATTAATATCAATTAAAAAAATAAATACTATTTCTCGAATAAATAAAAAAAATCGTATTTATTCGTAAGGATCCTAATTACATGATTGTCACATAAAATTGTAAAACATCAGTTTACAAGTCTTGTAAGATTACGTGCGTAAAAAAACGTAATTAGTAAGTTTGTAATCAATATGCTTAACCTTACAAGGTAATGAAATAATTTTCTACGATGTTCTAGAAGAAAATTAAACATCATGTAACTTGTTTTTTGTAAAAACAAAAAGAAACAGTGTGTAAGGTGACAGCTAAGATACAATGACAAATTCGTTGTACTTTATATAAATTACTAGGTAACGGCCGCGACTCCGTCCGCGTGGAATTAAAATAAAACTTAATAAGTAGCCTATGTGTTCTTTCAGACTATGTTCTACATCTAAGCAAAATTTTAGCAAGACCTGTTGAGCCGATCCGAAGATATCTTTAAACAAATATCCATCGATCCATTCAAACATTTGCATTTATAAAATTAGTAAGAAATAAGATAGTAAGATCAATAAGAAGTAAGATTTTAAATTTTTTATTTCACTATTAATATCTTACAATAATCTATCGAGTTTATTCAACATGAAAGAAATTGCATCGCGTTTCGCATGGCTCCGACCACAAACGAGGTCAGTAAACACAAGTGTTAATCACCGCTGAATTTAAATGAAGCCGATACTTCAACGACGAAAGTGTTAATGAAGAAAGGTTCTTTGTTCAATGGCTGTCGAAGATAAATTTACGTTCTGTGCCGATGGAAGGTTGATTGTTAAATTGCATCATGTGATTTCCTCTAACCTTCGATTAATCGATAGAAAAAACCCACTTATATTTAGATTAGACCATTCGTACAGGCAAATACTAAATAAACAGTGTATATATAGTATTTTCGATGCCGAACTAGAACTTTGATTGCATTTCATTTGCATTTGAGTTTCATACACAAAGAGATGCATGTCTTCTCACAACATAAACTGGTCATGCCAATATCTTTGCTTATAGGCATAAAAATTGAATATTTCAGTCAATTATACGTACTACAAGGTTAAGCAATTTCACAATGAAAATCTTTTTTTATTCAAAAACATTTGACAGCCTTAAGTTTTTATATTTGACGGACAACTTCTTTCAGAGCACATAGTAAACTATTATACGTTAACTTGAACGGTCACTAAATAACACGTTTTGGCAGCTAAAAAGACAGCCAAGAAATTCTTAGGACAGTAAAATTGCTGTTACAACTAAACAAGAAGTTAACTTTACAATATTGTTTTTTTTTACTATAAAAAAATAGATTCTTAATAATCAGTTAGTCTTGTTGCCGATTTGCTGTCTCGCCAATTTAACTGACAAAAGAAGACCTTAAACGATATGTTTAGACGTCCGCATACATCGTGTAATACTACTTATTTATGATTTAAGGTGACGCTAGTTTAAAAAATAAACATCTGCGTTAGCAACGTTGGGCTTACAGGAAATCTGTACCTAGTCAAATAAGCAGATTGTAAGTCAAACATTAGAATTGCAAGGCTTCCCCCTACCCCGCGGTGTCTGTGTGCGTTTGTGTGTACACTAATAGCTATTCCCCGGCCGGAGCTTGCTTAACGGTGTGTTTGATGACTTGAATAAAACCACCGGGGCCCGCAGAACAAACATTTTATGCGTCCTAAGTATTAGAAAACATCTCTGACGCGGCAACCCCGCCGCTAACTAGAAACCTCGTGGCCAACTCATATTTTAACATGCAATTACTTTACCATTGGAGACGATTTAGTTGGCCCATGTTAAAAAATAACGGTACTTAAGTTATTCATGGATTGAAATACGTATGCATATAGATGTATAGGTAAACTTTGTTTACAAAAAGCCTTCTTATACAATCCACGGTCAGATGGTCATGTCTTTTGTATTGTATTTTGCACCAAGTTATAATAAGTTATCATTTTTATTGTAAAACATTGTTTAATAAATCAGAAATATAAAGCGCAACATCTTAATAGTGGTCTTCCCATACCAAATCGAAAGTAACAGAACAACCGAATGTTAGTTGGTATTAAATGTAAATTGTTTATTGATGACAGTCGATCAGAATGCGTCGGCGCAGCGTCGCGCGATTCACCGAACCCACCGCCACACTTCCTGTCACTCCGCGCATGCCTCATGAATAAACACCTCGACATACGCCTGTCACCTTAATATGCCGAATTAGCGTGAGATACTCAGCTACACACGTAAATACGTACTGTATGTTCCAATGTCCTTATCAACATCGTTGTGAGGCTTTGTTTTAATTTCAAAGATACGATTCACGAGCTCTCATATGTTAATTTTGTCAATCTAATATCTAGTTTTATTATATTAACCCTTATGTTCATTTTGTATAGTAAAAATATACGATCACTATAAAATAATTTAAAACTTAGTTTTATTAAACTTAGTTTTGCTTTTGCTTATTTTTTGCTTTTCTTTAAAAAAGAAATCTTGCCACAAAAGGGTCAAACTGAGCCGAAATTGTTGTATTTCAATCATAAAGCTTGGCTTAAGCACCTAAGAAGATTTTCAATAATGTTGATTAAACCTTTGCATATAAAATGTTTCTGGCAGCAACGCGATGCTCGGGACCAATCTCCAGTTCCTATCGTGCTACAAACCTGTTAGTATAACGACTACTTATTACTTGTAACACGTGTAATTACTTCTCATTACACACAGTAGGCCTATCTACTGCCTCTCACATACTATTATTGAATGCCAGCATCATTCGAACTGTAATTATGGACAAATAACTGTTTACTTTATGTATGTTTATTTTATAACTGCTAATTATCGTAATGTGAAGTGCATATTACGATGATTAGCAATTATGAAACTAACATTTAAATAGAAAGTGTTTTTGATTTAGATCTGTTTTATGTATAAGATTTATGTAATTTGTTATTATATTTTAACTATTATTCACTTATATACAATGTTTAAAAATTGACTATGCTAAGGGGTCCATACAGCTTATCAGAATATTACCAACGTTTTGAAAACCGGTCAATCGTCTAGGAGGTCACAATGATATGGACATATTAACACATTCCGTTGTTAATCGGGCAAAAAGGAATTAGTAAATGCAATAACATATTAAATTAACATACATCCATATTCATATATTAATTACAGATTCTCGTTAGCGGCTAGATCAAAACCTTTCTCATTGATTTTACACAGAAACCTAAAATAAATAAGGATCATTAAGGATAATTACTGTGTCAGATTGTTGGAGAATTTGTTTTATAAATTAGTATGTAATGTAAAATAGTGGGTGACCGAATTTGCTAAAGTCGGATGCCTCGTAAAATACCGTTAATTATAGCTTCACTACAAAGGATAAAATAATAGATAAGTTGCAAAAAATAATGATATAAAAGCAAATTTTGATGATTTGTAATTCGTAATGATGGAAAATTAAGTAATTAAAATTGTTATTAGAGAATGTTCTAGATATTTTATTTGATTCAGCGTCATTCAAATTGTATTTAGAATTACGATATCACCCGCAGTTTATGGTAATTTACAAAATACTTCAACTTCCCATAAATACAATGAATGCAAACCGATAACAGTTGTAAACTTTTTGTTATTTGTCAAAATTTTCCGTAAAAGGCAATAAAGAAAAGCACGTTATGACATAACAATTATAACCAGTTCCATTTTTGAATAAGGATCGATGACATCAATAACAACTTTAACATTTCATGTTTATTATCATTTACTATAATAATCAAGTGTGAAAAAAATAAAGTGTTTGAAGAAAAACAGACAAACGGATGTAAAGCGATAGATAAACCGCAGAACCTTGGTGAAGCTACGCCCTAGTGACAGCTAAAAACTTGCATTTCCTGGTGCGTATGGCCGGCACACATCTCCCACTTGGGATACAGGATGCGCACGAGGGCAGCGGCCCGGTCCCCTGCTCGAGCACTAATGCCAGCCACTCACGTTCAGGTTTAACGGCACAATTTTAACTGAACAGTATGTCTGGCTAGTTAAAATTGAATGTCTGTAGCTGACTTAACCTTACATTTAATGCGCCATAAACCGTGGTCACAAATTTGTTTGCTTTACTCCATAACACCCTACATACCGGCAGAACTTTGACTTATTGACGTTTGTTCTATGACACACTTTATAGCAACTATTCTTTAAAACTAAATTTTGTATCCAACATTACCTAAATTAAGATTATTGGCATACATAGATAGAATTAGGTTACCGTGGCTAACGATGTTACTTTAAAATTTATAAAGCCTAGCACATGTGTAGCTTCCTAACAATTAAAGAATTTTTTAGATCGATTTAGTACTTTCGGAGCCTATTCAATGCAAACAATCAAATCTTTTCTCTGTATAATGTTGGTATAGATTTAAAAATGATAATATTTTATCGTCGGACTTTGTAAAAATTATATTTTTCTTTCGTGATGGATGAAAAATAAAAGCAACAATCCATAGGTCAGCGATGTCAAATCGTTACGTGCTACTGTCGTATCAATGTACATACATTAGATAATCGGGACAGTATAATAAATCATATTTTTCCGTAAGCCTTTCACGAGCCGTTGGGAAGGCCAAACAAGGTTGAACTCTTCAATCGATCTCATCCAATGGCCACAACAAACATCGCGGCGGTCATTGGCATCGATTGCATAAGGCACGTGTTACTGCAAAGCTCGCGTTATGCGACTTTCACACGAGGGTAGCACGGTGAGGCAAAACAATAGGACAGAACAGTACTGCACATGGCAGCCGAGACAGAACATTACGGATTTGATAGTACGGACGACAGCGTTATTATTTTGCGTCGTCCTCGTGTGAAAAAAGCACTAGGGCGGGCGCGCGCGCTGCCGACTCACCTATGTAGGGCCCTCGAGTTTGATTTAAGAGAGAGCAGTGGCATAGTTTCTCGGTACTTAATTAAGGTCACTATTAGACTATAGGCCCTTGTTCACATATACCGGTTAACAAGGTTCACAGATATGGTATCCAGAATCAATTGTGTGAAAGTTCAGTAGAGGTTATTTTAGCAATTAGTCACAAAAAACTAAACTAACAGAAAAATATACACGATGTTTGGTCCTAATTAATCAGGGATAGCCCTTACTACTTCTAGGTAACGATGAAGTGTTTCTCAACTGAATAAATTGTTATGTAAAAATTCTTTTTCCTTATTTCATTTCTGTTTTCCACATTTTACCTTATCGGACTGTAGTAGAAAATTCTAGATCTTTCTCGGCTAATAGAGTCTAAGTAGATATTGATCGCGAAGTTAATAGTTTTCCGGATTCCATTTGCTCAAGACTTACATGATAAGTTTATTTATATTTGATGTATGAGATTAGCGAGTAGGAATCAGGTTTCGGCTGGTGTCCGCCCTGTCGCCATGTAAATGATAGCTTCCCTTGCTTAATGGTACAAACAGTGTTTCTTATTAAATAAGTATTAATCATTATTATAACATTTTTGCACCTATTAAATGCCAGTTTTTCTAGAAAACTGATCACGAACACTTTTAATTATATTGATGATGAATTTTAAATACCTTTATTATTTAATATATTGCATAGTATTTGCGGTTAACAATACGTACATATTGAGTATGCTTTATACATTATTTTAACTTGTGACAGTCGATGCTGTAGTAACTGACATAACAATGGAAACTATAGCTTTCACATTTTAAAGTATTGTTTTGTGATATAAAATTTTCGATTTTAAACTTTTGTTGAAGTTTGAGAAGCCCTGGCGCCGTAAGTGTTGGAGAAAATTCGCATCGAAGACTCAGACGAACGATTAAAGGCGCCGGCGCCAGCGACGTATTACCCAGTTCGCGTCGCGGATGTCTTGTGGTGGAGTATTAATATCAGAGGTAGCATTCGCGAGCTATCGCAATTCTGTTACGCCTCATCACACCGTGTGGCAATTCCTTTACTTTATATCTGCGGCGGTTCTGTACTATTAAAACATATTTATTTTATTTAATTATGAACTTGAAGTTTGTTATTAAATCCAAAAGATCCATAATTATTTCTTTGTTACGTGTAATATTTTAAAGTTTAATAATAAAAGTTTTGTAAATATAAAAGTCCTTCGCAGGTAAATAATGCGAGATGACCATCGCCGTGACCAAGTGATTTGTGATACATCGCTGATTTAGAGGTCGAACTAATGAAGTTTTCCAATAAAGAACATTCAATTCATTCAATAGGTCATACGATTTGAAGGTTGACCACTCAACCGGTAAGACCGATTGTCGCAAAATTCAACATTTCTGAGTTCTTTATATATCGCAAGCATCCACCCTCTATTCTTATTTAATTACCGTGGGGGCAGCAGATCTAATAATTTTTGCATACTATCAGTTTACTTAGTAATTAGTTGGAGTAATTAGCTATAATTAATTGTTTACTTTCACACACGATCCCAGTGGCGCCGCTGTCTGCGCAGCCTGCGATTATTTTTAGATTAGAAATGGCACAACCGCTTTACGTAATTGAACTGGTCGTCGCGAGCGCACCGAGTTCCAGAGTATTTGCTTCTAAATATAGTCGCCGGGTTGGTAGGCAATTATACCTTATTATCGCATATTTCCTCGGGAAGGTTGGCAGCGGCTCTCCAGCCTAGGCTATTAGTCGTGTGGCAGTTTCTTTAGAAAGTATCGAGATGTGACGAAATTGAATCGCGCGCTACCGTTCGCCGAATGAGCCGTAAACAGTTTTCCTTGCTCTCAATGGCCTAGCTTAATGTAAGGCGCGTGCTCCGAACACCATGCGATAGCGATACGGCCGGGCACGTTGCCGCCGCTGCTGTTGTTGTTGCGAATTAGGGCACAACTGAGTACAATTTACCTTATTCATTCAGTCCACTCACTGAGTCTACGATATTCAAATAAACGAACACAGAGTCTATAATTAATTTAGGTTGATTTTGTATCTTAAATCCCAAAGATGTACACCTAACACTATTATCGTCCTTCGTCAACTTATATATACGTCCTTAACGAGGGATGACTAGGCCTTAGTCAACCACGTTGACCAAATGTAGATTGGTTGACTTCATACACATCTTTGTGGAATTCTTCACAGATCGTTGCATCGCGATTTTTTTTTTATTTAATTATCATTACACAGATTACAGACTGCATAAAATGAGGATTGCCAAGGCTTAACAACCATGTGACACACAGATTCACAAAATTTTATTTTTTACTGGACAAAATAGTATAAGTAGGTAGTACACAATAATCGAAATCTTATTAGTCCAACCCAATGATAAAATATTCAAAATATATAGTAGAAAGCTTTTATCGAACGCCATCAATAATTATCTTTGTTTCACCTTATAATAGTATGTACATATTTGGTCAACCGCTGTTTGCGGCCGATATAACTTTCTACCAGCCATCCTTGCTTTGTTTGTACATGTAATACTGAATTGCGCGCAAAAACATTGAACGCCACTTAAGTATTCAGTGCGGTGACGGCTGTGATACAGATGGACTGGCAGATGTGGTGGTAGCCGCCCACGCGCCGGCGGCACACGCCCATGTCATGGCCGCTATTGTACACAGCGGCCGCCGAGACCGTGAAAACGTCTTGACACACATCGCATCTGGTACGGACGTCGCAGCGGCCTGCAACTGATGGCACTTTCAATTATCACTGCACCGCACCGAACTCCCACGCGCCAACTATTCAGCATTTTTAACTGCAACACATCCGCTGCTATGTTTTGTCTACACTTTCTCTCCTCCTCGGTGTGGTTTTTGTTTTGTACATGTCAAACAATCTCCAATGCGCCTGTCATTCAACGTATTTTCGCTGTCTTCTTATGTGTCATTCCGCTAATCGCAATTACAGACAAGAATCGCATCGAATGTGACACGTCGTTTTGCGATTTAAACAAGAAACGATCGCTAAGTAAATGCGATTGTGACTGGCAGCCGATAAAAAAATCCCGCCAATTAGTGTCGGAGCCGCGTCGCTCGGATCCTGGTACGGCCAGCTTTGAGCTGCACTGGTGATGTAAAAGCCTTTCAGCGCCGCGCTCGCGCCGTAAGTTTCCGTTGACCGAGATATGATCATTAGAAACGTCGACGTATAGTGTATATTATATATTTTTTGTCGGCCGCCTAAAATTATCGGCGAAAGATCGCAGTACGCGCGAGATGCGACATCCGCAAGTGAGAGTTTTGCAACACCGAAACTGGTATGTGTACCAGTGATCGGCGTAATGATTTCTTAGACATTGATACGTCCGGTGGCCGGCCCAAGGAAAAAAAGTGCAAGTGAGGTCGTTCGTTAAACCCCGCACCATAAACAGCCATGTGCCGTTTCGTATCGGAATTGGTAAACAAAATCCAACCAATAAAAACGCTTCCTCGAATACATTATCTGTGCAAATTAAAATAAATAATACTTTTATTTTATTTTGTTGGCTGTATAGTTGTTAGATTTTATTTGAAGTTCTAAATTTTTCTCTTAATAGAAATATAGTTTTAATGACAACAACTTTATAAGTTATTTAATTTCAAGATAACGTAAAATTGTCACCGTAGTAGTATAACATAATTAAAGATAATCTTAGATTTTTCTCAATAAGTATCCAAGTAATCGCTATTTGTTAAAAAAATTGATGACGCATCGGAAGCTATGCAGGTTTTAAATTTAATAACTCTGCACGTGAAATATTTATGTCAATATTTATTTGTATTTAATATCGACCTATTAACCTGAAATATCGCAAAAATGTTAATGTTTTTGTAGCAGCTAATATATTACAAATGCGCTTGATTCCATTATTCCACTTTACGCACAAATTGTCATGTATTTCTTGTGCGAGTTGATTACAGACCTCATTCGATTCATTTTATCAGCTATTAAAAAACACAAAAGACTTATCGTCCTGTGCTTTTTGCGGAGTTCAAAGGTTTCTAATCATGTATACGTGTATCGTGTTTCTCATTAGTCACAACCAAACTTATGTTCTCAGGTTCCATTTCTATTAAATATTACAAAGCTTTTTTTTATTATTTTAACGCCTTATCATTAACCTTTTTTAGCCTAAAAGTGTTAATGTGTTAGTGTGTCATTGGAGAAAATGACAAAAGTCAAGTGCCTATCACCTATAAGCAAATCCTTCAGTAAAAAAAACTACAAGTCTGAAATTATTAAAAGAGTAACTATTTAACCATACAAAGGTTGTAATCAAATTTTTTCCTCAATCTATATAAGGTAGCAATGACTGTTGATGCTAAATTAAAATTAAATTTCATCTAATTGTTAACTTGCGACTGTTTGCAATATGATTTTCTTGTTTTCTTTGTTAATTCGCAATGTTGCAAGGGCGAGGGGGGAACGGTGTCGGGCGGGGCATGGCTGCGCCGCCGCGCCCGGCTAGGTCGTTCATCGACCCCGCGCTCCGCAACCGCACTTACAAACTATTGTTTATACACACTACCATTATCCATACAATGTTTTGTTACTCCGCGACATACCTTTGTAATCATTCCCAAATCTAGGTTAAGGCTCCTCTTTCGCTCGAAACCTATGGACGGAGGTATTACTACGTATTGTTTTCCCTCTCTTTACGATTTCTTTGTCTCTAGCACGACTTAGTCGAGTGTAACATTGTATTTAAGAATAAAAAAATAGCCGTCGTCGTAGTCAGAAATAGAACTGGTGCCGATTACGAGTTGTGTAAATAAAGCGCGTGAGTCATTCGCGTTGGCGAATTACACATTCAAACAGCTAATTACGAGAGCCCTATTGAAGCACGAAGCACTTAGTATCCCTTAATGGTGCATGCATGTAAAAAACCAAAAAACATCCTATACTATTACTTATTAGGATATCTAAGCAACCTGTGGTGCAATTTAAATGAGATCGACGGCGACTCCCGATGGACGCCTGATTGAACTTCAACTTTTTTATTCTATTTGCATTGCAAACCAAGGTAACTCGTCTTGACAGTACAGCCTTCGTATTTTTTTTTAATTTACTAACCACTACTAACTAAACTAAAACGAATTACTTTTAACTTTAATCAAACACTGCGACTATTCAAGAAATAAAATAAATATAATTAAATAAAATCTTGTTCTTAGTATGCGCAGTTCAACTAATTAAATTTATTTACGTGTATGGGTTGTTGATATTTTTTTATGAATATAATTTCATATAAATTACGTAGTACTTGAAAGTATACTTTATACATTTTCGTAATCTCACGAGCTTCGGGCGGAAATCCCGACGTGATTTCAATCTATCTTTACATATATCCTCCGCGGTCAGTCCCACGAACAAGTTTAAATTAATCTCGACGCATGTTTTTTGTGTGCGAGTGCAGCAACCGTCGCTCGTCTTGTACGGGATCTGTTATCTCATTGACCTACTTTCCGCTTGACATGCGATGAACGGGATCAGCCCATGTTTTATATTGATGGCTAGTCGGAAAAATTACGCCCGGTGGAATATTTAAATATAATTTTACTTAGAATTACTACTGCCTATACTAAAACTAACAATATCTTTCTGATTAAAGAGTTGTTGCAAGTCCATGTTCAGCTAAAATAGCTACAGAATTAAACGCTTGTTAAAAACGTTATCTTAATATAGACATGCTCGTGTCATATTTTTGTAATGTACAAAAATATTTTTTTTAATAAGAAAGTAATACTCATTAGGAAAAAATGGCTTGTTTAATATTTCTTTGGCTATAGACAAGTCTTGTCTTCTCATTGTCTCCTCTCGTCTGCTTTTATTCATTACTTAAATGGGTGCAGCGTTTGCCTTCATTGTATTCAGGAGTTTTGTCAAAAATGTTAAAACGTCCTTATCTTTTTATGGTCGTACCTGATAAGATTGGATGCATATTTATTTTCATATTAAATTATTTTTTTGTTGAGACGTTTGGCAAATTACAAGCACATTTAAAATACATCAACTTGGTCATATTTACATACGTTTAAAAAATTAATTTCGCGTGAAATTCATACAGGTATGTTAAGTGGTTTTAAATTTGCAATAATAATGTCAAATATTATGTTAAATAGTTACTTAATTTGTAATCGCGTAGGTATCTTATCAAAGTTACAAATATAGCGGTTTCCGCAGTTCGTTATGCAAGTTAAAAAACAAATCATATAAAGCATAGGTAGAGATAATTTTATTCATTGATAATAGAGTACATTAACAGCTTTTAATAAAGTCGTGGCAATATTGAGTGACAAATATCTGATTTGTTTTTAATTATTGAAATGTTTTTAGACCCCAATTAGACATACAGACGAATTGATAACCTCCTTCTTTTTGAAGTCGGATAAATAAATCAATCTCTTTTATAAATTTATATCAATTAGTACATAGAACAGTCATTGGCACTCATAAGTCGTCTGGGATTCAAACTATCTGTGGTTAAACCCCAACACCGATTTCCAAGAATGCTGTTTTCAACGCTTAACGGCATTCAATGTAAATACTCATTTCATAGTTATGCAATAAAAGGATTATATAAGGATTTTGTTTATTTTGTTGGAATACGCAAACCTAAACAAAACCCCGAATCCGAATCTGATATAATTATTGTAATATGTAAAGTTCTCCCTGACAAACAAATCTAACCAATGTTTACCCAATAGTAAAATTGCTCAAACGATTGATAAATTAGGATGCTTTATTGCGCAAGATGAGCGCTTTAGAAGCAGACGCTGAAAGTCAGACAATTTTATTGACTAGACTCATTGCTATCTCGAGAATTCCGCAGCCGTTTTGCAAAACCGATTCATTAGCATTTTATTTATAGATCGGATATTTCATAGTGTGCGATAATTGTCTATTTTCAACGTGCAAGGGGCGCTTGCCTTACTGCGAAATACACTTTGTTTAGTTTAAAGAGAGAGACATTTTGCGCTTTTTAGTTTCATTTTAAAAGCTCTCCGGAGAATGCGGATCGCAGGACACGGGCGCCGTGGAGTCGCGCCGCAACTTTCTACGCGTCTAGAACGCTCTTAAACCGTAATCGCAAGATTGACGTACGCGAGAATGTTACCGCGAGCAAATTAAATTGAACATTACGCGCATATAATCATTTTCAATTTTCATTATGTTCTGAAATAATGGAAGATTTCACCGATCTCCAATACTTGTACGAGGCGAATGGACAACCAGCAAACATGCTTTGTTGTCCTGCTGGTTGGTAGTATGTTCCTTTTCAAAACGTGGTCTTAAATTCTATAGAAGGACTTCTATACCATTCTCCACAATGTCCACTACGGATAAACTATAATTTTTTTGTATTTCTAGGTAAAGAAAAATAAAAAAAAATATATTCCAATTTATTGCCATTATAAAATAAAAGTGTATTGTTAATATTTTAACGCTATCAATGGACAATATTTATAATAATTAATCCTTATAAAATATAATTATTAAACAGCATGTGCTAGTTTTCATGTAAATGTAACACAAGGCTCACATTATGCATAAAAACTTCATTTACACGTTACATTAAACGCACATTGTAATGGCGACGCAGCGGCAGGGCTGCTTGGAAATTTTATTACGATGTAGACTTATGCTACGTATTTTCTTTAATCGAAATTACATATTTTTTAAGTGAAATTATAGGTATCGAATACTTTACTGTACTGTAATGAATAAATTACTGACGTTTGTTGTCTTAGAAAGCTCTAAGATTGGGATAAGGAAAAAGTAGATGAGTTTTGAAATTAATTTAAAACAATACGGTTCATTTCTCATCTAACACAACAAAATTTACGCTAAAAGCATTATAGCAAAAAAACTTCGATTTGGGAAGCTGTTGTACTTTCTTCAGCTTTAAATCCAATTACGTGGAAGCCTTTCATTGTCCTTACTCAGTTGTGCAAAGGAATTAACTATACAGTCTAATCACATAAACAGTTCAGATGGCCCGCGTTGAATTTATTTGCCGTTCGCAACATTGTTCTATTTATATATTATACTGAAATTGCCACCTAGAGAATTTCATTACGACCAATGCGTTTCTTTGTTTAACATTTGCCTAATAACGTCACGACATTGTCTTTAGCTCTCACTATTAGACTAATGAGACAGTTGCAAATAAAATTGTTTCACAGATAACTGAGAACCAAGAACCTGTGATATACTAATTCGTAGTGACCTAATGCAAGCGCTAAGCGTAGATGATATTAGTAATTATTTATTTTATAGATTTCGCTGACTTACTTTCTTTCCAAAAATTCGTAGCTTCTTACTGTTGAAATATATAAAAAGGAACGAACATTTTATTATAATTATCATATTTAGTATTTACAGACATGGCTTTCGCTAATTATTAAATGATTAAAACAAATATACATTTTTTTTCTTCAATGACAACACACTACTATTTACACTACACAACTACACTATTTTAGGTCTCCGTGCTACGGATCTATTTACTAAGCTCCTATACTTATTTGCAATTTAAATGACCGCTCTCTTTCATGGTGTGATAAAAACAAAATTAGTTGTGTAATAATAAACGTATTTCACAAAAACAACTGTTTTACAAACAAATTATATAACATCATTATAGAAATATAATAACTTGTATAATCTCCTATATACGTAAATGACCAAAACTTTTTAATGTAATGAATATGTGTAAATTAGTTTAGGACTATGTGTAATTATTTTGCTAACATATTGCCATGTCATACTGACATTTAGCAGCGACGCTATTGAAATATGGCGAATAGCATTTAATGCAGATATAACTATGACTTTCTAATCACGAAATGATACAAAATTCCTGAGTTTAAACAACCAACACATAATATTATCAAAGGATTATGATCCTTCAATCAAAAAATAGCAAAACTTACTGTAATTCTTAAGGTTACCAACCAAATTTTAAAATAAAAGGAATATCAGAATAGAGCCAAAAAAGAGCATACTTCTTTTTGCAGTTGATATTAAACTGGAAATTTATTTACCCATATTGACAGTATCATGAAAATCATAATTGGTATCTTTGCTAAGAGGTTATAAGATTAGGAATATCGGTCTCGTAAACATAAATAATTGAATATCTGGGTGACTGAAAGTATGTTGCGGTGTATCGTTCATTGCATGTTGTATGTCGGATATGTAAAAAATCGACTGGGAGGCGCCAAGCGTTGGCGCCGAGCCTCGCCGTCGCCAACCGTCGCCCGCTTCCACGAACTTACTGTGCTCGTCGCTATTGCTGACCGCTGCCCGAGTATGCGACAATCCCTCATTAACCAACTTTGTTGACATTCAATATGATGAAGTATAACTTAAAAGGTTTTAGAGAACATACTGTACTATTAAACTATAAGTCGAATAACTAGGTCTTTGTTTTTTTACCGTAAATTATAAAAATAATTTTAACAAAATAAGAAACACTATGTATATTAGCTTTTCAAAATGAGTAGTTAATAAGCATTTATTCAATCCATTAAATCAAGCAAAAGTTTTGAAACAAATACGAAAAAAGCTGTACCCGGTCTCAAACATGCAAAAAAATTAAAAACGCAAAAATTTTCTCTACAGTTTTCGCTTCGTTGCCTGCACAAAGTTTTTCAACGGTGCTCAAAGTTAAGTTGAGCTTAAAAATAGCACGCTCTTTTCCTCTTGGCCCCGTTTGGAGTATTCGTGACTGTAAATATGTAAGAAAATATTTTTATAATATTCGTTATGGTGTAGTTTTTAAAGTACTAGCGTATTTTAAACAAATTAATGCCAGTATTATTTAGTTAGATTTGAATACTCATTAGCTTAGTTTTAATGAACAGCACATTTTTCAATTGTTTTTTAACTAAGTTCCATGCATACTTTTTATGTTATCTATACCAAAAACAGGAAAGATTTGATTGTTTGCATTGAACAGGCTTGGAAACTATTAAACTGATTTGAAAATTCTTTTACCGTTGGGAAGCTACACTAGTCATAGGCTATATTAGATACTAGACTTCTTTAATTCTGCGCGAACGAAGTCGCGGGCATGTGCTAGTAAATTATATCAAGGTATGCAGCATTGTAATGCAGCGATGTGAACGATTTTAACAATTTTATTACATGGAGTTATTAATTAATATGTGCCCTAATTAATATTTATAATGTAGATGAAGCAAAAGAAGACCATGGCGTGCAACGTGATGTGTCGCCACATATAGCTAGAAATTAACTGTGTGATCAGGATTTTTCCTTTAACTAACAAAGACTAAGTAACCAGTGCCACGTGCCTATTGAATTTACGTTGCTGTAATTAAAAAATAGGTCCATTTTTAAAACATACCTGATGAATATAATCCAAAGATTTATTTTAATCAGAACTAGGACACTAAACGTTCCAGGATTTAAATTTTTGCGATAGCTAAAAGTAAATTTTATAGTAATAAAGTCTGGTATTTTTACCCAACCCAAAGTTATCCACGATCAATTACAAGTAATCAAATAAATATTTTTGTTGCATCAAAAAAATATATTAAAACAATCTTTAAAAGGAAATGAATTTCCTTAAAAACCGGAAAAATAAGGCGGAAAGTCATTGACTACAATTCAAGCACCACATGCTCAAAGCCCTGCATGTAAGTGCTTACAAGGTATGAAGGGGTAGGCTATTAAAAAGTGCCCTTTGAATTTCCTATTCAACTACAGTAGCTTCTGTGTGAGTAGTTTCGATTCTCGATGGCTTTCTTTGAAATTGCAAAACTACTTGAAAAAATCATTTGATACTTGATTGTATTTAGGTCAAAAAGTATTTGAATATGTACCATTATTTCCAAGCTGTAAAAGCAATAACCTAACCTATATTTTTGTTGTCTAAATTTTGATATTGCAGTATTTATTTTTTACTACTATTAATAATTAAATATATTGGGACGACATAGTGAACAGAAATCTCCGTGTTCGAAAAACTAACCTCGTATAGAAATGCCGTAGTGATAAAGTGATTCAAATAAAGCAAAGTAAGAATTTATGGAGGTCAACATTATCTTAGGGTTTTTTCAATCGATATCAAAAAATACTTTTTATACCCGTAAAAAAATGAAGCTAATTTTGACCTGCTTATTTAGAGATTGGCGCATTCATTCTTGGAAATTTTTTAACCGACTGACCGTCCTTAAAAGTTAATTGAAAAACGGTTTTAGTACATATCATTGTACAGATAATGTATTCGACAGAATATCAAGATTGAATTCTGAATTTCAATTCTGATCGATAAATTCTGATGTAAAATGTACGAGAAAAATATGTCGTTAGAATAAAGTGATGTCGTCACCTACTTGGTTATTACCTTACGTATTTATTTATCGTTCTCTTCTTTAATTCAAATCATGAGATTTTCTGACTGAAAAAAAATAAAGAAATACCCAAATGTGTGAAAATTTTCCTTGTATCATTATTTATTGTTTAAAATAATACATGAACAATTAATCACTCGCACGAGACCTTGCTCGGGGTAAATAAAACCTCGTCCGTATCATGTTTGATTCGGCATATTCAAATGTGGGTATTGGCGTGATTGTAACTTTACACGGCAGTTCATCCATCCGCCCGGATTTTGTCGAATTCGTCCTTTGTGTGTCGCATATTAATTTATTTATGATACTTCCGGTTACACTTAATATTGTGTGTACGATTATCCTGAATATTTACTTATGAAGGAAATTAGGTAAAACAATGTCATTGACCGACATTGGATAAAACAATGTTAAGAATTTTTTAAATATGTTTTATTAAGATATCTGTGTTCTTTCACTACTAATTTTGATACTCTCCAACCTTAACCTTTACCAAATTGCACTTTAATTAACAAAATTCTTAATTTTGGCTAATTTTATTGGAGATGAAATATGGAATGGAAAGTTCTAAGACCATAACAAACTCTGTCAAACTTATCAAAGCATGTCAATAGATTTCCATTATCTTAAATCAATCAATATGTCGTCATTAACCGAACCTCTTAAAATAATTTTTCCTGCTTACGGGCTTGTCCGTAATTCCGCTAAACAGAAAGTTATTCTTCGAATCTGTATTGAGAGAACATTATCATACTGGAGGTCGATGCCTCGCGTCATCGATGCTAATAAAATCTCCAAGTCTGTCAGCCACCTACGTTTTCTGTTACCTAACCTAATCTTTTCAAATTGCTTATGTTTACAAATTTGACTTCATAATAGTAACCAAAGGCGGCTTAATACAATCGTACATTTTTAGGTAAAAGTTTTTAAATAACTTTCACTTTATTTTACAGAAGTGCAGAAAAATAAAGAACAGAACTTGAATTTTAACGAAGTGCATGTAAGTAATAGTTATATGAAATGTTGTGTAGGATAGAATATTAATATGTGAGTTTCACAGCGTAAGAAACAACTTTTTGCATACACCTCAACATTATGATTGAAATAAATTCTGACAAAAATATAATTTTAATTGTACATCAACAAATGCACAAGAAACAAGACAACAAGTGTAGTCTACCACATCATACCTACAATGGCAATTTCTTCAACTTGATCAATACAGTAAGTTTGATTAACTTCGTACGGATAATTAATACCCGATTTGTTCGTCCCAGTTACGGGTGGCGCATCACAAGCTGCGCAGGCGCCGTCTCTAACTGTTGATTGGCATTTGTGCATAACTTTGAGCTTAGTACTATGGTGCATTTGAATTCGCGCTCTTTCAGATATTAACTTTAAAACTTAATCACATCTAGAATCACTACGACATCTGGACTAATTTTTTTCATCTGACATAAATTTCTGAAATTTTTTGAATCCTCAATTGCATGCAATCGACAGGCAATAATCGTGTATCAACCTCAAGTTGTCCTCGTAACCAATTTCGACTGCGGCGACATCTTCCGGTCTTTATCAGACCAGTTTGATTTAGCAATATTTTCACCTTCAATTGAAAGTAAATTAAGACCCTGTTTTAATACATTGTTTTCATCTGATTAGACTTGATATGAATTTTATTATTTATTGGTACAACTAGTAATTTATAAATCTGGTTTTGGGTTTCAAGACACAAAAACACGTTATGCTGGTCCCACTCAATGAATGCAACCTATTTTTAATAAACAATGTTCGTTTAAACCTTTATGTTTACGTTCTCTTTTTCGGAAATTATGATTGTGCCCGAAAGGAGTGTACAAATGGAAATATGATGTATAATGTTTGTAATTTTTTATAACCATACTTATGAATAGTGCCTATTCTCAACAAGTATAATACCAACGACCTAATACTGCTTATTTCAAATTTGCTGAAGTGCAGTTCCGTTACCTTATAAGAGTATTAAAACACATGTTTATGCTCAAAGAAGACATAGAGTTAGTGATTTAGTGTACATAAAAATATTTAAGCCAATGGGACGTTTAATTGTGAACAGAACTCTATAGACGTAGAAGACCTTATGACCGGCGACTGGCGGACCGTAGCTAGCCGAGCTCGACATAAAGCTTGCGGTATTGCGTTGTCGATGGACGAGTAATGGCCCTCCCAGATACGAATAGGCCCACACAAAGCTTACTAACAGTACTTCAAAGATGAACCCCGCTTGGGTAAATTGGTAATAATTTAGAGCTCTTTTACGAAGGTAACAACTTCTTGAATCTTACTCATTACAATAATAGAATAATACACACTTAATCTTAATAAATTATTACAAACGGGGAATATAAATAGCTGTTAATCTTTAAACAACAATAAACGGTGTCCAAGGTAGGTGAACGTTTTACTAATTTTTAGTTCGTAGCTGTTACGTCAGTGGAGCAAAAACTTGCAGTACATGCATATTTTATGCAAATAAAATTGTAAATAAAGAAACTCTTACCACCGGTTACATTTACCCAACACACGTCCAATTATATCGTAGTTTTTTGCAATTGTAACGCGATCTTAATAACTTTTAATAATAATTAATTTTAATTCTGTATTCGCTATTATGTCGCCAAAACACAATTCATATGTTCGGGACCAAGATTAACGGTTTAATAGGTCCTCCTTACCGTTACGTAATTCGCCGAAGTACTGGGTCGTATCGGATAAAAATTGATGTATGATGGAAGATGGCGCGGGGCGGCAGCAGTGGGGAGGCGGGGCGGGGGCGCGAAGCGGCGGCGCTGCGCGTGCGGCTCTCACCGCCTTATCTCTCGCGACCTCCGCCGGACGCGCACGCACGCCGCGCGCCGAACCGAACGCGATCGCGCTATGTCTCCCGACCGACGATTCACTCGCGTCTTTGTATACTCCCAAGTTTTTGATTATAAAAGTGCAGGCAGCAGCCCGGAAATGCGCCAGTGAATTAGTGCTTTTTTATTGACTTATTTATTTTTCATTATAAACGTTAAAACACTTTCGCAACACGACGATGGTGTCGGAAGGGGCTCTGCCCGTAGTTTGGTGTATGCGCGACAACCAACTTGTGCCTCACCAAGTATCCGGTGTTAAGTTACAGGGCGCAGTTACGGGAGCGCACATAGCCGCTGTTACAGACTTTTTGCGTATGGTGGCCGGGACGCCTATTATTTTACCGCATACGGCCGTCCCTGAAAATTTTGACAATGACATCAATAAAGAGAAGGAAAATACGACAAGGCGACGAAAGATGTCTATGCAAGTCGAAGTGCCCTGCGTTTTCCTTTCAGAAAGCGCACTTCAAAAAGCGAAAAGCCGTAGCAATTCTCTAGAAGAAAAGGTAATTTTGGAAAATAGTAATAAATCGTCTTCGGCCAAAAACGACCTAGATAATAAATCAATGGCTAGTTCTACTAATACTTTAGATTCTGAAGAGTGCCAAAATGGATTAGGAAAAGAAAATTTTAAACCATGTCCGCTACGGGAATCTAGTGGTGAAATATATCCACAAAGAATAACAAGAATAATAGAATTAGACGATTTTAATACACAAGCTTCTGAAACAGAGAATGAAACACTTCAGAGGATAGCTAGGATTATTGAATATGAAAATAATAATATGCCCTCACCAGTATCTGCCGATGGAGATACTGATATGCCACAACGAATTACTAGGATTATAGAATTAAATGACATGAATGATCTCGATAAAGAAGGCCCCCAAAGGCTGCCTAGGATAATTGAAGTAGGAAAGGACGAAGCGTTTCCCAGTATGGCAAGAATCATAGAAATGGAAAATGAAAAGTCAAACGAGAGGAGAATTTCTTTGACTAATGAAAGAGAAATTGGTTCTGGAATAGCTGAAAATTATAGTGAGGAAATTATAGTTAGGTCAAAACCTTCGCACAGAAGTACACCTAGGTTTAGTGTCGACTCATCATGCTCCGAAAACTCTTACGTGAACATTGAAACCATGAAGAGTTTACAGGATGTAAGAAAAGAGGAAAACACGGAAAGCGGAAGTCCCGAGTCGTTATCGTCTTGTAAACCTATTGTTCGTTCCCGGTTTCGAAGAAAAAAAACGTCAGTTTGCTCTATCGGCTCGTCCGACTGCGACGACGAAATCGACGTTATTTTTAAATCTAAGCCGAAGTCTAGTCAGTGGGTAAGTTTGGACTGGATTCCTCCATCCCCTAAAGAGGAACAAGTCATCGGTCAAGTCTGTGATAAAAATGATTTTATTTCAAAATGGATAGCCGATCAAAATAACCAAGATTCGGGAATTGTGGCAGACGAGCGAAGAAAGAGTCTGCCGCCAAAGTCGAACGAAATATACCTACAGAATATGAGACGATTTAGCGACGGACTCCAGATATGTAAAGAGGATGCGGCTAGTGATTCACCAGCTACGGTGAAATGGAAATGGCATGACATCGTCAAAAGACATCTTCAACTGTTGAAGAATGAAAAAGGATTTCGACGACAACGAGGTAGCTGGATGAGAACAGCGAGGCGACTGTCTAGTACAAACATTAACACGAAAAGCTTAGAGCCGCTGCCGCATGATACCTATATAAAGATTAATACGATGCCGTAAGTACTTTTTACTTCATTTTAGATATAACACATTCAAACCGAACTGTCGGCTCAAAAAAAATATGTTGCGCCGATGCGTATCCATGCGACGAGCCACATCGGTCCACTTAACCGGAGGCAACCCGTTCAGCTAGTGGAACTGGTTACCACCTCACGGCTCGCGGCGAACCGCAGCTTTGTGCTAATTCATTTCCAATGACTAATGTTCACTGGAAGCGTTTCAGATTCGGTATGTTGAGACTCATATATTGCGCTTCTCTATTTTATTCTCATCTTATTAAAACCAAACCGCAAAATAGGTAACGATATTTTAATATTACAATGATTAGTGTGAGTTTACAAAAAGAGATCATGTCGTGGGGTCGTTGGTAAGACGCAGGCCTAAAGATGTTACGAGAGCGATTTGGAGACGCGCGCTTCCGCAAGGCCGTGCGATTAAAATGCAAGGAGCTCGCGTCCAAGGCTACGCTCGCCCGGTCGGTCGCTGCACCGGCGCCGCCCGCCGTCTTCCTCTTGGCGTTTCGGCGATTGGAAGTCGCCTCAGGAAGTGAGCCACGAAGGTGACGCTAACGAAAAACTGTACGCAGCCGATCGGAAGCGATTGTGCTTTGAATTTTCGACGTCTCGTGTTCGTGATTTCGTACGCTTCCTCAATCCTCTTCATGAATAATTAGGACACACGCAGATGAGTTTACATGCGGAATAACGAGCGTTTTGTTTTTATTGTTATGCGTATATTATGCCGCGAACTGAATTTAAATACCATAATGATATTTTAGTTGCCACCACTGCTCTGCCCGTACCTGTCCATGATGTGCGCGTGCGACACACTTATTCTGTCGCATCAGAACGTGTCACGTACTAATTTTCATAGATGTTAGTTAACATTATGCACGTCTTCGATTCCTAATTCAATGCATACAAAAACTGGATTTTTAATTTAAGCGCATGTCAATTCGTGTCAGACAGACGTGAATAAGTAAAATAAACTTGTCCATTGACGACGATTCGTTAATGCAGTGTGTGTTTACATAACGGCACATGCAGCAGTTTAAAATAATACAGTGGTAATGAACATAGCAAAACGTTGAGTAGAGCCGGCGACGGTACGGGTGCAGGAAGGTTTGCCGGTGAAGCAAACAGTGCGGACGCCGCGCCGGTGTTGGTTTCACTGGCCAGCCTTGAGGCTACTCTGCTTCCACAATGCCTGTTGTCCATTATCAATACAATTGTTCTTATATTTAGTACTATCTAACAAATGTATACTTATTTTTACCCTACCCTCGGTCAGTGACATAAAAATGGATAATCAACGATGAATTATGCTATTTTATTTTGTTAAATGCAGTGTTTGTGTTATTCCTTGTTTTAAAATTTAACATTTTGGATAATAGTTTTATTTACATAACGACATGCAATTACATCGATTTAATATGACTTTTATAAGGCTGTAAATCTAACACGGAAATTTGTAGTTCATTGTTATATTCATACGAGAACATAGGTCATGGACGTTTCGCCCTCGAGTTCGGAGTTACGACCCGTATCCTTACTTCCTTTGTTTGTTTACATCTGACTGTATTAAAATTGTATACATTACATTATTCGAACATTTTTATTCATTTCTTGCAAAGGCCGCGAAGTCGACAACTCATGTTTAGTGTAAGGCTGCATTTCCGAAAACATGTGTGTTTGTATGCAACGATTGTCAACATCGGCTATTGTACGCAATGCGTGTAAGCGGCTAATGGAACAAACAAACGCCTCTAATATCGAAATATTTTGCTTGCATTCTTAATCTTCCAATGCTTTCCCACTACTTGGTATATAAACATCAGTTCTACTTTGTTTCTCAGTTAAGTAACAGTGAGTTAAATTGTAGTAAAATCTATACTTTTATTTTTACACTGAAAATCAATGTTAGCTTTGATGAGCTGTATTTTCAATTATTTCTTATAATTATCGATATCTAATGCTACACCGACCGTTAGTCGGGTAATAATAGTGTAATTAGTGTAGGTAACCTTGCATTATTACTTGCCAATAACAATGGAAGAAGTACACAAATGACTAACCGTCTCGTTTCATTAAACTATTATTATCAACAATTTGATTTTCATGTAAAGTTTCGTTGTACTAGTATATCTTGGCGGCGATATTGAGATCGGGCACAGCTGATTAAGTACACCGATAATTATATTGTCATTAATTTGATAATCAACAATAGTTGTATTTTGTATATCGCACAGATTCAACACGTAAATCGTTTTAGTTGTGAAATGTTATTTTTGTTATTTGTGACATAAATGCGGCGTAAAAGTGTGATTTTATAAAATAATCAATATTATGATAACTAAAGTGAAATTTTGTGTCATGAAGCTCCCTGCATTTGTTTGTGAAATAAATCATGAATACGGATTTCATCATTGAATTCGAGAGGCGTCCTGCGACGAAAAAGAAGTAACGAGTTTCAATACTTTTCGACACTAGAACGTATAATGCGAATTTGTTTAATATAACGTCAATTGCTTTTGCTTCACTTTCACTGAGCCGATGATTCGGGTGCCATGTCGTGACGTCTCTGAGCTCAGCGTCGAATTGAGTTTTTTTTTTATCTAGCCAGCCACTCAATTCGCTTTCTAAGCGAATTATGTGTACACGTTAATCCGTGTTGACATTGAATATAATTTATTCCATCGATTTATAACGATATTAACGTTGTTGACAGTTTCAGTGCTGTGTAAATTGCAGCTCATTGTTTCAAACACGTGTCTGAATCGATGGAATCGACTTCGCCCTTATCACGGCACCGAGGTGAGGTCGTCTCTTGCGAAAGAACAATACGACAGGTTTTATGATTTGTTTTTACTTTTTGCGCGCGCGCACGCTCGCCGCGCAGACCTGCCCCTACAATTACTGCGGCGGATGTTTTCAAACTAAACATTTTAAAGTCGTTTTATCCATTCTATGTTATAAATATTTATCATATTTTATTTAAAATTAAATAATAATTATTCATAGCTACACCAAAGTCAGTCATTGTTTGTCTGGGTTTTTCATAGACATACAAATTGTCATGTTGTGGACAAAATTATCTTTTTAAATTTTTAATCGTCTTCAAAAAGAAGGTTCTCAATTCGTCTGTATGTTTTAACACACGGTAATTGTAGCGATAAAGTCAACAACGATATTCAATAAAAATACTGTAAAGTAAGCCATGGCTAAGCTATTGTTCGATAGTAGTTGTATATTTTAAAATTATTCCAATTTAAATTCTTGGTTAAAACATTGTAACCTCAATAGATGTTCACTCATAGCATTGCAAAGATACGAGGAAAAAAGGACAATGCACGCAAACACAAGTTAGCTGACACTTGAATGTGACATTGTCACTTTTGTTCATGATATATCTAGAGCATTATTATTCTTAACCTAAATGAGATAGACAGAAATAATAGCACTTTTACTAAGGACAATCAGTCCCAAACTACTTGCGGCCATCAGAAACTAATGTTCTTCTATAATTTATCAATCGAATACTTTGTACTTTGTCGAATAAAAATCTTACGTGATCCAAGATTATAATTTAGTTTGTCTTCATACACACGTACATTAATAAAGCAAACGTGCTAAAATGTTATGTTGTGAGTTAGGAAGTCCTATACAATAATAGCACAGTTCAGCAAAATGTCCAGTTATAGTCTTTAACTGAAGATAAATCGATGACTTAAAAATACTGCTAACTCGTTGTAAACTTAACAGTGTTTATGGTTAAAGGAAGTCAATTTTTTCTCAGCCTTTTAAAAGTTGACAACCCTATCCGTAAGTGTGAAAACGAAATCTCTTGTTTAGTTAATTATATTCGCAATCTAGTACGAAATGAGCGCGCTAAAGTTGAAACTTGTGAGTGCGAGAGAGAAAGTAGCTTACTGTTATTGTTTTTGTCCTAAACACGTGTGAGCTAAACAATCAACTGCTAACTAAATGTTGCTTAAAAATAATTCTATATTCTACACAACAGTGTATGGCTTTGTTATCATTTTCGCTTATGATACATTTATATGTGAGTGACGATATTGATTTAGACTTTGATTAATATCAGAGGAACTCTCCGCAGCCATTCAGCTACGATCATGAACCTTTATACGAGCAACAAACGACAATAATATTTAATGATCTATTGTGGTCTTTCTTATTTGTCGTTACATGACGATGGGTATCCAAATCTGGATTTAAATGATACTTCCTTTTTAAACTGTAAACAAACTATTGCAAATAGCCATGCAAAATTTAATTAAACTATTTTTGCCAATCTACTTTTTTGTAATACTTTTGAGTATTTTAGAGCCTTTATTGTATTGCGTAATAGGATCTAAAATATTTAGCCAAAGAACTAATAGAAGACATGTGGGAATATTTACAATTTAACCGACAGTTTTTCAAGACATACAAAAGCAATAAAAAAATTATTAGTATGATTTATTTCAAGTAGTAGCATTGTTTTATATGAAGCAGAACCAATGCCCTCGTCACTTATGACCAAGTCGCGGAACTATAACAAACTCGTTTACGTACTTCTAATATATTAGTTTTGTTTTTCCAAATAATTGCATTAGTGATTACAAAAAAGAAAGTACCGTAATTAATTCAAGCGTTAAATGAGGTAGTTTGTTTGGAAGTAGCTATTGTATGTGACGTTGGTGGTTTGTTCTCCAGTAATCAATAAATGTTAGTTGACTAAGAAAATATAGCAATCAATAAGATTATCAAAGACTGTTATAATTGCTTTATTAAAGGTACCTGGGAATCTATTGAAATTTTTTCGTTATAGTTGTTTTCAAAGGATGTATCTATAGATCAACGCCGAGGTTAGGCTATTTAATATTATATTAATAAGTTTCAGACGACCTTTTTAAATAGGTCATTTAGATAATTATAATTATTTCGTCATGAATTCATGCATTGTTGGTATGTAAGTCTGCATTCGAAATTATAAATAACAATAATAGATACTGTCGCGTGAAAGTGAATTGGGTATTCGGGATAAGATGACGTATTATTTCAATCTTTTTAAATATTCGTTTTCAGAATAGGAAGCATACAACCCAACTGTCCAACTGTTTATGTATGTCGTACCGTGGGAAGTTCTTATTGAAAATTCAATATATGTCTCAAATTGTATGACCGGTCGTCCTTATCTGTCACTTCTTTGAATAAATAACGGACGAGTACATATTTCTCGCAAATATACCGTTTGCTTTATTATCTTCAATGAGGTTTTTAGTTCATGCATCTCCTCGAGACAGAAGCACTCTCGGTGTAAGCGATCGAATTGATTTATATCTTATAATTTTTTAAGATAAATCGCACGCCCTCCTGACAAATACACCGATACATTGCAAATGAATTGCATGTTTAAAATGCAATTCATTTTGTAATTTATAAAACAACTCGGTCATCGGTGATAAAATGAAAGGGTTTTCCATTTATTAAGTAGCCCGTTCCAAAAGGATAATTGCGAAGAGTTATTTAAGCTGTACTGAATATTTTTTTTATATATTTATAACATCAATGTTGACCTATTTAAATTCTTACTATTAATTTACACCCTGTATGTATATTAATGCAACATTTTCAAGCGTGAATATAATACTGATATATTCATCTACATAATTTCTAGTTTTTTACAATTACACACACGAGGTGTTTTAAAGTTTTTTTTTCTTGAGAAAAGAGAAAAATCTTTCTTGAGCTTCCAAAGGTGTGGTTTTTATATTATTAGAGTTTTATTTTTATTTAAAAAGTCTGTTTAGAATCAATAAATAGCTCTGAGGCAATTAATACAAAAAGAAACGTTTATATTCTGCGCGATGGTTTAAAAACTAGCTTCTAAGTACTGGATTTAAGGTGAATGTGTCCATCGGGAGAGAGGAACCTATAATTAGATTGGCCATCTAGCAGCAGACCTAACAAGAGCAAGCAAAATGTAGTGCCATCGGCACGCAAAGTTCAACGCACGATGTCTCATCCGTAGCTCTATAAAATTATTTTATCGAAAATTTATACGACGGTCGAAACGCTCGGGTCTGTAATATTTCAAAAGGGCTTACGACATATCAGTTACTCATAAATTTTAACTAGAAAATACACATTCTTCTTAGCGGAATATTAGGCAAATTATACATGATTTTGATACGTTCGTGCTTAATATAATGATAAATTATTATAAAATGTCAAATTTCTTAGTTTTAAATATGGAATTATTACGTTCCAATAAATAAACTGTCACGTTTTATTCAACACGTCATAGATTATACTTAGAAATCGCATTCAAACTCACTCGACTTCAAACTTGCCAAAATAGGCTACAGCCATTTAATATTTTTAAAACTCTTTAAAATAAATTTAAGTCAACGAAAGCAGTTGAAATGTGAATCCTCGAATGTCATAACATAAAATATATAAATTATAAAATCAATATAAAGCCTAAAATTAGGAGAAATCGTATCATATTTCAAAAATCATTTATAAATGTAAACGATCTCTCGGAGAGTTATTACCATTTATCGTCGTTATGGTTTACTGCTGAGCTTTTCATGAGATTTGTTATATATGATATCTAGCTATAGCTTTTGCCCGCGGGTTAAAAAATATCTAGTAAGTAGTAAGCCTATAAAAAGCCCCGCTCCATTAGTATTTGACGCATAAAGCGTTACATGCAAAAATACAAAGATTTCCCCTTTATAATATCTGAGTGGATTTATTATTCATAAAAATGTAGATTTTAATTTAACATTTATTTTACATGCCACTGAACATTCCATAATGTTTGGACTGCTCTTTTATTTCTAAAACTTTGTCGGATAAATAATTCTGTAAAGCAATATTTAATAAGACCTAATAATGTTACACTTTTACTTGATGTTTTAGTTCTGTTCTGTTTCTTGTTTATGGCTCTCCCTCATCGGATTGGGCCAAATGTTTTAGTTCAACTCGACCGCCATAACGACCTAGTCATATTTGCACTTTCGAATATCGACGATCGAAACGGCAAAACAAATACAGCGGCAAATTATACTTGACTAAACAGATTCTATTTATACAACAAGTTTTAAGTGTTACCACAAACACTACACAAGACTTGAAACGATCTATATTTACAAAGAAAATTTTTATTCTTAGAACGAGATCTCGTTTCAACATAATTTTTGGGCGGACTTTTACATTCAGACTCCGTAACGTCCTTGCTTATTCATATCGGAATGTGGAAAGTTAAGACGGGAAACTAGAGTAAGACGGCTGCGTAGTTACCGCAACAGCATAAAATTCAAAACAGTCGGAGAAATGAAACCGGCAGACTAGTAATAGGTTGCCCTGGCGACAGCCACGGCCCGTCACTGATCGAGTGAAAAGGTTTACTTAGCAACTGACGTCCGGAGCTTCTTTTTCATCAACAATTACATAGACTATTATAGAAAACTATCACTCCATCTCTATATAATCGTTGAAGTCTTTTCTATGACCATAAGACAAAGATCTCACCTATCGTTTGTATATAAATAAAACGTAGTATACAATTTACTATAATAGACAACATGTGCGCTGACATACGAATTTATGAACAGAAATTGTAGGAAACAGTCTCCATTTATTTTAGTTTCGATTTCCTTGCGCTCATTATTTATGTTTAATAATATTTTGTTAAAAATTTTAGGTACTTATGTTATTAATATTCGCTTGTTATTATTTTTTTCTACTTCGATCTCGTTATTTGAACGTTTTTGCGTGATTGTTCTACTTAATAGTCATTTATAATTAATAATTTATAATGAATACAAAAAACGAAGCATTTTATTCAAATTTAACTATAATGATAATATAAAGACATTGAGTTGCGGCCTTTAAATGTAAATCAGTAGCTAATTCAACAAATATATCTCTCAAAAGGCATGATTCATATGACGATTTCTCTCGCATACAGTATACAGGTCAAGGTCGGTATTTGTGTCTGTTAAGTCGCTTTGTTAGTCTACGGTTAACCGTCTCGTATATTTGGAGACTTACACCAATGACTAACTGTTTTATTGTAAATAGTAAATAGTGTATAAATAGAAACGGCTTTAGTCATAGTTAAGTTACATTAACTTTTTAGTTTTACCTGTACTCGTAATTTCCAATAAAACTCCATTAAATTTTATTATATTGATTTTACATGATTACCGAAATGTAAATTTTGTATAAATTATTCTTCCAATAAGCATTAGTGTTGTTTATCATTTTGATTTCTTCTGACAAACAATGAGTTCTATTTTAAATGATTTGCAATAATGTTTAAACATGTTTATAGAAAAAAGTCGGCTATCGGATGAATCTTTAGCGTTTTCTTTATTCTAAACACGTTTTACATTTTAGGCCTGGAAATAATGAATTAATTCCGTGGCTCCCAAGCTATTTAAAACTTAGACTGACAAGGGAAGACCCGTTTTCACAGCACCATAAAATTTATCCGATCATAAAGATTGTTGTCAATAGCGCGTTTACAATATAGGATAATTTTATGATTATAAATAATTAAAATTTTAGATATAAACGTGTGGTCGTATTTTTAGTCGACTCCTATAATCTTATCTCTTTTTATTTCTTCTCTCTTCTTCTTATATCTTAATCTTATCGTATTCCTTCACGAAGTGTCATAAAGTCATTAAGGTTGATTGTTTTAAATTACTATTACTTCTTATATAAGACGCTTTACTTGCTTCATTTAAGGTCAGTGATTTGTCAATGAATGATTTCAGAGTAGTAATAAAATCAGATAAAGTTGAAGGTGAAATGTTGAGTATGAAATATAATCAGAAATGACCACCTCATTGGTATAACCTAGCTCTTGACTCACCAAGTTCAATGGACCTTCAAATTAAAACCTTTAAAACAGTTACGGCACATCTTATTATTCGTTAAAGAATGTTTCTCTCTATTCATCCGAGGTCAAAGAGTGAGGTTTTTATATCAAACTATTTTAGTCAAAAACAGCGTAAGTAATTGACGATAAAAGGATTTTTTACTATGTTCACAGTGTTGGTCTAAAATTAGCATATTTACTTTATAGTCTAAAATATCTAGTTACCAATAGAAATTATAAACGTATACTTTGCCTTTTAAATTGCTGTTTTTACTGAACATTGCAAAATGTATTTATAGATTAAAATGTTTGTATAAAAAATTGTTTCCATTTAATATTTAGAAAACTTTTATTATGTTTTAGAACTATATTAGGTATACTCAAATTTATATCTATGTATTTATACAGATCATTGAAGTTTTAGACGTCCGTGTGTAGTCTTTACGATTGAAATATAATTTTCTTAATAACAGGATCCAGATTTCTCGGTGATTTGTGTCTAGTCTTTGTCGGTATCAAGATTGTTTTTTTATATACTTTGAAACGTTATAATAACATAAATTATTTAGTTTTTATGTGTATATTATGTATTTTTTTGATGTGTATTGTAATTATTATGCATTTCAAGATTATCAAAGTTGAGATTATTCATTTCTGTTCAATTCATTCAATATTTGAGAAGCAGTTTTAATATCGACAATATTTCCCATTAAATTACAAAACTTACTTATGGTATGTTTCGATTTTATCTATCTTCTGTCGGAGAATATAGAGTGTTATCCTTTATAGTAGCATTAATAAATAATTTATTTCGCATCCCGTTCAATCCCTTGCGTGTTTCTTTTCACGTTATCCTCTTTTAAAGTAATTTAATATATAATTTTACCCGTTCTTCATACTAAACTACTACTGTCGTTAAATAGATCTTATCATATGATTGAAATGAATCAATTCTGTAAGCGTAAATCGTGAGCCTTCAAAGTAACCTAAGCGATGTCTATGACCCAAAGGACGCCCTTAGCACGTGACGAGGTCTAATGGACGCCCTTTCCATAGTATATTTTTATGGTTATTGTGACATTGTTCCCGATTATTTTCCTCCATTGCAATTTTATTACCCAAGTCCGACATTAGCAAGCATAGATTAAGAAAGATGAATAGATTAGTATGTTTTAGCATCTCTGTAATTTGTCCTCTATTAAATTTTACGAGCTTCTACTTTATGGTAATTGCAATAAGAGTAAGATTAAATTTTGAGTATGATCAATTTAAATAAGAATAAAAATAGTCATTACTTTGAGTAAATCAAAGTTTAATTATACTTTTAATAATGTTATCAGCGTGTGGTAATTCTATTTCGCAAATAAATATCATGCTGCTGATAGAATCTTGGATGATAAGCAGCTCAAGAGAGTTTCCTCAATGCAATGCAGTTACTCGCTATAATTACGGAACATTTCTATAAATAATTGTAATCGCTGCACAATCAATAGCTTATCATCACGAACAATATAAAAAGATTCCATTGATTCTATTGTAAGATGCTCTCAATAAAAATACATAAAAGTTTTATGTAATAAATGTTTTATGCAGCGGTCTTTGTTTGCTACCAATATTTTTCTTAAATTTATTAATAATTGTAATTAAGGTTAAGTTTATAAATATCCAGTCAATTGAGCGAAAAATTCGATGCATATTCTTGTATGCTTTGTTTTAGCCAATGCATATTTAGGTGGTAGCATGACTACAACAATTTTAAAAGACAAATTCGTACCGGCCTCGCGTGAGCGTTCGGTTTCATGCAACACTCGCCGCCATTGTTGGTCGGTGTCGAAACTGGTCAGTCCTAGCGAGGATTTTGTTTTGCTCCCAATTACACATATCGCCACGTCCTTGAATAAATTTTCGTGACTAAATATTGATGTCATTATAATGATATAAAGAGTTACATGATATCTGATTTAATAAAACATCAATGTGACGATTTAGGAAATTCTTTATAGATTTGACCCACTTAAGCTTTAAAAGTTATTGTATACATAATACTACCATACTTAAGTGTACGAGATGAGAAATATTTTGATTAATTTCACTAAAATTATTGTATAATCTAAATATTATTATTTGTATTATAAGTTAATAATTTGTGTATTGTGGTTTCTCGCAAACTTTTAAAGTAGCTATCACAATGAGTCGGCCCTCTTGTTGCGGAGAGTGTACGCCGATTGAATGCTAAATAGCTTCCATACGTAGTTGTTGAGTCACTGCCGCCCCGCTTTCTGGACTCCATGAAAGCACGGACCATCCTTTGTACATCTTACACATTATTATGATACTGTTTCATTAAAATAAATTAACTTTTGTCGTTTCTAATCAACACCATGAACAAATAAATAGTAGTAATAATTAACAGTATACAATGAAGTTACAGGTTAAAATATTGTCGTTTTCATTTGGTCAGGTTTTTAAATAATTTGCACAAAACTTTTCCATTCACAATTCAAATCGCGATGATGAACAATTATCACATATGACATGAAATAACTTTCATGTTATATGTGATAATTGGTGATGGTGGTTAAATAAAATATTGGCAACACAATCACCAGAAACCGCAAACTAATCAGGATTCGAACAACGTCCATACAATATGTATGACAAATTCTCGTACCGTGTCTTATTGTTTAGAAATGCATTTATACATCGGTCTTTAAAATATTGACAATTGAATCTGACCTCCTATAGACTAGATTTTATACAGTCCAAAACCCTGATGTCAATCTTTCGTATAGTTCTATTGTTCTAAGAATGTTTCATTCCACTATACGAATGATTGAGGAGGGGGTCTCTTTGTTCTATTTGTCACCAATTGTTAACTAAATCATTTGCTTCTTGTCTATCGTGAATGTTCCACACCTTAGACGAAACAACGCAAGTAAAATATCAGTTAAAAATCACCAAAGTGACGCGTTTTAGTTTCCTAATATTTTATAATTTACCTTAGTCCGATTATAAAGTGTACACGTTCAAAATTTCTTGGTAACATGTAATTATTAAAACAATCGATTTCATAGTGTTGTGAATTGTTACAGATGGTACTTCCGCAAGATAAAACGGATCGAGGCGGAGAAGAAACTGCTTCTGCCCGAGAACGAGCATGGTGCTTTCCTCATCCGAGACTCGGAGAGCCGGCACAACGACTTCTCACTCTCAGGTAAATAAATCGCCCTTTAAATCAAAGATTATTATAAAGATTTGCATAAGAAATAAAGTAACTTCAACTTGAAGTAATCGTACTTGTTTCGAATGGGTCAGTGGACTGCTTTTTAACATAATGTGTTCAAAATCTTCGAATATCTGGTGTATAAAAATAACTTTTCAATTCTTTACTACCTTTGTTGTCATTACTCGAAGCTAATGAGTTTATGAATCAATTAGAGTTGCATATAAATCTCGTGTTGAGTTTGTCGATATGTGTATAAAAAAATTACCGTAAACTTTAAAAAAGTCACGCAACAGGAAAGGGATAAAAGTCGAGGTAACTACGTGACCAAAGCGGAGGGCGATGGCTGGTTACAAATAAAATTGTGCTAACTATTCTAGTAGAGAACCCGTCTATGGGCCGCCTCGGAGATCCGATGCCGATGGTAAAACCGGTTAAAGTTTTTCTAAGACCCTTGAATAGGCGCCAGTGCCGTGGGAACATAACTATGCTACTAAACGATAGCTCCAATAGATTACTTGCTATCACATAACTATTACGCTTTATTTATTCAGTCTGGTACCGTATCACTCTATTTATAAAGTGCTCTGTGCTGTCTTATTTTGCGTACTGATAGTTCTAAAAATAACATACGTGATTGCAATGCGCTAGGAACGAGTTTATGCAGTAGCTACGTATTAACTAGAAAGAAAGCTAACTTGGAACTGTGGAATAATAAATTATCTTTGAATTGAAATAAAGGGACAAACAGGGGTATCATCACTATTAGGTACTGCTCATGGATTCTCTCATAAATATTTAAGAAATCAGTTCAAAATCCATTGAAATGTCATGAAGACTTATTTTTGTATTATATAGTGATGTTTATTCAAATAATATATTATCTACCAATAAAATCTGCAACGCATCTGCGGTTCCTCTGGTATTGCTGATGTCCATCGACGTCGTTGAACACCTCGGTGTTCCCGCTGCTCCTTTGCCCCCTTCTGTTATAAAAAAAAAACGTAGACTCAGAATTTATAGACTATGACGCACTTTACAATTATATTCGTTAGTTAGATATATTTTTACTTTATTATCAATTATTGCTTCCAGTTATTGTTGCATAACATAATTATTATATAAATTGTAATTATCATTCCTTATACATAAGTCAATCAAATGTCAATATGACAATAACATTTCTAGAAGTTACTCATCGAAATTCTTGAAATGTGATTAAAAATCAATGACTTATGAGAAATTAACAATTAAAATGCATTATGTAATAATTTATTTACATTGTAAGATGTTTTTGTTCTAAATGTCAAAATAACAACCGGCATAAAACAATCGCATACAAATCTGATCGTGGGTTTCCACGGCTACTAGTGTTGCGTTATCTCTCTCATTTTCACCGAAATAAAGAAGGAAAAACAATATGTTTCGACGATGAAAGCTCCGATCAATAGACCTATTCTCTATAACATGTCTCATGTATCAAGCAGTCATTGACTTTAGCTATAAAAACAATATAGTCCATTACAAGTACTTGGATTTTATTAGGATTAAAATATATTAGTAATCGTAAAATTTCTCACACAGTCATATTTACGGCTATACCCTTATTTAACATTGAATATTTGATTTAGTGCAATATTAAAATGCTATAGCTCGTTCACCGAGAGTCGGCAATTAAACGTCGCATATGCATGACAATGGAATACGCATAAATCTCCTGTCGGCTTTCCCAATGAATGAAAGTAGTTTCTAAAATTATATCTGCCCATCCCAACGAAAGCACAATAGCAAACTTTATTCAAAAATTTATGATTTTATTTGACGTCATGACCTTTACCTACTACTCTATGTTACGTCAATAAAAGGATATGCAAATACAATACAATAACTGGCTTTTTCAATCACATAAGCAACACGCGACGACCGGGTGGCAAATTTTCATATAAATAATTATTTTTTTCTGAAGTTTGTTGGATAAAATCCTTGTGTTTATAACGTAGTCCCCGATATGTACTTGTTTAAACTAAACCGACCATATAGTGATAAAAAAATTAAAAGTATTTTAAAAAGCAGAAAATTATTAAGAGGATACGAGAACGTTGTTAGCTTCATTTGTCGGCATATGTTAGTTAACCTGATCAAAATATTTTATAGTTTTGTAAACAATCTGTGCAATTGACGTATGTTTGTGTAAAAACAATATTCCATAGAAAATCCGCAAATAATGTCATGTCCGAAAGTTATACATACCGTTTCCAAGCATTTTGCGTCATTCGACGTACTTCATGGTTTCCTTTGAAAAATAAATTTAAAGTTGTTATGTATTTATGAACAAATAACGCACGCATTTAACTTAAGGTCTATTTCTTCGTAATCTTTTTATGTTTTAAAATTTAGTTCTTATGATTCTGGCCCCTGTTCTTATGATGAGCCCACAATAACAAGTTCTAAAGACTAACTTTCTTAAATATAAAGAAGAAGAATTATCGCTTCCTTATTTAATAGATATAACAGGTCTTGATAATTACAGTTATTGATTAAGTTTTTTTACTATTAAAACACATTTGCAAATGTAAAAAGATATTCGATTGAAAAATACTATTTTCTGGTATTAGTGAATACAAAAATTATTTAATATCGAAGCTATTAATTATTGACTTTACTGTTGTTATCGTTTTCCCTACAAATAAATAATTTTCTCTGTAGGACTTCCTTTACTACTTTCAAGACATTGTAAATGTCTATTCCCTCGTTTTACCTCATGTGTTTACCTTTGAAGTTACAATGAATACACTTTCATGTCTCTCACTTTATATGGAACAATATAGTATTGAAATTTGAAGTTGTTAACCTCCTGATCTATTCAGTTGTTTGTGAAAAAAGTAAACTTGTTTACTTACATATTAGTTACATAATACATATAAGGTAAATTCACATATTTTTTCTTTCAAATACTGATACTCAACCAATAAAATTTGTAAGCAGCCAGTTACTTCGTAATCAAAGAAAACCCAACGTTTAATATAAATATTCAACATTAGTGGTTACTGGTAACAGAATACATCTTTTTACACAGGACGTCAGCAAAATGTAGGTACCGCATTTCCAGTTCTCTCGGCAATCATTCATAATGACGCACAGCCCTGGCATTGTCCTTATTGTCTCAAGCGCCGATATGTTTATGCATATCCGCTTGTCACTTCTAAACAAATGTTGCGTTTATTTTAATTCGCATAAATTCTTGTTTTAAATTATTTATAACTGCCCTTTTGATCGTCTACGCCAACTACGCTTTTTTTATGGTGAACTAATAGGGTTGTCAACTGTATTAGAACATTGATACGTTTTTGTTTTTCATAGACACAAAATTGATTAGATTAAAACCAAAATTAAAACGTATACTTTTATTTGATAGTGTGTCTGGCTTCAAAATATTTCAATATTATTCATAAAGATACACAAATGTTTCACTGAAACAATTTTCGTTCAATTTGAATACGTATATTTGTTTCATAGTATCGCCTACAAGTTTATCTAGGTTCATGTCCTCAATTCACATTTCGCTTTGCTTGTATAGCATTTTAACACAAAATTTCGTTATTTTATACATCATTGCATTTACCAATTTTTATGTAACTTACCGCGTCTCTTGTATATAAAGTATTCAGAATATTTATTTAAATAATATGACATCTGATTATTATTTGTGTGTTCCAATTTCGAATTTTTAAGAATTACGTAAAAACATACATATAAATAACTTGTCATAAGTAAAAATTTAATATGATCCTCTTTATAATAATATTTAAAAATAAAATATGTGTATAGGTTAGCTCTTGTACTTGCTTTACTATAAATTTGTTTGTAAAATTGACATAAATTATCACCTTAGTACATAACTGTGCAGTGTTTTATGGAATTTGATAGTTACTACGTTATGGGGGAAATTGTTTCTTTGACATTCTTGAAACATCCCTCCAACATGAGGGATGGAAGAGACGTGTCTTTTGCAAGGAGGGTTTAAAGGACCCTTTACGCTATAGTTTCCTTTATTATGTTACTTATTGTTTCCATCACACCCTCTGTAACTTTGTGCACGTAAAAAAATCCTCAACCCTAGCTTTATGAGTAAGATCGTATTATATTTAGCCGTTATAAACAATTACTTACACGCAGCTTTATATACTTACGAGTATATATTAAATCATTCTGCACGTGGCTTGCCACTCGTCTAATTACTTGATGGTACATTGATTCATTATATGATTTTGTAACAGATACGGTGTTCGATTCCCAGTGAACAAATAATCTCAATAAATTATACAAAATTTGCATTACAATGTTCAATGCGTTTTCATTAATACTCTTATTAAAATATCAGTAAGTGTGTGTTCACAATTTAAAAAAATTATTACGCAATATAATAAAAAGTTCACTTCATTTTGCAGCGTAATTTTTGTAAGAATCCGAAGTAATAACTGGATTTTTTTTGGTACACAACAGCCAGTCACATTCCCTACCGTTAGATCGAATGTTCGAGAATTTTTTCTATTACCGATTTTTAGACAGCCATTATTTTTTTTCACTAGGACGCCTTAAGTTTAATATCCATTTAGAATTAAAGTGTGGAATACCCGTTTACGATGACGCAGACATCAATATAATTTATTGATTTTAAAATAACGTGGGTTTTGTTTTGATAAATTTATTCCAACAATAATGTAGCATTCAGTTGTCAATACAATTTACAGAAGAAATGTATCGTTTGTGTTTGAGGAAAGCAGTTTTTATTGTAGTTTATTATCAACACGAGATTATAACGTGCCCCATACTCGTGTCGGAAAGCGAGTGAATATTGAAATTTATATGGTATCTTATTGAATACAAAATTCAACTCCTTACATCTTTGCTTGTTGTTTCTTAACCATCAATCTATCTCGATCGAATACACTGAAGAAATAACGTTGGACAATATTGCATGCAAAATTTATTTTGAGAACGTGCAAAATTATAAAATTCAACCAATTCACTTTCGAGTAATCGATAATTGATTTAATCAAAAAACTAATTAAATTGTTAATTGCAATTATTTTAATTGTTAAGTGCCGATTAAACTCTTGTGTACGACGATAAGGAAAACCATAGCAAAAAATTTTTAGTTAACATTTCAATATATATTGCCTCTGTATTTTCACAGATCGGTTTTATCAAGAGCACGTACTGCATTGTTCCCTCCAATAATAAGCTCTCGCCCTCTCGAGACATCTCCATCCCCAGTAGCTTGAGGTTATTCAACTTTGTAGTATAAATTCAAGTATTAAGTCCCATCCACACATAATATAATAATTATGACGATGCTAGGAACTGAGAACAAATTTGCATGAATTGCTGACTACAGTCTTAAGCATAATTGTCAGTAGCGCAAAAGACAATAGCTAACTATAGCTAAATCTCAATTTATAATCGGGAGAATTCAGTATTGTTATATATCTTGATAAGTTGAATGCCTTTAATTTAAATTGCGTTTTCTTCTGCAGTACGCGATGGGGACACGGTGAAACATTACCGCATCAGACAATTAGACGAGGGTGGGTTCTTCATAGCGCGGCGCACCACCTTCCGCACTCTGCAGGAGCTGGTCGAACATTACAGCAAGGATGCGGACGGCCTCTGCGTCTCGCTCAACAAGCCTTGCGTACAGGTTAGTACCACCAGCATTGCATTCAATTCTTTACATTATGATAGAGTTATTTTAATCGGGTCAATATAAATGGTGTTCTTTTCCAAATTGCCGAAATATTAACCAATGTGGTTCGGAAATATTTTTTAAATTGATCTTATCATGAAAAAATCGCAACAAATTAAGCAGTTAAACTAGATTTTAAATTGGCAATACGCGATTTCACCCGAGTGTCACGGACATATGTCTGAACTAATGTGACCTCGCTTGTATAGTCAAAACTTTAGAACTCATCTGATTGAAATACGATTATTGAAATTCATTTAAAAATATCGTTTACGAAATTCTCAAATAGATCGAAATTGCTTCCGTGAATCACAGAGAAATGTCTTTCACATTAGTTTAAAACTATGACGTGTGTCTTGAAGTTTAATGTGATAAAAATGTAACAGGCTGTAGGTGCCGATCGCTATCTCTATATTGATTAAGTTGAATAATCGTGACTCTTATAGACATTGAGTTAATCGAAAGGGAACAATAAAGTCCCCACTAAATACTGCCAAGGTTCTCAGCTCCGACAAGTCAAAATTAGTTTTCTCTTACCATAAGTGCATATGGTGAACTCTAATTATATGTAATCCAACGACCCCTTTTAAATATTCCTCTAGTTTTTTTTCAATTGTCTACGCATTACGCTGTCAAATCAGGGTCATATGTAATTCGTGTTATTTATTGTTACAAACTCGAGGTGTTGCAAAATTCGATATCGTTTCGATCGTAAATCTTTTATGGTTTTCGTGGAACAATACAACTGGATGCGTGAGAATTCGCACCGTATAGGATTCGAAGAAAAACGGAAAGCTTCGTGTGTATTGCACTGACCTAGTGGTATCAGTACGTAGCAAAAATGACAAATATATGCTGTTATTGAATTACAGTAATCGTCGTATAATTATTAATCGTTGAAGTTCACTTTTAATTCATATGATTTAAATTTTTTTGGTCACACACTAAATAACTTCAACTTTTTGGTATGAACAAACATGACAATGACAAGTTCACCTAGTATTAGTTGTTTAGTCACATCTATTTCTTTTTCTTTGACGTAATTAATGCTGTAATTTGATTTATTAGTAAAAACCTAATTAGTCAACAAATGGGTATAAAAAATTAGAAATTTTTGTTGCAAACATTTTGTAATTGTTATTTTACCCGTTATTATGAATTACGTTGAAGCATTTATACTTTAACGTTTACATAACTTTAATATCATATAATAATTTTCATTCCACTAGGTGTAAGAATACGTAGTTCACTTAATTGCAAGTTAATAAAAATTATAAATAATGTATGAATTTATCGTTAAATTGAGTTTATCTGTAACGTTCCGTTTTTAATATACATCAAGACGACTTATTAACACATGGAAATTACTATACAATAAAAATAACGAGAAAAAATTATCCATCAAAGGCATTAAATGATATCTATATGAATTCTTTCATAATTACGAACAGTTATACGTAATATGATAATTATATGCTCTGTTTGTTTATGACCGTCAATTTGTAAACACGTTCGGAATGGAGATCCGCTGAGGTAAAAATGTGAAGTCTTAAACCGCGGGTAATATTCATAACGTGTAATAAAGTTCTCGTGTATATTATTATATCAAGAAAGACCATTCCAGTTTCGCGGTCGAGCGCCCGCCGCCAAGGTCGAGATGACCCCGCTTTCGTTGTGCACAGGGCTGACATCATTTAATTAGAAAATTAACAAACATATTATGTAGTATTGCTATTATGTTTATGTTTATGTCAACATTATAGTCAAAATTATAGTTATTGTAGAAAATAAGAATATCTTGGGAATGGGAACAAATGGAAATTTCAATTGAAAGTGTAATTTCTGTTACATTCAAAACGCTTTTTCGTTTAAAAATAATATATTTTCGATGTGTACATGTACCTTAAATAGTTTCTGCATTAAAATTGCACATCATGCGACATGCATACAATCGGTATTCAAATGTCACCTTCGTTTTGCCATTAATTTAAATATTTCGAAAGAAGTGGCAACCCTTGTCACCAAGCAACTGACCATACGTCTTTTGTAAATCCATAATTCATCTCACTCTCGCGTCTTTCCATGGAATCAGAACGTAGTGATTTGACTGCGGCACAAACTGCCCGAGGCCGTAAAATAACTATATTATAGTGATCTTATGTCACACTCTCATATGGAATTATCTTCACGAAAAATAACCGTTGAAACAGCAACAGTTGCCAAAAAGATCACGATCAGGAAACTCAACTGTATATATGCACTACCAACGTCTTTCTTTGCCAGTATATAACAAAAAGAGTTTAATTAAATTCACCAACAAAAATGAGGTCAAGATAATGTATCGATTGTGTGGTGGACAACGGTCACGTGTGCATCGAAGCCTTCCGTAATACGATCCTACCCTTGCTTGTAATCGTATCTTTACTCCCAATTCGAAGGTTACAGAGTTATACGATTATTACATTTGTCATTATTTACATATTCTTTCCCACTCTATGTGAGGTCGGCTCAACAGATTTTTGTTCTCTAAATCGACCTTTTATTCATCGTTTCAGTTTTCTAGTCTTTATTCTCTTACTTTTCACACAATCCATCCATATCTTCGTAATACTGCTTGTCCAGATATCCCCCTACAATATTTTAAGTTTTATTATAGTTTACCTTAACTTTTAAGTGTTGACGATAGTGTCCATATTAACCTTTATTGTACTACAGTAACGATCGGAGTGTCCAAGCGGCAGCCGTCATTTGTCTGTATCATGTTACGTTATCGGAATACCTGCCCCTCCAAGAAATGGCGCAGGTATTTCCGACTGTGGATCAATAGACACACTTGTGTAACTGACTACAATTCTAAAATACGATAACGATCGAAGAATGCGATGCATTAAAGAGTCCTTTGTGCACTGATACGCGTGGCACATACGCTGATATATTTATTACCATTATATAAAATAGCTGTCAACTGCAAGTCCGTCCGCGCAGCATTAAAAGAAATATAATTAGTAGCCTATGTGTTCTTCCAGACTATGTTCTATATGTATACCAAATTCATCGAGAGCCGTTCAAAAGTTCTGGAGATCTAATCATTTCTATTTAAAATATTAGTAAGATTAAAATGTGCTTGTCAGGTATTCCCCAGTCAAGTTAACCGGATTCGAAACTGACGTATAGTATAACATTATCGATTTTTTGGAAGTCGTTATGCCACTTTCACTGTATAATGGGATCTTGACGTAATTATTAGTTTTTTTATAGTAAGCTTCAAAAGTAAAACAAAAACAAATATTTTTATTGCGGATGAGTTCATTATACTAGTATTTTTTATAGATTGTTTACTAAAATATAAAGAAGAAGCGACCTTATATGATGCTACGTAATTGTCACTGTTATGAATGAAAATTTTAGCACATAACCATAAATATGTTGTCATAAAAACGTAAGAACACATCTCATTGCAAAAACATTCCTGATCTAATCATTATCCTTGTGTCGCCACATTTGTCCTTATCAACGCTTGACGTCAACAAACTTAACTCGTTATACTAATAAGCTAATAGCACTTAAAAGTTATGCACGTCAATACATAAAATTAGTAAATACTTGATGAATTAGTCATTTTTGTTAATGTTTAAATCAGGCGAACATTCTTTTATGAATTGAAATCGAATTCAAAAACTTGTGAAAGGGAAATTAAGGATTAAACAGCATTTTGGGCAAGTCACACCATGACAAAATCGTAGTTGTAAAAATGTATTTATAAAAGGGGGGAAGTATATGAGGAGCGAGAACGCCTGTGATCCCACCACTATGAAATATTCCCAATAACCTGGCAAATTTATTTGACGGTTCGCCATCCCTGTCTTACAGAAAAGATCTATTAATCGTTTTTTAAGATAACTAATAAATAAGTAGTTGAGTTGATATTATTGTCAAAAGAACATTTTCACAAGTGTAAGACAGATTATTTTACAAACCACAATACTTGCTTTCGATAAAAAGTTCGGGAATTTTAACATCGTCACAAGTAAATTATAAGTAATAAATAAATGTATAATACAAACAATACGATCATTTTGTAAAGCAAGTTTAACGATGCCTTGACAAGGACATTAAATCACAACAAGTACAGTTATCTTTCACTGACTCATATTTTACTATTTTTTTGTCACGTACACGAAATAAAAATGAATATTTAAACGAGTCACTTTACATATAAATATCCTAATGAATGCTATTGTTAACTTCTCAACTACAACTAAACTATCAATACCATTTCTTTTCTAATGAACCTTTTGTTTAAACCATATTTATTTTTACGTGTGCTAACATTAAAGACTTGACGAACGATTGCAAATAAATAAATGCTAAGTTTATTACGCATGTGCTCGTTTAATTACTTGCACGAGACCTGAAAGATATTTTTCATTTCACTTGATTGCTTTGTGTTTAATTTAAACTGTGTTTTATTACTTTATGGCTATATGTTATTAATATAAATAGCGGATTTTGTATACATGTGAACCAATTTACTAATTTACACCACAGAAAATATAAATATACATACTAGCAGGTTTTAATTAATGCTTAAAGACAACAATATTTTTAAATTTAATTTACAATTTTAAAATAACTCGAAAACCCCATTTCCTATAACATATACCTGCACCGGTACCAATTAAAAATTCGTTATGCGTCGAGATGTGACGGAGGTTCAAATTAACCAGCGTCGAATGAATGACCTCTAGAGGTTATTCAAAAATAACGAATCAAAACCACTGTTGATCCCCGCACATGTCAGATATAACTGCACAACACGAGACTACGAAATAAAAGTAACATGACGTCTTTGCAGACATCGTTACATACTTGTTTTAAACATCTCTTACATACGAATGCTAACAAAAACCGTGAGAAACGATTGAAGCGTGAACTATACTTATTTTTGAAGGATTTGTATTTCAACTATTTATGTTTGTATTTTTGGCAATATGACATGACTTTAAACGGAGCCGTATCAAAAGTTCTGTGTTCTCAGTTCTCTTTCTTGAACGCCGAATGAAATGAAAGAAATGACACAGACAATATAAATTTTGACAACATTGTGTATGTTTTAACTTTCTCGTTGTTAATACTTTCACAATAATGTAGTCTGAAAGTTATCTAATTTGCAGCACAATGATAATAAGCGATGTACGTGCGAGGATAGTTTTGATATATTGGCACACGACACTGTATCAAAATATTATGAACCGAACAAGAACGAGCTGCGCAACATTGTTTCTGTAATCTTTAAATGTTAACATCTAGTAGTTTTATAGCTTCGGAATTGTAACGTGTAGGAATTTTAATATATTTTTATATTACAATCTAGTAAATTATTAGAATACATAAATTACGAAATTACGCGTGTATCTATTTAAATCTATTATGAGGATAAAATAAAGCTACCAAAAATTTTGAGGAAAGGAAACAAAATAATTAAGACTACGGTTTAAAAAAACCCAGGGTAGCTAACATAGGTTTATTGGTTTAATATGTTAAAGTTCAAACTTGGTCTTGCCAAACACAAAAGTAAATAAATGATTAGTAATTATTACTTGTCACTTATTCAGTCATGTAAGCAATTAAAAAACCGTGCATTCAAATTTTATTAAACTCATTACGAATGTCGATGTTTAATCGTGTCCTCGGTTGACAACGTTTTATTTATGGTCGAGTTGAGCTCAGTAACCCCAGTTTGACATATTGTATAACAAAGTGTTGGTTTGTGCAAGACGCCGGCGGACGATTACATCAACCGCTCGATTTACGATACGCTTTAACATGTTGGCGCTGTGCGATCGCGACGCCAATACTGTTTTATTACGAATTTGCATATAATTTGTGCGTTGCATAACATTTCGACTCTCATTTGCATGTCGCCACAGTATCGGTGACAATGTAGGCAACTCTCCGCCCTGGCTAGCCTACGTGGCGCGTAATTATTCAAACATGTATAATTTAAAAAAAATATATTAGGATTCTTATATATATAGATTATATATCAATCACTAGTGGTCATGGTAACATGTAATAAAAATAGTAGTCATAAAAACTATAGCACAGTGTAAGTTTTAATGTATTATAATGAATAATATCCGATTATTCACATTGATTTGTCATATTGGAAATCTTACTGTGCCGTGAAATAATAGATACTACTAAAACCTACTAACTCATATCTAACCAGATCACGGTATCATTTGATATCACGTAACTCGTTTTAGATCTCGTTAGTAAAAATGACGATTACGAGTATCTAATGTTAAAAATCGATAATACAATTAATCGAACGTGGAATCGATAACGAGCATTCGTTAATCGGTGATCGCGACGCGTGACGGGCGCAGGTCGCGGTCGATGGCCAACCATTCCGACGGCGTCTTGTTACGCGTATAGAATAAAAAAATAAAACAATCACGTACAAAAACACTGACGTATGATAATGCTCGAGTTCGGCTAAGTGACGTCTTCCGGTAGGCAACAGAGGCAATGTAATGTAGCGCGTAATGTGCATTAATTAAGAAACACAAATGCACCTTAATAGAAGCAATGTATACTGCGTATACTGTTCAACTCACAGAATTTTATATCATTGTGGTATGTCTCTACCTATATAAATAATAAAAGAATACAGACGTATTGATAACCTCCTTCTTTTTGCAATCGGCTAAAAAGTGATCCATTCCATAAATCTATTCTTGCACTCTCTATAATTTTAACTTACATTAGATAGTCAGGATTTCAAATTGACTATACAATCGGTAGTGATATCATCAGCATATTGTTTCGATATATAGCGATAATTTTCTTCGATAATGTTGTAAACTATAAAATGCTATATTGTCTGTCTTGGAAAATACTACTTAGAATGCATTAACTTTCAGTTACTTGATTTATAGCAAAAATTGTGATCACAATGTCGCAAAGAGAAAAAAATTTAAAATGTCAAAAAATATTTCTCCACCACATTTGCCTAATGTAAATAACGTAACAGTGTAATAATATTGATAAAAGATGCTTTTTAATTTAACGCCGTTTTCTCACTAAGTGCGCTCTACCGATAGTTTACAAACCAAACAGATATGAACTATCAGATAGATGTCGACTTTGTGTCTGCTTTACCTCTTACGTTAATAAATTAAACACACGCCATCCCCGGAGTTCACTTTAACATATAATGATCAATTTAATGAGACAATGAGTCGCGTAAATCATTACATAATTCATCTTAAATTACTTTTCTATTGTAAGTAAGAGTAAAACGTGCCGTATTCAGAGGTAAATTATAATTAGTTTTTACAATCCATTGTTGTGGAAGATCTTATTTTTCTTGCCGTTTGCAATCGTTGCTAGATACTTATTCCGAATAATTAGTCATCATGATAAATATACGTAAAATCATACTATCTTTGTCCTTGGATCTGTTTTGTGTTTCAAAAAAATTTAACACTTCGATTTTTTGGAACCCGTTGTGATAAATGTTTTTTTTTATTTCTAGGTCGAGAAGCCTGTTACCGAAGGCCTTTCGCATAGAACACGCGACCAGTGGGAAATCGACCGATCCTCCCTGAAATTCGCCAGGAAGCTCGGCCACGGCCAATTTGGCGAAGTATGGGAGGGATTGTGGAACAATACAACGCCTGTCGCTATTAAAACATTGAAGCCTGGTACAATGGACCCCAAGGATTTCCTCGCGGAAGCCCAGATTATGAAGAAACTACGACACAATAAATTGATTCAGCTGTACGCTGTGTGCACTCTTGAAGAACCCATTTATATTATAACTGAACTCATGAAGAATGGTTCCTTGTTGGAATACTTGCAAGGTGAGTGATATTTAAACATTAAAGCTTTGTATGAAACTAATGTCGATGATCTTATATAAACTTTGTTTTTATGTAGATCTTCGGTAAAAAATCTTGAATGTCTCTTATATTTTTTATTGTTTATATCGTAAGAGATAAACTAGATTAAATGCATAAGATTTCTCAATCCTGTTTCTTAGAGTAGTCCTACGACTTATTGACTTCCTTGTTTGGATGTTTATCCATTTCTTTTGGCAACTAAAATTTTTGTTAACACAGGATATTTCTTTTAAAATCGTAAATTACTGACAAGAAAATATATAACTATTAAGTTTTACAATATGAGTAAAGTCACACAAGTTCCACATATCTTCTATATCCGTTTGTAACCCTTATATAATATATAACAGTAAAGTTGAACATAAAACTAACCACCTGTACTTATATACGTAATGGAAAAATAAAAGGTTATGCAAACAGTTTCCTTCTTATTTTTATGGTGGTATTTTTATTGAATTGTAACGCGTTCTGTTGCATATTTTACAATGAGTGTATTTCATAAGTGTTAAACAAACAAATGCGACAAAGAGGAACTTCATGTCCGTGACATAAAATATATTGTAAAAATGTGACTCATGGTATGTTATCTCATTTACTTCGAGTTGAGGAAGTCATGAACCTTATTTATTTTAAATCTTAACTATATAATATCAATGTGAGTAACACCAAAGCTTTGACGTTTATAATTATTTTCGTGGGTCCAATAAGAAACACCTTTATAAATTATATTTAACTCTGTTTATTTTTTTTAGTTTTAGTATAAACATGTTAACACTAAAAACCCACCATTAGGTGGCAATTCGAACGCTCTTATCCATCCCTGTACAAAACAAAGATGTTAGTGTAATACAAAATACGTAGACTTATTTCGTAGAATAATTTTATAGGACATCGTAATTACATTTAATTTAAGTAATTTGTTAAGAGACTTGCGTTATGGTACAATGACTTATTTGTATTGTCCAGGCAAAGGTCGTGGTTTGAAGCTGCAACAGCTGATCGACATGGCGGCGCAGATCGCGGCCGGTATGGCGTACCTCGAATCACAGAACTACATCCACCGCGATCTCGCAGCAAGGAACGTGCTCGTGGCCGACGCTAACATCGTCAAGATTGCTGACTTCGGACTCGCGAGACTCATCAAAGTAAGTGGTCGTCTGAAACAACATGTCGCGGACGTTTATTTTCTGCTCATTTATGTGAAGTTTCATTTGACGTTTTCAATGCGATTAGGACGAAAGCATAATATACACGTGCCAAATTTTAGCTCTTATGCTGACAGTTACATACCATACGGAACTCGATCAAGTGGGAATTGAATTTGATTCTCTAACTGGAAATTTCTGCCGACGAAGTTTTTTAAAGAAAATGAGAGATGCCTATGTTTTAGTTTAGTTGTTTTTCGTTGTTTGTACAAAGTTGCTAATGTTCTACGCATACTGGAAATGCAATAAACATTATAAAATACATTTATCGTAACCGCTTTTCAATACAACATTAAATGTTTTTATAACTGATGCATTAAGAAAGTGAATTGAAATCTCCGCAAATAGATAGTCGACTTTCTCGACCCTCTTGTCACTTTCCTATAACTTATTCTATACAATTGATGGGTTCCTTTTTTGTCGTGAGTTCTAAATGTCATTACAAGATACCACAGACGATTTAAATCGCAAGGTTAACGCGAAAGGTCGTGTATTTGCTTTTTATTTAATCTTTCATACTATGCATACGGAGCGGCTACGTCATTTTTTTTTCTCTATCGCGGATATACAATTAACTTGGAAGTGTTTTGGTTTGTATTATTTACCTACGTTAATTGGAATATTAGCAAATAATAAATTAAACTTTTACAATTCTTTTGAATATAAAATGACTTATCGTTGGTTTCTAAAACCAAAATTCCTGTATAAAATATCTTGTTTCTCTGTTTTTTTTAAATAAAATAATAGGGATGACACTAAAACTGTGGGTCTCAGAAACCAACTATTAATAATTCAATTGAATAAAGCAAAAAATATTTTTATTACGAGCATTCGAAACCGATATAGATGGAAATCAGTGATTTTTGTATGTAGTGTTTTTGTGGTGAATATATTTAACAGAGCTATGTTTTGTAGGAGGATGAGTACGAGGCTCGTGTCGGTGCTCGCTTCCCCATCAAGTGGACGGCGCCCGAGGCGGCCAACTACAGCAAGTTCAGCATCAAGTCCGACGTGTGGTCCTTCGGCATCCTGCTCACAGAGCTCGTCACATACGGACGCATACCTTATCCAGGTGAATATACTATCAGCTCATATGATAACTTTGCCTTTTCACTGCTAAAAACACGTATACAACCATATTGTCGTCCCTCTCTTTGAATAAAAAAAACAAAACAAGTTTTAGTACAATTATTAAAGCAGTGGATTAAAAAAAACTGCTACATTCCATTTCATAAAAATAACTTAAATATCAAATTACTATTAAATTTACGTATTGTTGATGTGAATTTAATATTTATAGTTAAAAATAGACACAAACAGATTATATAGTCGAGGGAAATTTGTATCAAATGATGGTATGAATTATGTATAATATTGCAAGTTTAGCTTATACAACTTTGGTTGGAGTGCACTGCACGATGCACATGCAGCCTTATATAACATACGATATCCCTTTACAACACTACGAAATATATAATATGTACCATATACACCTTTTATCATAAAAAGGAAATATTTTTTTCTCATACAATTACAAAGAAATTTCATGTAATTTTGTAATATTACACCAATTTATGCAAATGTCTGATGAATCACTTGATTATGTTTCAAGAAATTCAAACCCGTTTAGAAGGGAAAACCGCAAAGTAATCATATTATAACAACATTTTTTCCTTCTTTTAAACGAATCTATTTCCTCAAATCTTGTTTTGATCATTGAGGAAATTCTTATTTTGTAATGAAAACTACTCATGATTATTTTTTTCGAGAAATATAAGAAGCCTATAAAATCCCACCACCATTTTCAACAAACTGTAAACATTCACTGGGTTGTTAAGTGTATTCATTTTACAAAAGTTGATATAATGTCGTAGTTGCCTGTACTAATAATATTGTGTTATATCGCAGGCATGACGAATGCGGAGGTGCTGCACCAAGTGGAGCACGGGTACCGCATGCCGTGTCCCCAGAACTGTCCCGCAGCGCTCTACGAGATCATGCTGGAATGCTGGCACAAGGATCCGCTCAAGCGGCCCACCTTCGAAACGCTGCAGTGGAAGCTCGAGGACTTCTTCACCATGGACAACTCAGAGTACAAGGAGGCCTCCGCCTACTGAGCCCGGCCCTCCCTGCCGGCGCACCGACACGCGCACATGCATCATGTCAGTACCACACCCCAATCCCAAAAGTTGATAATATATGATAAAAGCAAGCATAAAAGCAAAAGTAGTACAACACTGATTAATTCGAATTTATTCAAATTGTTTCATTAAAAAAATATATATATTCAAGCTGTATAGCTTATAAAATCATGACTTATCCAGAAAGCTATCTGTATAGATAGCTTTCTGGATAAGTCATGATTTTATTCTATTAATGAATATTATTTTTAATGATGTGTTGTATAATGAGTTTGCTTTATTTGCAGACGCCAGGCCTGTACCACATGCCGCCGGAGCTGCAGCTGCTGCATACCAGCGCTTCCATGCAGCACCTGCAGCACGTGCAGCTGCACCAGCTGGCGGCGCACCAGGCGCTCGGACAGCTGCCGCCCGCTCTCGCGCCTCTGCAACACCCGGCGCTCGCCCAGCTGCAGCACCCGGCGCTCAGCCAGCTGCAGGCGCACCCCGGCCTCGCCCAGGTGCAGACGCTGCAGGCGCACCCGGGCATGCCCCAGCTGCAGGCGCACTCGGGTGTGGCCCAGCTGCAGGCGCACCACGCGGCCGTGGGTCAGATGCAGGCGCACCACGCGGCCGTGGGTCAGATGCAGGCGCACCACTCGAGCTTGGGGCCGGTGCGGTCGCGGCCGCTGTGCCACCACCACGCGCCGCGCCACGCCACCTAGCGGCCGAGCCTCGCACCCGCCTCCGCTCCGTATGTACAGGATTTGCACAAAACAGTATCAACCGGCTATTTTGCTTTTCGACGTACATACGGCGGGGATGCACGATTTTAGCGATATTGAAAGCGATAAGCGAAATATCGATATTTCTTGTGCATGTATTATTTCTTAATGTAAAAATGATTTGTTATTATAAGTTTTCTTTTCGCTTACTCGTGATCGACGTTGATAATTATCGTGCATCTCTAAGAGGACTTACGTGATGCGACATCTCGTCACACCGCGCGCCCTCGCAACTACTTGACTATCTCATCCTCAACTATAGCAATACACGTTGTCTCAGTAAATGAAATTATGTAAACAAAGATAATGTTTTTAATTTTCTTAACTTTATGAATATTTCCAATTTGCTAAGTGTATTAAATCAAAACATTGTCAATCTCAGTGCCCTCCATGTATGCGTTACTTTCTAATCGATAGAACCATATTGATTTATAATAAGACAAAAACGAATGATTATAAAATCGATTTGATATCGCCCGAAATAAATTGTATCGAATTTAAAATGTATGAAAAAATTTAAATTGTAATGATAATGAAAAAAATACTTGGAAACTTCTTATCCCTGTAATTATCCAATATGACAAACGTAGAAATTTTCTATGTAATTTAAAGTAAACTTTTGTACTTCATACTATCAGCGTTGTCTGACCTTAATCGATTATTTTAAGAACTGTAAGTTTTATCCGAATGTTTAAAAGTCCTAAGGTTATTGCAAGAATTTTTCGAATAATTCAACACAATACTTTACAGCTAGGCTAGGCTTAAGATATGCTTGCCGGTGCTCTAATGCAAAATATTTATTTTTTATTTAATCGACACCTTTAAATAATCTAATATTCTTCTAACTTCGCTTGCTTGCAATTAATAGAACACATTTTTTTTAAGAAATGGCTTTTTTTATTAAAATTCCGTTTGAGCATTTAAAAGTTCTTTGCTGTAAGTGTGAAGAGTTGAAATTGTCACTATAACTACATAAATTCATAAATCATCAAAAAACTTTTTTTATATATGTCACGTTAGTTGACATCTTGTGATTATCGAGATTCTTTGAAAAATTACTAAATAAATAGTCACATTAGATTGATATTTGAATCATTTGTTGTCCATTTTATAGCTACGATAATGTAATATTGTCAAATAATATTAATATTGTTATGAAATTGTATGCGCTATGTATGTGAGGGGCTGTATGTATGTCTGTCCGTTGAGTTGTCGCTTGGCGGCGCGGAGGAGTGGCGGCGCGGAGGCGCGGTGTGCGAGAGTTCGCGTGTCTTGGCTTCATCGATTGTGGCTCCATCTATGAACTGTGCGTGTTTCGGAGGATATTTACGTTCGGCAGGGATCATTTGTCGTTATGCACGACTATTGTAAAGATGTTTACTTTGACGGGCGCATATCCAATAGGTATTCTCACCTATGTATACCATTTTTATTGTAGAAATATTATTGGTGATAGATGCCAAATAATCCTAATAAAGAACTGAACTTTTATATACATATTAACTGTTCTGAGGGTATTTAGAATTTAGGACTTTATTTATGTAATTTAAACGCAATTAGCTTTTCTAAACGCTATTTATGTATTAAGTGACTTTATTTATATATATTTCTAAGTGACTCATTAATATTTTACATTTTTCGCAATTTGAGTTTCCTATATTACATCATTTTAATACAAGTAATGCTCAAGATTCAGGAAGTTTTATTGTTTTTTATCGGAAAACAAATCCGAAATGATATTTATTTTGTGCCAAGAAAATTAAGTTTAAGTCACTTTTTATTGATGCCACAAATTAAATTTTAATTTTAATTCAAATATATATTTTTGCTCCTTTCTTTGGACCCTGGGAAGATTATTGGCCTAAGTAAATAAGTATTTTTCAATGTGTAGGTTTTGTATTAACATAGCGTTTATGTTAAGAGGATTGTTTTAAATATATTATATATAAACAAAATAACAGTTATATTCATTAGTTGTAATTACAGTTGCAAAATATATATTATATAAGTGCAATATTTTTTAAATACCCGGTGCTTAGTATAGTACGAAACAGTGTAATTGGTTATCAGAGAATCTTTCACATCCTCAGAACATTTAAGAAAAATAGAAGTATATAAGAGAGTTACGAATTACGACCATAAATTTAATATTAATACGAACAGTTTACAAATAATTTTATTGCACTAATTGTAAATAGTATCTAAAGTAGGATCGAATACGAGTTTTTTTTTTAATTTTGAAATGTCATTTTAATGTGCTACAACAAAGTGTTCTGACTCAACCATTCCAATGTACATCGCATTCAGTAGTTTAGTGTTGGATTGATAAATGTGACGGAAATTATATATTTTTAAGATTGAACCAATTCGCACAAAATACGTTTTTATATCGACTTTGTGGTGCCTCGTAAATTAACGTCACAAATTCACCTTCACCCGGGACTTGACCATGCAGGATACTTATCTAAATAAAAATATTTTTGCTCTAAAACTAAATTATTAACTATTTATTAATTCTATTTAATGAAATGTACGATTTTTTGAAATTTTTTCATGTGTATTTCAAATCAGAACTATTTAAAGTATCCAGGCATGGGCTAGTCACAGAGTTTTTTTTTATTACACTGTGGATAAAGCACTTTTTGTATAGGATTTGGATTTAATGAATTGTTTGTACACAAAGGCATCAGATGATACGTCGATTAAGTATTATAAAGCGGAAGAATACTTGATATTATTGAAAAAGTAGTATTTAAAGAATCCCAAAAGTATTTACTCCCCCTTGTATTGTTTTCTAATTTATTTAAGTAATATATTCGTTCGTAAGTTATATAGCTGTATAAAAACGCTTCAAAGCTTGATGCTTGATCGCAATAGCTAGGTTTCGCTATATCTGTCTCATATGGCAATAATTTAATAATTGTATTCAATATTTTATTATTAGTTAGCCAATGTTTTTTTTTTTAAGTATTTTTACGTATACAATGTCGCCATCACAATAATTACGAGGATCGATCGGATGCGTAGAAATAAGCTAAGAATGAATGTTAGTTATATAAAGTAGATGTTATTTAGTAATTGTTGCTGTGTTACATGACATTTGTGCGTGGTTTTCACTGATGTACAGCCATTGCGAAGTATTTGGCAGAGGTTAGAAAATGAATTGGAATATAGAGTGCGACTGAAGTTAGTTGATACTGTAACGCGTGAGCTAAGGTCTTATTACCTCCGAGTATCAATTAAATGTATTTTAGTTTCCCGAAGGCCGATGTTACACTTTCGTACAAACGTCTGTCGACTGCCGATAGTGTAACATCGACCTTAATATGGTTATGATTATTATATTTCACTTACTTGTAAAATTTTTTAACACAACAATAAATTTAAATGTGAAAAATATTTTTTTGGTTTTATTTTTACAAACGACAATTTCAGTATAACAGAATCCAGAAACAAAAAAATTAAGAACTAAAATGTGATTTGAAAAAAAAATTATGATTTTGTCTTCCAATTCCGATATACTAACACAATGTTAGTTACCATCTAAAGGTTTTTTTTTAAATTTCAATTTTATTCAAACATGTTTATTTTATTAATTCTGTGCTTATCTTATTTCCATTAAATTCAACAATACAGGTGTCGGAACCATATTATTAGGGTAAAAACATTAAAATAAAACTCTTCTAGGTAATTATATTTCTTAATCTATCACATACAACTGTTATTCTCTTTTTACATTCATCAGAGATATGCTTAGTACTAGACAATAACAAGGAATCATTTTCAAGTCTCTTTACAATATCTAGAAATTGGTCATCTTCGAGCTTTACTTTTTTACTTGCAGGTTCCTCTGCAACTTCAATAGTAAACAAATTATCAATATCCATTTCGAAATTACTCTTTAATTTAATTTTATCTGAATCTTCATGTATAAATTTATTCTCCATACATTTATGTGTATATTTACAATCGGCTATTAACATCCATTGTTTGTTTCCTTCATTAATATTTTTATTTTTAATATGTTGCCACATTTTTTGCAGTTCTGATGAAGAGTTAATTATTTTCCCAACTATATTTTTGATTTTTTTCTCCTTATTATATTTTAATAATTCTCCCAGAGTATAATGTTGAACTAGAGGTTCTGTTTTTAGAAGTAAATACTTGAATGTTTCATCTATATTTTGGTCTATTGATAAATTTGGTTCATCGGCAAAAAAATAAAGTGATATTTTGCAATATAAAGGTATTAAGAGTAATATCAATTCATTATTTCCTGTTAATATTAACTTGGATATAATATGAAATACCTGAAAAAAAAACAACGAACTTTAAGCTTGATTTGTGAAGAAATTTATAATTTAGGAAACAAAGTATTTAAAAATAAATGCCATTACCGTTAAGACATTTTCAAAATAGACAAATTTTTCTATAATTTCATTGGTCAATAAAACCAAAGCTTCCACATATGAATAATACCAGAAAATACTATTTTCTATATTTTTAGGTAATGAGAAAAGATTTTTTGGACACGCTTTAACCCAAGCTTTTACAATGCTATCTATTATATTAGAATTTAATTCCGTAAAGCAACAAGTTGAAGCAACTTTCATTATTTTAATCTGTAACAAGAATAAATTTAATACATCATAACATATGAGCATTATTAACAACTTTTTTTTTCTCAAAACAATATTTTATTTCAAAATAAAAAAAAACTCTCATAATGTATCCAACTTTTAGAAATTGCTAAAGAAACCTTACCAACTGCTGCATATCATTTTCCATGTAATCAGAGTTTGTTAGCTTTTTTAATTCAAACAATAATTTTCCAAGTAAATTCTCTTCTGTTGCAACCCTTATATTTTCTGGTAAATTTTTAATCTTAATAAAACTCCATAGATTATAATATTTCTCTTGAATTTCATATTGCTTTTTAACCAAAACTTTATAATGGTTAGGTAAAATTTCAAAAAGTCGTCTAATAATCTGTCCCAATTGAATTTCTTGAGGAGAGTTTTGAAACGAAGCATTTAACTCCAAATTTTCGTATATTTTACATAAAGATGTCACAGTAGGTACAATGTATTGAGAATCTGTGAGCCTGTAAAGTTATTTTTATACAATTAAAGTATGTAACTAAAAATTAATTGTGGTTATTTTAACGGTCAAATCAACCTATTTTACTATAAAATAATCTCGCATAAGATATGGGTAAACATTTTTTTACTGAAAATGAAATGACCTGAGTTAAAGATATATTCATAAGAATAAATTACAATTAACAAGCTGCCAGAATGATTTTTCGAAAAACGAAAAAAAAAATTGTCCAAAACCATTTGAAAACACCTAAAAATATAGTAATACCTTATTTACATTGCTCATATACTTATTATTTACATATGAATGGAAGTATGTCTTATCGGACCCATAGTCCGACAAGGCCTGATTGAAACATTAGCTTGTCGAACATATAGTCCGACATGGCAGCTAATGTGTTAAGAAACCTACTATAAATATGAAGCCATCTTAAATATCGTAGTAGCATAGAACATGTCAAACTTACTTTGCCAATAAGACCCAATAATGTGTCACAAACAAAGCCTTTGAACAATTATCTCCCAACACAGCATCGCATAACTTTTCTTCCAATACTGAAAACTCTTCGCCTCTCAAACTCATTGATAATGCGACTAAATTAACAAGCAAATTATCTTCCAAACTTTGTTCTTCACTGTCTTTATGAGTCACCTTTGAATTAAGCCACACTTCACCTACAATATTATACACGTTAAACAATCTATATGTAATCTGTTTAATATACATACTGATAAATGCGAATGTTTAGATGGATGGATAGATAGATGTTTGTATAAGGGTATATCCAGAACGACTGCATGGATCTACTAATTAAGTTTTTTTTTTATTTTGCGCGGACGGAGTCGCGGGAGACAGTAATATTAAATAGTAATGAAATAAAATCAAAAATAATTATGTCATTTAAGATTAAAATACTTACCATAAGGTATGATGTTGAATATATATTCAATTAACTTGTTTTTTGGAACATTTAAATTCAGATCAGTATTTTGTAGAGTACATTTAATTGTTGATATCAAAAGTAATAGTAAACCATGTTGTTTATCCTCACTCACTTTTCTTATATCACTTTGAAGTAGACACTACAAGTAGAAATATAATTTATATCTGTCACACTGTCACTTAATAAATATTTAAGGATTACTTTAGTGTAGTATTTTAAATGGACGGAGGAGGGTACAGACTAAAAACCGATATACTATTTACCCTCTTTCTTATTAGGTAGCAAACAAACAAGCAGCTGCCTAAATTCGTCCGTATTTACAGATGTATGCCTACTTTAGGCAAGGTCATGCACAGAAACGGAAAAAAAACATTTCTATTCCCATCCTATTCATTTAAGAAAAATTTGGAAAGGGGAAAACACTAAAATTAGGCCTCCAGCATGCAAGATTGTGTGAAGCACAATAACTGATAAGTAAGTGACCCAACCTAGCAACTTACATCAAAGAATCTTCTATCAAGTAGGAGTTGAAATAATAACTCTTGTGTTATCTTAAAAATAAGTAAATTAACTTGACTTATAAACTGCTGTGACTTGTTTAACTGTTCACGCTGAATTGTACCATCACACCTTAAAAGTTATAAAAATCTATGTAGGTTTTTTATAATGAAAATGTTTATTGCAGCACTGAGGTATTAAAATCCAAAATTATGACATGACATATAAAACAGAAAACTTTAGTTAAATCTATTATATATTTTAAATATATTTGTTTATACTCACATATAAATAGAAATCAAAGTCTGTAGAACAATATCATAATTGTTTCTTGCTCCATATTTGAAGATATCGCTTAGTTTCGTTAATATCTTAATAATGAAACTGGCAATTTTCAATGAACGTAAAACTATTTTTTCCTCTTGATCAATCTTTAAAGATATCAAAAATCATAGCATATTATGAAAATATATTAAAACTATTTGGAATAATAATTTTAAAATACAAACCTCTAAAGCTGTTTTCAAATTAGATCCAATCAAACCACACAAGAGTTCAGTACATTGGTTATAAATGTCTTTATCCATTAAGCTCTCAGAATATTTAGTACATATCCCTGTATAAGCCTTTAACTGCTCTGCCATTGTCTTCACATCCAAAGCTTGGACTATCTCACTTATTTTCAAATTGATGTCAAGAGCTGTAATAAGTTTTACAATTCAAATAATAATGTAATCTTTGCTAAAACTGTAATATAATCTAATTCAGAAGTAAGGAAGGCACAATATCTCTACATATTACCAATGTGAAGAAATTAGTGATAGATTTAGGGGCTCAAGGCATAAACATATTTTAAGACCTGAATACTAAGCAATGATTTATTGAGTTGTATTTTCATGTCTTAAAACAACAAATATCCCCAAATGGAGATGGGAACAGAGTTCATAAAATGTTTCTTTTTTTTTTAAAGATGAAAAATGAATAACTTCAATGAAAGTTTAAGCTCATTGTATTTTGTAAGTTATACTATGGCCATTGTAAATGAATTGAGTACCTTTGAGAAGAATATATTGTTGTTCAACAACCATCATATCAAATATAAAATGCTTCTCTAATATCATCAAATATGTATGTTGCAATTCATGACAAGTACGAAATAAATCTTTTAATTCTGTCTCAACAACCTTTAAAAAGTTTCCATATAAGTTTTCACTGTAATAAAACATATACATTCATTTGCTTAAATTATAAACATCTTATAATGTTAATTATAAATACAGTAAAAATTAATTACCTATCTTTGCAGTGAGTAAAAATATTTAAAATAATTTGACCAGTGGTTGTGGGAAATGTTTTTAAACTTTCACATGACAATGCAACTGTTTCTATCAGAGTTTTCAGAAAACATGACAACTTTTGTAAGAGAATAACGGCATCTTCTAAGTAACTTTGTAATTCCACAGATTGAACATCAGTACTCTCTACTGTAGAACTTATTAATTCCAGACACTGAAATTTAATGTTTATTTGTCAGTTGCAATTATAATTGAATAAAGGGTTAAGGGTTACTACAAAAATGGAAAGTCCAATTTAAATATAGTAATTCTTCTATATTTAGTTCTAAGTTATTTGCCAATAATCAAATATTAAAAATTGTAAGTGTGTACGTATTTTTTGGACTTACCTGACATACACAAACGCAACAATCTTCAAGGCATAAAGTAAATTTTTGTGCAAATGAGGGTTCTTTGAATATACTTTCTGTGCTAAGAAATTCTATAGTTTTTGTCAATAGCATTTTATAAGGTGTACTATTAAACTGTTAAAAATTATATGTTAACGAAATTATATGACGAGGCACGCATTTTTAATAATCACAATTATAATTAAAAGGATACGATATGTGGACTATCTTCAATCATGCTATTTTCCAAGAAAATATCTGAATTTTGAGAATTATTCATGTTAATTTACTTGATGGTATTTTGATAGTATAATTCATACAGTAATTACCAAATCAACATTTTGATTAATTATTAAAATTCTAAAATATGTTACGGTAAATTGAAAACAAAAAGGAGTTACCGCCATAAAGTTTGAAGTTACTGACAATTGTCAATTTTTTTTAAATTTTATGACATGGTAACTTAGACCTTTAGGTCATTGTCAAAAACAAATTTGCACCAACCAACACTGGCATTTGATTTGGTCAAAGATTTTATACGTCCGGAAAAAAAATTGTGACAAAAGGTCACACATTTAATGTGTTCTCTTTTCTCTCATCATTAGGATAGCTCTATTTCTAGACCCAATAAAGTGGTACTGTTTAGGCGACCGTCGATTCTTCGCAACCCGCGCGAACCACAACTTTGTAAAGGTAGGTGAATGTTCGGTTTTTCACGACCGAGACCTGCGTGACCGCGACGGCGCAACCTTTTAAATTTTTCCTAAGGGCCATAATATGAGAAAATATGGTTATTTTTCTATTATGTGTAAAAAAATAAAATAATTAAAAAATCTCAAACCTGGCGCGATGGTGCGGGTGACCTTTGACAAACTTCTGTCAGCTGTCAAATTACAAAACACTACAGAAAACACAACACGTGCGGGCGAAATTGGAGCGAAGCATGGTTTATTGTACCGGCCAAACTTATTTTACAATATTTTTGAGCATAAAAAAGTAGAAAGAAATTTACGAAACCGCTTTTGCGGGACGATAACATGTCTGAGAATACAATAGTGGCGATTGGGAGAATAGAAGAGGAGACTACAAATTCTGATTTAGTTAAAACATGTCAACATGTTAAGGTTTGTTCTTCAGTTTTATGAAAAAAACATTAGCAATAAACTAGATTTGCTTATTCTCAAACTTTCTTTATACCAACAAAAGGTATATAAAAAAACCATAAAAAAATTGTTTAACATTACTAATTGATATAAATAATTTGTATTTTTTAACTTTTTTAGGATGCATTGCAAAAGAAAACTATTGAAATCACAGAAGCAATTAATATATTGTCTGACCACATTTTGAATTTTGAAGATGCTAAACTATTTAGAAAACATCTATCCAATTCATTATTAGCTCTTGTATCAGCTAGAATACCATTGAAACCAGTATTTTCTAGTTCTAATTATGATTTATGTAATGATTCTGAGAAAACCAACCATTTGGAGTTTTGCATTATACTCTCTACATTGTGTGACCATCCGGACATACTTCAGTAAGTTTAATTTTACTTAATATTTATCTACATAGCGCAAAACTATGTGATTGTGGCTTAAAAATAGCTATTGGAAGGTTTGGTAATTTAATGTTTTGTTTGTATCAAAGTAATTGCATGGTATAAAGAGATCAAAAACATATTACCATTACATTTACTTTAATTTATCCTATTAATATTGATTTTTTTGTTAGATTTCATGTTATGATTGTTTACGGGTATAATTTTGAGTGACAGATATTTAAAATCAATTACATGATGCAGGTATACACTTAAATACTTTCAAATCAACACTGTACCACCATTTGAGGTATTTATTCATCACGAGGATTCATATAATGTTGCTCCGAAGAAACGCAGACTCTTGAACTGCAGGCAGAAGATAAGTGATTATAGAATTGTGAACTGCTGCTATACATTACTTAACAAATTGCCCAATGAGTTCTCAACGAAATGGGATTGGACAAACTTTGTTACTAATTTTAGTTACCATGAGAATGCTGAAATAAAATGGTAAGTGATATTAAACAGGTTTTATATGAGTAGTCATAACATAACTGTTGGATTAATCATTTTTATTTTTAATTATTTGACTTATATTATAAATGTGAATTGGATGGATGAATAGACATTTGTAAGAATGTATCCCCAGAACGGCTCAATGGATTTCAATAGTCTGGAAGAACATATAGGCTACTAATTATTTTTTTTTTTAATCCTTGCGGCAACAGCTACTTTACCAATAAAGTTTTATTCTAACTTTCTGTGAACACTTCCAAAAAGATTCTATATTTGTTTTCATGTTTATGTTTGAAACAATGCAGATAACTATTTGTATAGATATTAGGGCATTGGAAACTTGCAGTAAAAATTTGCCTATTTTATTTTGAGGTATATATTTACTCTATTTAATAGTTTGAGACAGTGATGTATGTAATTTTTTTGTCTTTCAGGATGGTAAAAGAATGCATGGCTATATTAACAAATATGACAGAAATTCAATCAAAATTATTGACTAAACACCTTAATATATCTGATGAAGATTGTATGGAGATAAATTTTGCACTTAAAAACAAGGATGCAATAACTATAGAGGGCAACACTGATAATACTGAGTTATCTACGGCTAGTGTTGTTAACATAGATGGTATAATGTTGCCAGTGTATGATAAAACTAATGTTCAGAGTGGTATCCTGGTTCCTGTTACATCAACTGTAAATAATTTGAGGAGCTTAGCTTTAGCTGTGGCCTCGGGTAAATAACATTAATTTAATTTGTGAAAAATATATAGCTAAGATAAATATTGTTTAATTTAAAAAATCTACTTTCAATATCCAATAAATGTTTCATATTTATCTTTCATTTTTACTGTGTCTCTACTAAATTATTATTTTATAAAATGCATTATAACTTGAAACAAAAACATTGAAAGAATAAATTTCAATATAAGCAATAACAATATATTCAGACAATATTCAAATAATGATATATCAACTTTTTAACTTTACAGGAAAAGCTTTATCTCTAATGGGTCCCGTGGGGTCTGGAAAAACATCTCTTGTGGAACATCTGGCAGCTATCACTGGTAGAAAAGGTGTTGCCTTTAAAAAGATTCAACTGGGGGATCAAACTGACTCCCGGATGCTACTAGGCTCTCATCAATGTACTGATGTGCCCGGTGAATTTATTTGGAGTCCTGGTGTTCTGACTGAGGTATTATATTTTTTTTAAACCAGCTACATTTTAGTTTAGGCTAACTGGCTTAAATACATATGCACACCTAACTTTTTTTTTAAATTAAATCTGTACTCTGTAATCTTGTTAGCAGTCCAGTTACAGGAAAAATTCCTTGTAAACTAACAAAGGGTGTTTTTACATGTGATACCACAAACCAATAGGACTGTTTAAACATCAGTTGGAAACTAAGTGATATCATGTTTACATTATTCCAGTCTCGATCCTGCACACTGGCTTCCACTGGAATAATGTAAACTGGCCATAAGACTTATTTGCAAATTTAGGTCTCAAATTTGAACTGCACATAAACTTTGCTATTCTTTTAGGCTGTACAAAATGGTCATTGGTTGCTATTAGAAGACATAGATTGTGCTGCGTTAGATGTAGCGTCGACCCTAAGCTCGTTGTTGGAAAGGAACACATTATGTGTGCCGGGTTATAGAGATGCGCTGCCTGTCACGCCCGGCTTCCAACTATTTGTCACACAGAGGTATGTTTATGTCCTTTCTCTACAGCTCTGACCACTGGCTATATTTTTATATAATGTGTTTTAGTTATGTGTGCATGTAGATTGTTCAATATCTAAGATAATTAATGAAATATTAAAAAAAAAACTCACAGCATAATGTTAAATATAATGAGCAAATGCTCGATAATACCTAGGATTTAATTTATACCATAGATTTTTTCTATTTATAAAATTAAGTGTATTGTCAAAATTTACCATCTTGTTCACAGAACGGTAACAACAAACTATGGCTTCCAAAAGAAGATGTCTAATTCAAGCACATTGCTGCAAAGACATCTGACACAGATCAATGTGGAACCACTCTCAAGGTCCGAGCTGGCTGAGATAGTGCAAACATTATATCCCAGTCTTACAACAATATGTCCCAGAATAATAGAAGTATTCATGATGTTTTCTGTAGGAAGTCACGATACATCGCTACAAACAACTGAAACTGTTCCCAATACAGATAAAGAAACAAATTTAATATCAATACGAGGCTCTAGACTTATATCAACTAGAGATCTAATGAAATGGTGTTCAAGAGCCGTGATAGATTTTAAAGTATCCAGTCCCGAATCTGCCTTAAAAGTATTACAAGATGCTTTGGATATTTTCACATGTTCGGTGTCATCACCCGTACATAGATTGGAATTAGCCAAGAAAATAGGCACCTGTCTAGGAATTGTTGAAACTAAATCAGAATTCTACATGAAACATTACAAACCACATGTATCTCTAAATCCAACATCATTGGAAGTAGGTCGAGCTAAAGTACCTAGGATAGAAAAAAGTTTGGAAACTATAAATTTCAATGACAAGCAGGAAGTGTTTTCATTTACGAGACAATCGGCTTGTTTACTTGAACGCATAGCTTGTTGTGTTACGTCAAATGAACCAGTACTTTTGGTTGGTGAAACGGGTACAGGAAAAACATCATCCGTACAATATCTAGCCAAACAAACGGGACATAAATTAGTTGTTATAAATATGAATCAACAATCAGATTCAGCCGATCTACTCGGTGGCTACAAACCAGTCGATCTAAAGTTTGTTATCCGTCCTATTAAGAATGAATTCATAGAATTATTCAAAGGCTTCTACAAAGTGGATAAGAATCAAAAGTTTCTAGGACACATAGAAATGTGTTATGAAACAGAAAACTGGATAGCTCTTGTTACATTAATGAAGCAAAGTCATAAAGCTGCCGTTACCCGCTTAGGTAAAGAAAGAAAGGAAAACAAATTAAAATTATGGCTTACTTTTGGCCATAAGTTAACAAAATTAGAACAACAAGTTAAAGCTGCAACCAGATTGACATTCGCATTTATTGAAGGTTCCTTAGTTAAAGCGATGCAAGAAGGATACTGGGTTTTATTAGATGAAATAAATCTGGCCTCAGCTGAAATATTGGAATGTCTCGCCGGTTTATTGGAGGATAAAAACGAAATAGTACATTTACTTGAAAAAGGTGATAAGGTACCTATAAAAAGACATCCAGATTTTACTCTTTTTGCCTGTATGAATCCAGCAACGGATGTGGGTAAAAAAGATTTACCTGTTGGATTAAGAAATCGTTTTACGGAATTTTTTGTTGATGAATTAACGGAGAGAAACGACTTGATATTACTAATAGGTGACTATTTGTATCATATGAACTTGAGTAGAGCAATGTTGGATGCTATTTACAATTTTTATTCCACTGTGAAGAAAGAAGCTAAATTGAGCTTAGTTGATGGAGCTGGTATGTATGTTCCTTATGTTTTATCATATTATTATATTATGTACTTTCTTATTTACTAATATGTTTTTAAAACTTTATTAGGTAACGCACCGCATTATTCACTTAGGACTTTATGCCGTGCATTAACAGCGGCAGCAAAAGCTAAATGCGGGACTGTAGCAAGATCATTATATGAAGCATTTTGCCTTTCATTTTTAACACAACTTGATAGATCCTCACATCCGAAAGTAGAGGCCCTTATAGCCAAGTAAGTATTCATCAATGAAAATGAAAATATTGCTCACTAGCTGTCGCCCGCAATTCCGTTCGCGCGGAATTGAAACAAAAATTGGGTTCTTCCTGACTATTTTCTACATGTATGCCAAATTTCAACAAGATTCATGCAGCCATTCTGGAGATACCATCTAACAAACATCCATCCATCCATGCATCCATCCAAACATTCGCATTTATAATATGAGTAATATATACAGATATTTAATACATGTTTTTATTTTTCAGAGCCATCATCGGTAAAAGAAATGTTGTTTCAATTCTCAACCAGCTTATCCCCGAACCACAGATAGAAGGCAAAAAGTATTTACTCTTCGAAGGACACTGGATTCCTCAAGGGAAATTGGAAATAGATATTCCTGATGGATATATTTTGACACCAACTGTTAGAAAGAATCTTAGAGATATAGCTCGTATTGTGTCCCTTGGTCGATTACCAATTTTATTACAAGGTGATACATCTGTAGGAAAAACGTCTTTGATAACATATATAGCTAAAGCATCTGGAAATTACTGTGTAAGAATAAATAACCACGAACATACAGATTTGCAAGAATATATAGGATCATATGCAACAGATTCCAGTGGGAATCTAGTATTCAAAGAAGGTGTACTAGTTGAAGCTATGAGAAAAGGATACTGGATCATTTTGGATGAACTTAATTTAGCACCAAGTGATGTACTCGAAGCGCTTAATCGAGTTTTGGATGATAATCGTGAGCTATTCATACCAGAAACACAACGGGTCGTGAAGGCAGATCCCAATTTTATGTTATTTGCAACACAAAACCCTCCAGGTTTGTACGGCGGTAGAAAGATGTTGTCAAGAGCGTTCAGGAACAGATTTGTCGAACTTCATTTTGATGAAATACCTAGGAAAGAGTTGGAGACAATTTTACATCAGAGATGTCATGTTCCACCGACTTATACGAAAAAAATGATCGCAGTGATGGCTGATTTGCAAGTTAGGAGACGAGGTTCCGCTGCAGTACAAGGAAAAGATGGTTTTATAACTTTGAGAGATTTATTCAGATGGGGAAATAGATATAAACATGCTTCTAAAGAAATATTGACCGAAGAGAAATTCTATGATTGGGACCAACATATAGCCGATGAAGGATACTTGATATTAGCTGGTAAAGTTCGACAAACAGACGAAAGATCCATAATAGAAGAAGTAATTGAGAAACATATAAAAAGGAAAGTTAATCCGGACAATTTATTCAGTTTCCATCAGAATACATCTCCTGTGACCAAGTCTATTTTGGAGATTATTATCAATAATAATTTCAATGAATTTTCTCATGTTGTATGGACATTTAATATGAGAAGATTGGCCGTGTTAATTGCTAAAGCGTTTATATTCGATGAACCGGTGTTACTTGTTGGTGAAACTGGATGTGGTAAGACAACAATATGCCAAGTATTGGCCGCTCTAAGTAACCGAAAATTGTTTTCAGTAAACTGTCATATGCATACGGAAAGTTCCGATTTCTTAGGCGGTCTTCGTCCTGTACGACAATATAAAAATGATGGAAGATTATTTGAATGGGTGGACGGACCTTTGATTTTGTCAATGGAACAAGGACATATGTTCTTAGCTGATGAAATATCTCTAGCAGATGACAGTGTGTTAGAACGATTAAATTCTTTATTAGAACCCGAACGGCAACTTGTGTTGGCCGAAAAAGGAATGGACGACGGATCAGATATTGTCGTAGTTACAGCTGCGAAAAATTTCCATTTTATAGGTACTATGAATCCTGGAGGTGATTTCGGTAAGAAAGAGCTTTCTCCCGCTCTGAGGAATAGATTTACAGAAATATGGTGTGATAATGTCACATCTAGAGAGGATTTATTAAAAGTTTTGGAAAAGAGTGTCGGTAAAGGCATCGCGTTAGGAAACCAGGAAGATGGTACATCTGGAATCGGTAGTTCCATTTTAGATTTCACGAGTTGGTTGAAAAATTCTGAAGTAACGAATAAATTTCCATTCAGTATCCGTGATTTACTATCATGGGTACAATTTATTAATGTAACAGTGACTAAAGGTCTACTAGATACGCCAGAAGCGTACGTTCATGGTGCATGTATGACGTTTCTAGATTGCTTCGGTACAGCTTTGACGGGACACATTGACTCGTCAACATTGACTTTATTAAGAAAATCTGCGACTAATTTCCTAATGAATCAAATCAAATCCTTTGCTAATGAATGCTCTGAGAATTTGAACAATTTATTGGCTATCAATTCGTCAACTTTAAAAGCTGAATGTGATGATAAAAAATTTGGTATAAAACCGTTTTACATTGATATAGGACCACATGTAAAACAAAGTGATATTGAACAGAGTTTTACATTCACTGCTCCAACAACTGGATCGAATACATTAAGATTACTAAGAGGTCTTCAGTTAAATAAAGCTATACTTCTAGAAGGAAACCCGGGAGTTGGTAAAACAAGCTTAGTGACTGCATTGGCTAAATCTTCGGGTCATAAAGTGGTTCGCATTAATTTGAGTGACCAAACAGTAAGTACTAATTATGTTTCCAATTATATACTTTTTTCTTTTCACATTCTTTTTAATTGTTCTATTAGTATAGGGTTTCTTTAAAAATTTTTTTTATTTTCAACTAGCCGTCGCTCGCCACTCCGTCAGCGCGGAATTGAAAATACTTAATTAGTAGCTTATGTATTTCCATCCAAACATTCGATTTAATAATATTAGTAAAATAATAACAATGGAAGGAAGTTATTTTGAAAATTAAATACATATATTTTGATATTTTTTCCAACTATTTATTTTTAATTTTCAGGATATAACAGATTTATTTGGTACCGATCTCCCAGCGGAAGATGGTTCATTCGTATTCAAAGAGGGAGCATTTCTAAGCGCTCTACAAAATGGCGATTGGATATTACTAGACGAACTTAATCTAGCTCCACAGCCAGTCCTAGAAGGATTAAACGCCTGTCTTGATCATAGAGGAGAAGTTTACATTCCTGAATTAGGTAAAACATTTAAAGTTAAGCAAGAAACTAAATTATTTGCTTGCCAAAATCCATTAAAACAAGGCGGGGCTCGAAGAGGACTACCTATTTCGTTCTTAAATCGATTTACGCAAGTCTACATTGATACTTTGACCAAAGAGGATTTAATTTACATTGTTGAATCGCAGTATCCAGTATTGCCTAAAGATATTTTACATAGAATTGTGAATTTCAATTGTAAAATAGCTCATGAAATCACCGAAATCCAACTATGGGGTCACAGAGGAGGACCCTGGGAAATGAACTTAAGAGATATACAAAGATGGTGTGAATCATTAATAGCTGATTTAAATGCTGGCAACACTGCTTCACCTGGAAAGTTTGTAGATATGCTATATGTCAATCGTATGAGAACTGTTGAAGATAAAAATCTTATGATTAAAGCTTACGATGATATATTCTGTCCTGAATACCCAAGAAGTGATATAAATCCGCAATTCAATATAAATGATGAAGAAATTATTATCGGAGATGTAAAATTGAAAAGAAACAATGAAAAAGCTTTTAAAAATAAACACTCATTGGAAACGAATTTATTGGTTTTGAGAAATCAAATGCCGATATTAAAATCAGTCGCACAAAATGTCAAAATGAATTGGCTGACAATATTAGTTGGGTCTTCATCGACAGGAAAAAGCAGTGTTATTCAAATATTAGCTGATTTAACGGGCCATGATTTACATGTGTTGCCAGTAACATCAGCTATGGATGTTTCCGATCTTTTAGGTGGATTTGAACAAGTTGACTACAATAGAAATCTTGAAAACATTTACGACGCAGTGGAAACACTAACGCAAAGCACTCTTCGTGATATATGGTTGACGGAAAAAATTGAAAAATGGAAAGAAAATAAATTACTTATCAATCTTCATGAATATAAGAAATTACAATGCAATTTCGTACAAAATTCGTCTATTGACGATAATGAAAACTTTAAAATAAAAGTACAATTTCTTTTGAAACATTGCCACAAATTACTTGAGAGGAATTTGACAAATGATATTACTGATAAAGTACAATTAAATATAAATAAACTGAACAATTTGCTGAGAAAAGTTCAGTCATTTTCAGTAAATACTGGAGGCAAATTCGAATGGGTTGATTCATTACTTGTTAAAACATTGATGGAAGGATCATGGCTTTTATTGGACAATGTAAATTTAACATCAGCAGCTGTATTGGACAGACTTAATGGTTTGTTGGAGCCGAATGGAGTTCTAAGTATTCCGGAGAGAGGAGAAATAAGTGAAATTAAGCCGCATCCAAACTTTAGAGTGTTCTTCACTATGGATCCTAAGTATGGAGAGATATCAAGGGCAATGAGGAATAGAGGTGTTGAGTTATTTATGCTACGGTCAGCTGATATGGAGACAAGTTTATCAGAAAGTATGCCGTACTTGGACTTGACAGCATTACTCTCTTCTTGTGGACTTTCAGAGAAATATTTCAATGTATGCATTAAATGCCATGAACTTATGACAATGTTCATTCAAGGTAAAACTCTCTTACTTTATTTTGTTAAACTGCAAATTTTGTTTAGCTTGCGAAATACGTTATAGTTTCACAATATACGCTAATGTTACAGCTAAAATTAGTTTAGCGTAGATACTTTATTGTTATAATAGTTGTCAGCCGTCAACTCCGTCCGCGTGGGGTTGAGAAAAAAACTAATTAGTAGCCTATGTGTTCTTCCAGACTATCTTATACATCCATGCCAAATATAAATATAATTGAGATGCGTTCAGCCGTTCTGGAGATACCTTCAAACAAACGTCTATCCATCCATCCATCGGAACATTCGCATTTATAACATTAGCATGTTGTTAAAGTTGTTTAAATACAGTTGAATCTAGGTAAGCGAGAGTCCAAGGGACCGTGATATTTTTCTTGCTTATTGAGGTTTCTCTTTTACTCGAGTTTCTTACTTATGGAGGTAGTCCGTAATGACTTGCTTATCCAGGTTGGACTGTAATCAGAAATTTGTCTTATTAATTTCTTTTGATGTCGAAATCTTTTTCGATTGTCTCTATTTATGTTTTATGTATATATATTTTTATAATCTTTTTATTTGTAGGACTGGACAGACCAACAGTATCACATTTAATACAAGCTTCACATTTGACTTGGCAACAAATTCTACGCGGTATTTCATCTAAAACTGCTTTATTGAACAGTTTCTCTGATGTATATATAAAACCCAGAACTGGTAGTGATTTTGTCTCAAATATAAACGTATCATTGGCTGAAATGAAAAATAATATGCTCAAAGCTTTGGAAAACGAAATAGAAAAAGCAGAATATAAAGAAATATATGCAAATGATGCAATTCATACTTTGTCTGTTAAAGGACTATGTAACAATTCTTCGTATGAAATTGGTAAACAAATTGCATTCCCACTTATGCAGTTAAATAATGAAGGAGAAAATACAGATGATTGGTGCTATCTTTTTAATTTACTAATTGCATATCAAAAATGTTCAAAAGATACTTTGCAAATACTAAACTATGTAGTAAAAGAAAGCATGAAATGTAAGAAAAACAAAATATTAATTAATCAACTTAATGAGAAAGCTTATGATTTTATACGGAAGAATGAAATGAATTTGTTAACATATCAAAGATTTTATCCAGAATCCGAAGGACAAAATGTTGAAATAATTTTAAAATGTAACGCTGCATTTACTTTGCTTTATAACGAATTACAGAAACTGTTAACACAAACATTAGAAGAGGGAAGTGAATTCACAGCGATGAAGTACTCAAAAGCAGTACTGTCAAAAGAAATAACCGATGATTTTGTTGAATATCCTATATTGAAATATTGCAAAATATATCTTCAATTAGTTGACGATGAAATTATTAATGCTATAAAAAAACAAAATTCATGCAAAGATACAGATGTTTGTCAAATAATACAACTATTAAACTGGAGGAATAGATTCCTTAAAATATGTTCTCTTCCAATATTTGAGTTGACAAAAAATAAAATACCGATTTTAAAAGAAGACATCGTACCGTTGCTTAATGTACATAGCAGATGGATACAAAAACATTTAATTTTAGAACTAGCAAAAATAACAGGAAAAGATTTAAAAAAAATCAACAATGATTTGACAACAATGAATTTAAACAATCAAAACGATTCACAAACAATGCTTAAATTGAGTAAGAAATTACGAAAAACATTCGGTCAACCGAATTTATATGAAAATGACACAGAACAATCTTTATGCTTACAAAGATATGAAGTTTATAATTCATTGACTTTAGATATGGATCAACCAATCCATAAACAATTAAATAGAATTAATTCTAATATAAGTCCCATTTTAGACGTGTCTTTAGTAACAGATGTACCAGATCCGAATACTTTGAAAGTAATTCAAGAAAATATATTCAATATTGTTGGAAATGCAGACATTAAGAATGTTAAACTTTTACCTATTAACTTATATGTTATACAAAGAATAGTATATTTAATAAGATCTGATTTAATAAATATTGTTAATGATATTAATTCTGCCAACAAAAAATATACGTTGACGAAAAATTTTGTTGATTTGTTAGTAAATTTGGTGAATATTGCTAAAGAAATGAAAGGATTCCCGCCCACACTATTGAGCCTTTTAAAAATTATACAAAACATTAATAACGGAGAAATCAATAGTAATAAGTAAGTAAAAAACTGTATTGTACACTAGTTTTAGCCCTTGACTACGTCCGCGCTTAATTGAAAAAAAAAATCGGTGCATGTGGTCTTCCAGATTGTATTCTACATTTTTGCCAAATTTAATCGAGATTGGTTAATCCGTTTTGAAGATATGTAGTAACAAACATCCATCCATCCATCTAAACTTTTGCATTTACAATGTTAATATGATTAGGCGTTGTTTTAACGTTTTATTATAATTTTTCTCCTTTAGATTATCTTCAATACCTATGAAGTTTATTGATGAACTATACAAATTATTGGTACGATCGCCAGTGCAATATCCATTGCCTTTCCTTAACTATGCTGGAAATGAAACTGAAGAAGATAACGCAATGGAAACAGTACCTTTGAATACAAAGCGGTTCTCATCAAATCTACCATTGATGCCTTTTTATGTACAAAAGTTGACTATATCCAGTGATCAGAGTAAGTATAACTTTAAAATTGTTACTAATTTGTTCAAATTAATTGTTATTACAATAAATTATTATTATTACCTACTCAGCTATACTCAAAGACATTTATTTAATTATTACCTAAACAAGTCCTTAGTGTATATTTCTAAATCTACAATAAGATCCCAATACGATTTTTAACATTGAACACTAGCTGATAGAAATTAGATCAAGAGATTCCCTTACTTTACTACTTTACTAGAATGTATAATTAAATTTATTAATGAATTAATAGGTTCTTTAAGAATTAATTGCAAAAAGAATAACTGATTATTTGTAATATTTCAGACTCGCGCCATAATTTTGCATATGAATCAGTACCTTTAAAAGATCGTGCGGAATATTCGATGCATCTCGCCAACATACGCGATGTTCTCTGGAAGAATATTGGTGTGTTAGATGCAGCTGCTACTTTAAATTTGTAAGTAAATAAGACTTAAAACTAATGTACCAACTAACTAATAAACTATATTACTCATTTTCGTAAAAAAAAAAAACTTTAAAATCATTGTCACATTATATTGTTCTAACACTTTTCTAATAATAATAAAGTTAAATTTATATAAAAACGGCTAAACACTCACGTATACTCATCCGGTGGCGGCACCGACTAGTTTCGAGCCCATCGGGAGCCCTTCATCAGGGTGAGTGGTACTGGTATTATTTCGCGGACAAGGCCCTCAGCTCACTGGGGTCCGAAACCCCCCGATGAGCTCGAAACTAGTCGGTGCCGCCACCAGTCGAATATACGTCAGTGTTTAGACGTTTTTAAATAAGTTTATTAACGTCTTACGATACTTTGAATAATTTAATAATAAAGTTGTCAGAGAGCCTAAATGCTTTATCAAATATAACTAAAATCTCTATGAAAGATTACGATATATTCTAGCAATTTAAATATAACTATTTTATTTTCAGAAAATCTAACATCGAATTAGAAACGAGAAAATATGAACAACTTATGTATCAGTTGCATTGTTTCGTCAAAGACAAAAGTAACAAAACAAATACAGAAATGTACAGCTTTGAAGAATCCCAACTAATTAAATATTTTAAAGACACGGTTTTCGTTGATATGATTTCAATAGCTAATTCTATTTATGAGAACTTAAAATCAATTGTTCTAGAAAATTCTGACAATTCAATAAAAATGAAAGCTAAAATATTGATAACGAAATTATCTGTGTTAACAAGTTTCATACTTCTTAAGGTAATGGCAGAAATAAGTCCTATAGACCATGTGGAGAAACATCGACTCAAAATTCAATATATAGAAGAAGATGTAAAAATGTTTGAAAGTCTACTAAGTGTTTATTACGTTCACGGTATAGTTACAGGATGTGTTTTAGAAAATACAAATATAGAAAAAAGTTCAGAAATAACTATCGAAAAGTTAAAAGAAAACAAAGAGAGATTAAATAAAGTACATCCTTATTGCTCTATTATTGCTGAACTCAAAGAAAAAACTGCAAAAGCTGTACTTAAGTATGCATCTGGTAACACTTTCCGACCAAAGGAACCTTCTTATGGAAGTTTTGCAAAGGTAAATAATTTAACATAAATTTTATAATAATGACTAATTTTGCCCGAGGCTCCGTCTGCGCGGAATAAAAGAGAATTAGTAAGTAGCCTAAGTGTTCTTCCAAATTTCTACATCTATGTCAAATTTCGTCGAGATCTGTAAAACCGTTTTGGAGATGAGTGTGCGTCCCGGAGGCCTAATTTAGTCCTCTTTCCCTTCCCACCCTTTTTCTTATAAGGAAAGGATGGGAAGTGGAAGTGGACTTTTCGGATGAGAGGATACTTGGGAAGGGAAAATGTTTTCTTTCTGTGCATCCACTCCTCCATCGATTAAAGTTAGCCAACGCATATGCAATTGCGTATGTCTATGGGCAACGGTCACTTTGCTATTTCAGTGATTTCAAGTGGCCTTTCGCACGTTTGCCACTTTATGATATAAAAAAAGATACCTTTTAGCAAATATCCATCCATCTAAACATTCGCATTTATAATATTAGTGATATTCAGTGTATTGAAAGTTGATAAAAATACTAATTTCATTGTGTTATAAAATATTCAATATTTTCAGGACTGCAAGCATTTTACTAAATCTGTGTTATCACAGAAAACTGTTACAACAATATCTAAAAATCTGATAGCTACTTGTGACAATCTATATGATTGTTTCCATTCTAATAAAAACGATAAAAATATAATTCAAAACGCACAAACAATAATTAAAGAAACTTCATCTTGGTTACATTCGGTTAATGCGTTTTATAAGAAAATTGAAACAATATATTCTGAGGTGTTCCCCGATTTAGCAAAACCACTACAAGCTTCGATATCTCAAGTTGTGTATAGTATAACATCTTTAAGTGATATAATCAAAGAAATGATTGTCAAAATCGAACAAGGTTCAGATTTATGTGAAAAATTAACTGAATTATTGCAATATCCAAATAAAATACCACAAAACGACAAAGAAATTTATTTGAATAGATTTGTGACGTCTGCATTTATGCAAATGATAAAAAGAAGTGTGGTTTCTTCGGAAGATGATTTGTTTACTGCAGATTTGGAATGCTTGGAGTAAGTTTATTTTTTATTTTTGCACCAATATGAAGATGTAATTTTGTTATGTTTGTCATTAAAAAAAACTCAAAAACTACTCGACTAATTTCATGGCGGAAATTAAAAAAAATAATTTGTAGCCTATGTATTCTTCCAGGCTATATACTACATCTATGCAAAATTTTTGGCGAGGTCTATCCGTTCTCGAGAGACGTTGTAACCAACATCCATCCATCCATCCATCCAAACATTCGCCTTTATAATATTAGTAAGATTTAACGAACAACAAAGACAGAATGTTTTTTAATAAATTCGTATTCTTTGTTCTAATACTTTTAAATTTCTTTAGGACGTTAAAAATGAACTTATCAGAACTGAATATGCGTTGCGTTGCATCGGAGGGAGTAGATAGAGTGACATTTGATGCAATATTGAAAACATTAACTGCCATTGTCGATGCCTGGGAAAAGCAACGGAAAGACATTGAAAAGAAAAAAATAGACGACGAAGCTCTGTATGTTACGAAGTAAGTACTTTTAGATATTCTCCATTTTGATTCAATGCCGAAATGTAGTAAAAAGAGATGTTATCAATGGCAGGCATTACGATATAAAATCTAGACTAGACTAGACTTTTTACCTCTGTCATATCAATGTAATTTACTATTGTTTAACTTCATCATAATTTTTAATATCTTAGGTCTAAATGCGAAGACGAAGATGAGGACGCAATCGCACAAGAAGAAATAATGGAAATGTTCCCGTCTTATTCAGAATCAGATTTCGCCGAATTCAAACCACCGACATTAGAACAGAGGAAAGTTAAATTACAAACTGACGATAAGAAAAAATCTCAATACTTAATTACAAACGAAGACGTCTCATTAATATATAAATGGCATTCAAACTTCGCTCATGGTATGACTTCAGCGGAATGGTTACCCTCCCCCAGGAAATTGGTGGCGAATAACGTTGTTAGTCCATTGCTCATGAGGTATCCCATATTTAGTCGGTTAGTCAACAACTCATGGGAAGCTTTAGATGCAGAATTTGAAGGTGTCATATCTCCCACTTTGATGGTGATTTTATCAGATATCAAAGAAAAAATAGATGGATGTGGTAAGTAATTTATTCTTATTAGTTTCTAATTTTCCTCTGGTGATGTTTTTCTATGTGAAATATATATTTTTTTTATTTGCCAACAGAATCATCAAGTACCAAAATAGACTTTTACCGCTCAGCCTGGGTTTCTGAAACCAAACAGTGCCTGCCGTTACTGCAGAGAGTAAAGGATGCAACCAATAACTTACTCGATCAGTGGCCCGACTTCCCCACATTGAAAGACGTAAGTGAATTTTTTTTAACACAGATCCCCACCATGAAATATTCACTGTTTAAGTAAAAGAAAATTATATAATTTTTAATTATATTTTCAGATAATGATTATCGTAGAGAGAATAATAAACTTTTCAATCACAAGTCCCGTGTCCCGGTTTCTTACCGGATTGGAACTGCTGCGTGATAAGATCGAGGAGTGGAACAAGAACGCTCACAAAGCAAACAATATGATAGATATTTCCCTCGACGTTGGTCAACAGATTATCAATTGGAGGAAACTTGAAATGTCACATTGGAAGGAGTGCTTGAACAATTTGTACAACAGGTAAATATTTGCCAAAGTATATGCATGCGTACGCGTACGCACATGCGCACGTGGACTTACGTGCATGCGAACGTATTTTTAAAAAGTATACTTATTTTGTGTATGCGTTTAATGCGTTTAAACGTTAAATAAGTGTCTTTTGTCAATTAACTGCGTGTTTCCTGTTTGAATTGCAAGTTCACAGAATAAAAAAAAATACCATTCCACCAATTGATTCCTAGTTCGGTCACCATATAAACTATTAATTTTTAATTAAGCTTTTTTTAGAGACGTAAGCTTAGTTAGACACGAAGTTTTTCTACACCATAAGACATTGATATAAAATGTTGTTATTATTTTTCCTTGATTGGGAAGTAAAATTTAATTATATAATAATAGATAATAATATTTTATTTTTTTAATATTCTAGGAAGCAAGCTGAAGCACACAAATACTGGTTTTATTTATACTCTGTGGTGAATACATATTTGTTTGAATCACAAAATGATGAGGCAGTGACCGCAAACAGAGTTATTTCAGTACTAAAAGAGTTTATGGAGAGTTCTAATTTGGTGGAATATGAAGTTAGATTGAATATTGTTTATGTATATCATTGTCATTTGATACATCTGGATCCAAGTCCCAGGAGAGGTAAGAAAAGCTACATACACCTATTATTTACTAACATTATAAACTAGCTGTCGCCCGCAACTCTGTCCGAGCGGTATTAAAAAAAGTAGACTGTTCATATTTTTTATCAAAATCCAATGAACCGTTCTGGTGATACCTACTAAGAAACTTTAATCTGATTTGGGGTTAATTAAGTAAATAAAATATAGTTCTTAAATACAAGGCAATTATTAGTTTCTTTTGGGCAACCTAGATATACTTTTAGGCTCAGATTCATGACATTTTTCCCCTTTTCAATTTTTTGTCCACACAATGATTTATTGGTTTCTTTTCTTTTTTCAGATGAACTACTATCAATCTTATGGAACACGTACAACTTTTATTCTCAATTTTCAATGCAAATTGCGAATGCTATCAAAGAAAAGCGCACACCCATAGAGAAGAAACTACGAGACTTTGTTAAAATTTGTACCTGGGACAGAGATTTGAGCTACTGGAGTGTCAAAGATACTGTTGAAAAAGCGCATAAAGCGTTACACAAGCAAACTAAAGAATTTGAGGTAATTTGTTACTATTTGTTTTATTTGTGTAATTCAGTTTTTAGTATTAATCTTCTTTGAAGTGATATTTTGTTTTTTCCGATGCTCGTAAGCAGTAGTTGCTACCTCATACATTTTTTATTTTTACTTTACGATATCGTTGGTTACTTTTAGTTGATATAAGACAAAAAAACTAGACATTTTAATATTTTTTTTTGTAGTGTAGTAGTCGAATTTATTTTTTATAATCATATGATTAAAAACGTATGGATATGATAACTATTACAAAGATAATATTTGTTATAATAGATATTGAAGTAAATTGTATATAAAAATGTTTTCAGAATGTTTTAAAAGAGAGCGTTGTACCATATCTGGTGGACAACGTGTCAGAGAGCACGGAGCACGTGGGTCTGTGGGACAGGCCCAAGCGCGCCACCGGACCGCACGCGCCCTCCGGCGGCGCTTACATGATCGACCATCAGAACCACATCGTTACTGTCAGACATATTAAGGTAAATCACTTATGCAAATTTTTAAGCTTATTAATAGACTCCTATTCACCCTAATCTTGAGGGCACCCACGTTTTTAAATAGCTTTGAATCTGTCGCACAATGTTGGCCCGGTGCAAATACCACGACCACACAGACAGGCATCAAGTGCGAGCTATCCGTGTACAGTTTGATGAGTGCATGTCGGTGGCTTAATTTTACTAAGCTTTCCCTTCCCACTCTGATGTTATAAGGAAAGGATGGGCTGGGGAAATGGATGTGACGGAGGAGGTGACGCATATTTTTTTTTTCAGAAATACCTAGACCAAGCAGACCAACCTTGCGATATAATACCCGAAGGCAGTTTGTTGTCCAAAATTCCAGCGTTGATGAACAAAGCCAAGTCCCTGTGCAAGGACACCATGTTTAACTCTGGCTACCCCTCTCTCGTGCAGGCGTTAGATGACTTTGTTACTGTGATTATTGAGACAAATACACATTTGACTTCTTTAGAGGTTAGTAAGAAGATTTAATAGAAAAAACTTTACAAAATGTATGGACATGTAAATTATTGTAGACTAGCTGTCGATTGCGACTCCCGCTGCGTAGAGTTAAAAAAACCTTATTAGTAGCCTAGCATGTATGTTCTTTCTGGATAATTTCTACATGTATGCCAAATTTCAGCGAGATCCGTGCAGTCGTTCTGGATATACCTTCTAACAAACATCCATCCATCCATGCATCTAAACATTCGAATTTATATTATTAGTGAGATAGTCAGATGTATGAACTTTCGTTATACCCATTTGTCTACTTACTCTAAAATTCATACATACTTTGATGTTTGGTTGTTGGTTGCTTGTGTTCTAATCACGTGTTATAGTATACAAATGAATACTTGTGATATTGAAATTTGAACCCTATAGCATAGCAGATAAGGAATAAAAACGCGTTTAGCAATTTTGTCATATTTTTAGGTGGATACAACAGAATCGAAAGACAAACAAAAATCTCAAGCAAAGAACATTGTTCAACAAAAGAGGAAAGCTCTCGCAGATTTGTTTAAGTATTTGTCTCAAATTGGTCTAAACTATCGCACTGGTTTAGTTATATTGTCAGCTGAAGATGACTTATATGACTTTACTATACCTCCCGTGGATCTGGATGCTGCTATGAATTACTTAAAAAGCAGGTAAGAAAAAAAATTGTGTAGAATTTAAATCAATAAAAAGTATTAACAAGTTGCCAAAAATTTTACCACAGTCTATACATTTGTAGGTATTTGTAAAAAAAATGTCAACATTGAAATTTTAAAAGTATGAGGTTTTTAAATATTAATCTGGGATTTCTCTGTCAATAAAAGAAAACAAAATATTATTAATATATTATTGTTGAAGGAAGATTCTTTACATGTGGTCATAATCAATTTTATTAAATACTAGTTGTCGCCCGCGACTCCGTCCGCGCGGAGTTAAAAACAAACATAATTAGCCTATGTGCTCTGTCAGATTATGTTCTATGTATGCCAAATTTCATCAAGATCCGTTTACCTGTTCTAAAGATATCTTCAAACAAACATCTTTCCATCCATCCATCGAAACATTCGCATTTATAATATTAGATAATTCCATTAAACTTTGACAAAATTTCATAAAAATATTTACAAAATATATTTTAATTGTACACAGACGCAGCGACGCGACATTGTCACTCCTGTGGTCGGGATGTGAGAAATACTTCCAGAGAAACATTGCGCGTCATAGACTGCTCGCTGCCTCACTCACCTCGCCGCACAAAGACCTCGGCATGCAGAATATTGAAAGATGCAAAGGATTCTCAGCACAACTCATGGTAACTAAAATTTAACCTGTGTTTCACTAATTAAACCGTTATTTTTACTATGGCTTGCTACTATCTAAGAACTTGTCAAAAGATGTCTCTCTTAATGTCTTTATGAAAAAAGAGACAGCAATATATTACACGTGTCATGGCAATGGATTTTACTGTGGGTTTTGACTGACATGACAATCACTTTGACACTTTGTTGTCACTGTTTTTTCAAAGAGAATGTGAGGGATGACATTATGTACAATCGAACTGGGATAAACGAGATACCTCTATAAGCAAAAGTCATTGTCCGGTTTCGAAGGACCTCTTTAAGCAAAGAAATTCGGGTTAGAGAGAAACCTCTATACGTGAGAAAAATTTCGTAGTCCCTTGAACTATCATTTATCCAGATTCGAATGTATTAATACAAATTTTAGTGCACTTAAGTGTCTAGAGTTACGGTTACGATTATCATTTAAAATGACATTGTCATATATTTTTCAGAAACTAACAATAAAACAGAAGAAATCAGTCGCAAAACATTCAAGACAACTTTGCGATTTAAGAAGAATAGCTTCCAGTTTAACAGCGGCATTGGAAATTGAAATTCCCGAATCAAATATTTCAACATTAAAAGAGAAATTAACTCTTCTTTCTGATTGTTATTCTAACACATCGATATTGCTTGATCAATTCTGTGTACTGTTACAATCTTGTCCGGAAAAAACTCTTAAAGAAAGCTGTGATCCAGAATTTGATTCAATAGTATCAGATTCAGCGGTAACTCGTTGTTACAAGAAAAGCGATGAGTGGAATGTCTTATACAAATCAATCAAATCTATAATAACTGAAGTTTCTAAACAGAAAACTGTAATTAATAAATTATTAATATCAACTCCTAAACAAATTGGACGAAACATTTTTGAATTACCAATACTTTCTCAATCTCATATCGATGTTGCTAATGAAGCTAAAAATAATTTATTTAGCATTATTAAGAAATTAAATGAAATCAAAGATGAATATCAATTCACTTTAAAAGCTTTAGTTTATGATGAATTTGTATCACAACATCCTTTGTTAAGAAGTCTCAATAACTTAGATATGTATTTGAAAGAAATAATTAATCGACTTGACAAATTAGATCAATCAACTGATGTATCAATGGAAGAAGATACGACGAAATTAGTTACAGATACAGAAGATTTAGTAGCGACTATGCTTCTCGTTATTCAGTCGCTTTACAAAAAACATTTGCCAATAGATAAAAATGACAGTGAATCTGATGTTTTGAATGCAATAGATAAATTAATTGAAGACAGTGAAGGAAACAAAGATATGCTTGAAGATAAACACTTAAAAGAACGATTACAAGAGAATCTATTGAATGATGTTAAATTATTACAATTAGATGCTTTAATAAATAAAATGTACAAATTATTGACTGATTACGTTCAATATATAGCAACTGTGACTCATATTGGAGATGTCAAAATTGCAGTATCAAGAGTTGTTCCCATATTAGAGCAAGCTATTTTATTTATACAATATTTTGTATCGCAAAAGGTCGCTGTTCATAGAGTATCTTGTAAGATGCTATCTGTGCTTTTGAAAATATTCTCCGACTTGGCGACTAAAGGGTGGGTAATTTCTTTATTTTCTTGATTGATTTAAAATTATGATATTTTATATGAATTAAATTAATTTCCAGTTTCTGTAAACCATCTGACTTAGACATGGAAGATGGGGAAGGTGCTGAAGGTCCGGGAACATCGAGTGGTATGGGTCTAGGTGAAGGCGAGGGTCAAAAGGACGTCTCCGAAAGAATAGAGAATCAGGTAAGGTTTAGTTCATTACAACCTAAACCTTTTTTGTAATCTTGCAGTGTTCAATAGTTGATTAAATGTTGTAATATCTGTTATGGTAATAGGATCAATTAGACGATGCACAAAAACCAGGAGAAGAGAAAAAGGAAGAAGACAAAGATTGCAAAGAAGAAGAAAAAGGAATAAATATGACGGATGACTTTGAATCGCATTTACAAGATGTAGAAGAAAAGGGTAAGCTTTTTGAGTACTCGATGTAAAAAAGTCTTATTGCTATGAAGTTAATATTCAATAATTGTTAAAATATGTGTAGAAGGAGATGATTCAGAACAAGAAGACAATGATGACGATGCCGACAAGCAAATGGGTGACACGGATAAGGCAGCTGAGAAGTAAGTACAACACATTACTAATGTTACAAATGCGAAAGTTAAGATGGATGGATGAATGAATGTTCATTAGAAGTTATCCAGTACAGTTCAACGGATATTAGTAAAATTTGACATCCGTGTAGAACATAGTCAGAAAGAACTCATAGGCTATTTACTAAGTTTTCTTTTAATACCGTGCGAACGGATTCGCGGGCATCGGCTAGTTATTTAAATAAAGTCTCTTTCTAGGTTATTTGATTCTTAAATTTTCATTTTTTAAGCTCATAACTATGTCTTAATTTATACACTTAGACTAGATCAACAAATTTGGGGCTCCGAAGATGAGGATGACGTTGATGAACAGGAAAAAGACAAAGATGAAAAAGGTCAAGGAGAGAGTACTGGTGAGAAACAACTGGGAGCTAAAGAGGAAGAACAAGGGACCGACGATGGCACAGAAGGTGAAGACAAAAAGAAGAAGAAAGATATCAACGAAATGGAGGAACCTGAAGTTGATGATGACCATGTTAGTAACGAAAATCTTAATAACTTAATTATACTAGCAAATATTTGAGTTGTTTTATAAAAACCTCTATACTCTGTGGGTAGATTAACGATAGTAATGTGTAATTTTTTTTAAGAAACAAGTATTTTAACACAATTTTTCTTAAAGATTGATCCACATCACGGAAAGGAACAAAAACTACCGGAGCCAGAAGATTTTGAGATGCCTGATGATATGAATGTCGATGGCGAAGAAGGTGAAGATAAGGTACTTAATTTTTTATAAATGTCTTAACTTTAAATGTTACGAGAATTTAGATTTCAAATGTTTTTATTTACAGGAGGAAGGTGAAACAGAAACAGAGAATCCATTTGAAATAGATGTGATGAAGGATGTTGTTGAAAATGAAGAAGATGATAAGAAAGACGGAGAAGAGAAAGACAATAAAAATGGACTTGAAGTGTCAAGTGACGAAGATGATGATGGTGACGAAGGAAACAAGGATGATGCACAGGTAAGATAAATTATTTTATTTGATTTCTTTTCAGCACTATAGAATAATGGTAAGAAAATTTCCATTAAGGCCAGTAAATATTTTACGAAATCTTAATGTTAGGAAAAAGAAAACGCAGACGATCAAGACAAAAACGACGAAGAAGAATCTAGCAAACAAGAAGATGAAAATCAAGAAGGTTCTCAAGAAGATACCAGTGCTGACGTTCCACAAGAGATCGAGGAACAAAATCCTGAATTACCAGAAAATGAAAATAAACCTGAAGAGGAAGAACTGCCTAAAAACCCAGATGAAATCAATGAAGAGGATAATGTAGAGAAAAAAGAGCATGAAGCAAATCCTCAAGCTAATCCGTCAAGCGAAGATCCTTCAATGGCTGAGAAAGCTGAGAACGCGGAAATGGATCGTGGAGCTAACGATAATGTGGAAACTAATGCAGAACAAGCAAAAGACGAAGATGCAGCACCTTTTGTAAGTATAACCCTGTGACGTATTTGATTTGAACAAAAGCAATTAAAGACTTTAATATGCTAAAATATTTCTTGTAGGAACAAGCGCAAGAGCAAGTTGGTGAAGATAAACAGTCGACGGGGCGTTCAGAACTAGACAAGAGTGACAGAGGACATCGCGGCGAGAAGCAAGCCGCGAGAGCTGAGGCCTCACAAGATAAGCAAAAGCGACGAGAAAACAAGCCTGGAAGAACTGACGATAAAAGGACTTTAGGTAAGTCAACCACATATATGCTTACGATTGTAGGTTTTGATTTGCCTCTTCTAAAGATTACTTACTACAAATTTCAATCGAAAGAAATAATAATGATAGACAGGGACTTAAAAATAATTCGAGTAATTGATAACACTTGTGGGAGGAAAAGACTTAAGTTTTTTTTTTTATTTCTTCTAATACTTTCTTTTTAGGAGAGGTAAATGAGCAAAAACAGAAGCGTGCTCACACTTTAAACGTCGAAGAAGAGGATGCCACTGAAGAGGGTGGGGACGCTGACAATGATGCAGACAAAGAGGCTGACGCTTTCCAACACGTCAAGCAAGGGAAGAAAGATGATCTGCAGGTAACATATTAAATTTTATCTCTCGACTCACAACAAGCATAATTTTTAGTCAAATTACTTCACACTTTTTAACATTAATGAAAGAAGGAGAAGGAGAGACTGTTGGTTAATTTTAATTGTGTTTTAGGCAATCGACGCAGCCACCAAGGAGCAGGCTGAACAGCAGCCAACCCTGCAGCAAGAAGACGAAGATGGAGAAGAGATGAAAGACAATGAGGAAGTACCCATGGATGTTGATGACGATGATTTGCAAGTAAGAGAATAACTGATATTCTGCTTTTATCTTCAAATTGATTAAAAACGGTCTTCTATCCATCATACCATCGTATTGATAGAAATGTCTGATTGAATTGATGAAATTTTAAAATCTAGTTTATAGTCATATTTATAGGTATCTCGGTACTTATTTCATAACGTTACTTTCCAGATAGAGAAGTCTGAAGAAATAAAACCGGAGAAAATGAAGAATGGACAAGACAAAGAACAGGAGAAGTCCGGTAACAAAAAGGAAGGTGGAGAAGAGACGACAGGAGAGACCGGAGTTGAGGTGGAGGGAGAGACCGTGCTCACAGCCGATGTGCCGCGCGGTCGCGAAACTACTTATCATACCAAGTATGTTTATTGTTGATTTTAATGTTTATTTTTACGGTAAACAACTAAATGCCGTACGTTCAGTCGTTAAGTGGTGATTAAGTCCAAGGGGGACCCTTTAACGACTCTAAGTACATCAGTAAATGTTACAATATTAACAGATTAGAGGATCAAGTGCAACCAACGGAGGATATAACAATGGAGCAGTACTTGAGCATCCGCGAGTATTTGAGGATGGGTCCGACACGCGGCGCAGGCGCAGTGGAGGCGTGGCGCGGGGCGTGGCGTGACACAGCCGCAGCAGCGCGCGCACTCTGCGAGCGACTGCGTCTCGTGCTAGAACCCACGGGACGATCACGACGAGCAGGTCCGTACTATTAAAATGCTAAACCTCCTTCATACTAAACATGTATTTTGTTATTTTTTAACTCTTAAATTGCTGATTGCATCTTTTAATCCTCTATGTTTATGTCTTCTTAGCTTTAACCTCTTTAAAAGCGACTACTTATCGCCAATTTCGGAAAAGTATGGATTCGTTTTTTCTGTTTTACTTTCAAATGCGCAAATTCGGTTCTCTAAAAAGAATTTGAGAAATTGTAAATATTACAAAAATTTTAACTTGCCATGTTTAGAATTGAGAGTTCGTTTTGTTTCATAGGTGACTTCCGCACGGGTCGCGCCATCAACATGCGTCGCGTGATCCCTTACATAGCGTCGCAGTTCCGCAAGGATCGCATCTGGTTGCGGCGCACTAAGCCCGCGCGCCGCGACTACAAGATTGCACTCGCGCTGGATGACTCCAGCTCCATGTCTGATAACCGCAGCAAGGAGCTTGCATTTGAGAGCCTCGCCCTCGTCTCACAGGTATACACCCCCTCCCCTTTCCACCCTACACCCCCACCACTTACATATGACGACCCCAAAACTAGAGTATTTTGATGCAAAGTTATCAATATAAATTGAAAGTTAATGTTGATATACACCCTAAACAAGACGAAATGCTACAATAATACTAATAATAATATTATTTTTTCGTATGAAATGTACTATATTAAAAATATGACAAATAAATGAATACGAATAATAATATAATATCATTTGATCCAAAACGATTTGTTTACGAGATATTTGTTGCAGGATTTTAAAATCAAATACTTTTCTTCTAACAGTTTATAAATAAAAGTTCAAGCGAAAAAAAAATTTTTTATTTTTTTATTTCAGGCCTTGAACCTTCTAGAATCTGGAGATCTCGCCGTGATCAGCTTCGGTGAAAAGCCTAACCTCCTCCATCCGTTCAGTGAACAATTCTCCGAGCACTCCGGTGCTAAGATACTGGATCAGTTACGCTTCGACCAAACGAAGACTAAAATAGCTCAGTTGTTAGACTTTTGTACCGTTCTCTTTGATGAACAGAATATAAGAAGTGACGCGATCAATGCCAAATTGTTAGTAATCGTTAGCGATGGTCGCGGCATATTCTCTGAGGGCGAGACCCGCGTCATACAAGCCGTGCGACGAGCGAGGCAGCAGGGAATCTTCTGTGTATACATTATCATTGACAATCCTGACAATAAGGTGAGATAACGTCATATTAGTTACTAACCGTGTTTCTGATACCAAAGCCCCTGTTTTAAACATATTTATATTTCTGTTTTGTTAAAAACAATAACAAGGATGACAATATGTTTTATACAGAGAATTTGATGTCAGAAACCCACAGTTAAACGCTTAATTTGTATTTCATTTAATATTTTAATTGGAAAAGTTTCTGTAATCGAGTACGTTTCGTTACATGAATGAGAAGAAACACAAATAGTACAGTGTATCAGAAAGAGAGAGAATTAATTTACCATTCGTTACTTTTCCAGGACTCAATAATGGACATCAGACGCCCCGTAATGGATCCTGTGACAAATACCCTGTCCGGCTTCGTATCCTACCTTGACGCGTTCCCCTTCCCCTTCTACCTGCTGCTACGGGATCTCGCTGCATTGCCCACTGTGCTCGGGGATGCACTACGACAGTGGTTTGAGTTGGCAGCCAATGTATCCAGTTAACTGAACTAGGTAAGGCATTTGAATTGGCACGCCGAGCAAAAGAGTCTTCTTGTATCGACGTGCCAAATCAAATGATGCACGTACTTTTGTAGTATTGTAAGGTATTTTCTTTGAAACGATACTAAATATTGCACTTTTAATGAAAAGGGAACTTAAGACGATGGATTAGGAGTGTCAACAAGAGAGGTTGTGAAAAGTATGCAAATCTGTTATGTAATTTTCAATGTACTAAGATTTGAGTTTATTCACACCATATTTGAATTGTCTTGTGTTGATGTCTTTCATTTTTTTATGTTAACTATTAATGTAATCAATTTTTAAAAGTACAAAACTGTATCAGAAATATCTAAATCTATAATTTTTATAACGTGGGCCAACATGTAGCTAGATTTTTTTTAATATCTTTTTGTCATCATAATAAAAACTTTTATGCTTTTTAAATTAGGACATTGAATCAAAAAAAATATATATAAATCTAGTTGAAAAATATATAAAAAAACTCATGATCTGTGATTGCATATATTTTGCTTTATCTATGGTTTATAATAAATAGTATAAAAATGCAAATATAAGACAATTTAGATCATACATTTAAAATAAAGAAAGAAATAGGATCTTTGTTTGAATTCTTACATAAGTGTCCGTTAGATTGTAAGTATACAAGAACATAAAGTACGAGAAGTTTTTTGTGTTAATATCATGATTTATCATGTAATGACGAATTATTTCCATGTTTTGACGTAAGCCATGTTTTTTTAAACGAATTATGTATAGTTTTTTTTTGTATTTCGTTAAATGCAATATTAAAAATATTATATAGATAACAAAAGTGAAGAATATCTACTTAGTGTTATTTTATTCGATAAACTGTGTGATAATAAATCATTGAAATATATCAAAATTGCTTTTAATTTTGACGAACTGTGTTCCTCCATTTTATCATTGATTTCGACCCATGTAAAAATATTGTTCTGTTCCCTCAAAGAAAATGACAGGGATGACAAAATGTTTTGTACAAATAAAAAAGCAACAAAATCACACATGAAAACAATTAATATAATAAACGTTTTTTTTATTGTAGAGGTTCATAATCGGTCATGTTCTGAAGTTGTAGGAAGCTTAACACCAAGGAAAAGGAGGAAAGGCGTTAGGAAATTGAAACAAAATATTTGTTTATAAAAATATTGTATATTTGTCAACCGAAAAATGAAACAATATTGTAATATTTCGCTTAGCAATACTTTGGATAATTAACAGAAACAGGTCTTAATATATGTTAACATTTATCCCTAAGGTTACATAATGATTATAAATAATTTTATATTACCGACATCAAACGCACTTCGACAAGTAACGTTTCTTCGCCCTTAAATAACTTACAAAAAATATTGTTCCTAAATTGAAACGAATTTTACAAATTTTTCAATGCACCTCTTAGTAACTAAATTTCTAATATACATATATTTACAGCATTCGTTTATAAATATTCCATTACAGTATTTGGACATTTTTCTTTTCTTTTATTGAGTCCAAATGGAATTAAATATTCAAAAAAGATTTTTTACTCATTCGAGTTATTTTTTTCTTTTTAATTGTGACACATGGTTAGGTTAGCTCATATCATTTTTTTTTAAATGCGATAATTATAAATTTTGGATCTTAAATATGTGATACGACAAAGTAGTAACGTGAATATTTATAAACCAATCTGTAAAATTTAACAATCCAAAGAATTAAAAAACTATTGTAAAGTTTATAATAAAATATACTAAATCATAAAAATATTTAATATGCTGACATAATGTATTAAACTAAACGAGTGGTTAAATTATGTTAGAACCGATATAGGATCTAAGGAAAGATGTGTAAATAAATATGAATACAAAAAAAATCGATTAACCGTGGGTTTCCACTGCTTAAAGACTGATACAAAAACATTGTCATTTTCTATTAGAGGTATTGTAAAATGTTCCATCACATGGAAAAATAGTTCTCTTTACTTTCCTTGTATAATACAAGGGACAAAAGTGCTCGATTCTCTCCCACTGATGCGATGCGCCACTTTTCCTTCCGGTGACCTAGCAACTTTATTATCAAAGTGTTTATAAAAAGACACACCGAATATGGAGTGGAACTTTTCATCCAGGTGAGAACAAAATCCAATACGGACCTTGGGAGGAAAGTAAGACATTATCACCCGTAATTGTTATAAGCCGTGTTATAATATATGTGCGCGTGCCGGAGGCCTTATTTTATTCCTCTTTCCCTTCCACCTTTATAAGGGAAAGAGAAGTGGATTAGACGGAGAAAGGGACGTATAGGAAGGGGAAATATTCTCTTTCTGTACGTCCCCTCCCACGTAGATTAAAGGTAGTTAATGCATCTGCAATTGTGGGTGTCTTTGGACAGCGATTGCTTTGCTATTTCGGAGAATTTTGGCTACTCTTTTGCCACCTTTTAAAAAAACGTCTTACTTTTCTCCCCAGGCGAGTAACATACTATTTTGTACACATTTTTCAGCAATGAACTCCAACGGTTATATTATTATTGCCCGACGACATGTTTGAGCGTGTTTAAAGCTGTCCCGAACAAAACTTTATTACAACTTACATTTAAGAGAAAAAAAAACATCTTTATATATCACTGAAACAATCTATGGTCTGTTCCTTCTAGAAACATCTTTCATAAGTCTGTTAAAAGTAATTTGGGCAGATTTACAGGATTTTATTTTTTTGCATAGATTTTGAAAACAAACAGACCATAGAGTTATTCTATTTCTAATGTATATTGAAGGCCATATTGGTGAATTATTATCGAGACCGTTTATAAACTGACTACATTGGACCCGTTTCACTACATCTTGAAGAATTATATTTAATTCAGACACATTTAATGCTTAATATTTGTCAAAAAATATAAACTCTGTTTCCACTAAACTGTACCGTTATAATGGTTGATAAAAATGAAGGTCATGCAAAATGCATTTTTTTCCTTTGTAACATGCATTTTCTGTCGTTAAATGCATGTTACAAAGGAAAAAAATGTAACATAAAATTCCAAATAATCTAAAATTTGTAGTAAAAAACTTATATTTTAGTACGAAACCTGTTAATTACCTAATAATTAATCAAGATGCAGTACAATGGTTTGACATAAGGAATTATTGTTTTAAATTGCATGTATTTAATACTTATGTATAATGTATGAACCCTATGAATGATGTCGTTCATTCGGTCTCGTTCACTTTGTTTCCTTGGACGAATGATTGTTGGTCTCTTCAGTCTTTTCGCCGTCACCGTAGAACTTTGGCTGTAATATACAAATTTAGACTTTATTCATACTGCTTAATAGATCATTTTTGTTTACTCGACACTTCGAATCAGAGGGTCTTTAAACAAAAAAAAACTAGGGAATAATTTCTAAACTATTATTTTAACTGGTAACTTAATTATTGATTTTGAATCAATTTATCTTAATCTTTTTTTTCACACAACAAAAACTGCAAATATTTTATTGGAATTTCGTTGTGATGGGATCAAAATTATTTTGCCATAAAACGAAATTTAAAAATTTTATTGTAAATATTTGTAAAGCAAGAGCGAAAACGACAAACGAAAAAGCACGTCATTTCAATCAAACAATACAAATGTTTAATGAATATGAAAATATTACTAAAATACTACTAAAAACATAATTAAAGTGTTGTCGACATGTTACACTATCAAATACTATGTTAAAACTAAACAGCAATAATGGAGCACATGTTATTTTTAAACAGTGCTGTGAAAAAAGTGAGAAAAACACTGAAGTAGTGAAAAAATTGTAGTATTTTTTAAAATTAGTAAAAAAAAACAAATTAAAAAACACACTAAGATAGTTATGAGAAAATAATCTATATACAACTAAATAAAAATAAACCGTTATCTAAAAATAACATTTGTATATTTACAATGGTTATTTGCGAACAAAACCTGAGCAACATATGAACACTAGCATAACTATGGGTTTACATGCCGAAAGTAAACAAAAAGCATATCGCTATCCCTTTCAGATGCTACGAAAAAAGAGACAACAATACATCTTCATACAAATAATTCAGCAATGGAAAACCACTTTAAAATATAAGAGGTGAAACAAACAAAATCACACATGAAATGTAAAACAAACGTGTGATCAAACATACAAGACTTACACGGTCACAATTGCTACTATACGGTTGTCACTTTATTGGTGAATCCATTTTTGACACCGTTATAACTTGTAAAACCCTAGAAATAAATAATTATACATTTGATAAACGATGAATACTTTATTAGTGAGAAAAACTTTAGTTTTGAAGCATTTTATTGGGTATTTGAAGAATTACTTATATAATGAAAGTAATTTAAACTATATGTAACGGAATCTGTGAAATAAAGTTATATTTAATATCACAACTCAGTGTAGGTGAATGATTTCTTATCTTCAGATAAGTATAGGAACAACTTCCGGAACAACTAAATTTTATCGAACATTCCACCATTTTTAAATAAGACAACATTTTTTTTCACGAAAAACAATATGATTTATAATTTTTTTTTTAATCGAGTTGTCGTATTCCTTTTATTAATGTAGACCGTGTCACTAGTTGCAAATATGTTTGTGTGATGTTTAGTGTGTATGTTTGTGTATAACTGACCTCGTCGTGGCTGTGGTCTGCGGGTGCGCGGTCATCATCATCATCGCTGTCGTCGTCCGCAGAGGAGTCGCCGCCCGAGCCTGCTGTGTCCAATGCAGATTTCACTGTTAACCAACATGTTTCGCACTAATATTACAAATGTTTGGATGGATGGATGTTTGTTAGAAGGTATCTTGAGAACGGCATAACAGAACTCGATGAAATTTGGCATACATATAGAACATAGTCTGGAAGAATACAAACGCTACTATATTCTTTTTAAGGCCGTGAGGACGAAGTCCCGAGTGAAATCTAGTTTAACTATATATTACTAAACTGTTTAATTACATTTACAAAATTACTTGGCAAAGTTCCATGTTCCATGCTAAGATGTTTGTAATTCATAAAATAGTGATATCAGACCTGCAGCTGTATGTGGTGTGTGGGCGGCGGGCTGCGCGAGGGGAGGCACGCGGGCGCGCTCACGTGTCAGGTCGTCATAGCACTGCAGGCACACACGCAGCGGCTTGTCACTCTGTCCCCGGAGCACCCAGCGCTTTGACGAGCACGGCCCGCACACCACCGACCCACACTTGCGGCAGTGGTGCTGTCAACAAGGATAAAAACCTTTACTACACACTAAGACAAATCTTAAAGGCTTTTGCCAGTTTTACGTGGACTAACGCTGTGGATTTGCTAATTAAAAATAATAAAGTAAGTAAATTCATCTACTTACTTTTGTTCCTCCTTATTTATCAGAGAGCTTTCGTAATAAAGATCACATTTTTCGAGGTGTACAACACTCTTAATCTACAGAATCAAGGTGTAAAGTTAGCTTTTAGTCCGAATTGATATTTTCTTAAATAAATATAGACTTACTCTCCTGTTGAGAACAGTAAACTGTGTCTTCTTGCAGTGCATGCATATCGCGGCCTCATTGTCAGGCACCCACACAGCCGCATGCTCTGAGGGTGGCTGCTTACCACCTATAACACCAAGAAAATAGTTAAAAAATAACATAAGAAAAATCATACAATACCAAATCAATAATTTTTTAGTCAATTTTAAAAGTAATATAAATAAATGTGAATGTTTTAATAGATGGATGTTTGTTTGGAGGCATCTTCAGAACGGCAGAACGGATTCTGTTGAAATTTGGCATACATATAAAGCATAGTCTAGAGGAACACACAGGCTACTTATGTTTTTTTAATTCCACATGGACAGAGTCTTGGATGACAGCTATTGATTTTATAAAACCTCTGGTTCACTTAGCCAACTTATAATATTATTTTGATTAAATAGATGTGATGTTACTCTATGTTACATGCACATTTACAGATAAAACATTATTTACTTACTTTTCCTTAATAAATCTTCTATGCATTTCTCTATGTGAGCCATCCATTCTTCTTTCTCTGTGGCTGTTGCTGCGTACACCGCAAAAGATTTGGAGGCAGTGCGTATCAACCAACCATTACGATATTCTGAAAACACATAAATATAAACAAACTTCCAAACTTGGTGTGGGATTCCTTCAATGAAACATGTACAAAACCTATTTATCCCATTTATTATTTTAAAAAAAGTTTTATATCGACATTTGAATTTGTAATGATTCACTTGTAATTTATTAATATTAATAAGTTGCAGTGATGATAAAACTATAGAAATGTGTCATAGCACTGATGACTCATTGATTTTATAAATAAATATTGATATGTGAACTCAAATGAATCGGAAAGAATTTAAAAAATTTCTATATTTTAAAGTTACTAATGGTTTTTTAATTTATGAAAATTTTGTTTCTTAATTAATTTGGATATCCAAATAATGCTAAATTTATTAATAATCATAAAATGTTACCCAATTAATAGTTATTTTTGAAAACCTCTAAATTTATTTCTGGCACCCAATAAAAATTAGACATTTATTTTTTAGTTTTTACGGTTATCATATTAGACTACCAGCTAAAGTCAGAAAATAGATCTCTGTCAGACATAAACCTATTTTAAAGGACATTCACACAGCTTAGTTTCTTTTTACTCTATAGGCAGTTATTAATCAAGAATTGAGTAAAATACACTTTTCCATCTTGTGAAGAGCTTCTCTAACATATAAGGGGATTAATTTATATAATAATTTATATTTTCTTACTATAAATTGTTATAAAACTTACGTCCTTCATCTTTAAGTGACTCCAGCTTCACTTCCTCAAGTGGAATAACATGTTGCTTATTATACTTTTTCTTATTTATGACTATGTTGCCATATACTAAGATGTCATTGAAAAGAAAAAATTGACGGGCTTTTGGCTTCTTGCGGCACATTTTTGTCAAGACCCCTTCTCCCACCAAGACCCTTCCTTGCTCTGCCAGTGGCTGAAAAAATACTGAGATTAAGCTTGCAATCACGTTATTGTAGTATTAATATCATCCATATTTCTATCATGTTTATATTTTAAAGACAATAATATTTTGAGACCAGAAATAACAAATCAGAGTTGTAAACTCGAAAAACATATTAAAACGCTTACAATTAAAAATATACATTCACATCTCTGATTACCACGAGATACCACTTCGATGAAACGCATTGAATGTAGGTATAGTAGACTTATCTTTCCATGTTTGTCGGCTGATAAAATTACTACACCATACATTGTAGTTTTTATTTAGACCATAACATGGATTTACCTGACCAGAACTGCCGAAGCAGTTCTCCACCATTGCAATTCGTCTGGCATTTGCTTCGCTATTTACTGCAATAAAAAAATAATAATCACTCTAAATTGCGGTAAAGTATCAAAGTTTGACGTCAAAGGAAAGTGACTGAATGAACAAACAATAGCAACTAGCACTTATTACTTTAGGTTTCATATAAATACACGGCACAAACATAGATACAATAAGATGTTTTCACCACTTATGTTGAATAATTTAGATAATAGCCTACCTAAACGATCCACCATTATAGAAATTTATTTTCGATTCGTAGACACTAGACACGAAACGACAGAGAAAAATGTGTCATTCTCTAAATTCATTGCCATTGGAAATTTTAAGTTACCATTATGGTAGTAAAATATAATTATCTGAATAAGACATGTTCAACAATTGCAGTTATTGTGAAAAACAGAATAATGGATGTAAAGGTTTGGTAATGTTAAAAACAACAAATTAAGCGTTTAGTAAACTAAATTATAATGTATTAAATTCTTACACCAGGTGCAGGTAAAAATCTTGATACATACATTCTTACATTTGTAAATATTTTTTTGATTTGGCAGTATAAAAAATTGACTGTAAAACGAAATTATCAGAATAATAAAACGGTGGTGGAAAAAATTGTAGACACTTTCAACCATAGACAAATACAAATCATGTGAGCATTCATTTTTAGTGTGATTTTTGACACCTGCTGACAGGCGGTGGTCGATATCTTAGAATTTATTGTACGTAATTTTAGTTAAAACACCCTAAAAATGGCCTGTAAAATTTGTGGTCCTAAGTTATCATTGTGCGGATTGATTTTGAGTGTATGGGGAATCATCCAGCTGGTGAGTTTAACGAGGTATTTTCAGTAAGGTCACAATCTTCAATCACGATAATGTAAATCTTTCATTCCAGACTCTGATGGGAGTCTTCTATTATATAGAAGCTGTAGCTCTTCTAGAAGATCTGCCCCTTGAAGAAGAAAGCGGCCACCACACTGTAGATGCATTTATTCATGCAGTTGAAGTAGGATATCAAAGGGTGAGTAAATGAATCGTTCTTATTAGTCTAAAATAAACCTTCAAGGTTTAATTATGAGTCAATTAAAAGAGAGTTAACCAAGTAGTTTTACCTCTTATGTCACAAAATCAAAAATAGACTAATGTTAACATGAAAACTTATATAGAAAACCAATTTATTGACTACTAAAATTAATATGTTGTAAAAGTTAACTATGGCACAAAATACAGTTTTATGTTGTGTCTATGGCGTAATTTTAAGGTAAAAAAATTAGATAAATTAGTATTAAGAACAATGAAATAAAATAAAAATTACTCTTACTCCTCTGTACTTTTACTTACCTTTATATCATTGTTGTTATTATTGCACATCCTACTTTGTAAAATTGTGGCAACATGTATGTCAATAAATTAAATTTTATGATTTTTTTTTCAGAACTCTTACAACTGTTGGATTGCGGCTCTTCTCTATGTTATTACACTGGTAATATCAGGCCATCAGTTCTGGATGAACAACCGTTCTTCGGTTAGCATGTAATGCGCAAAAAATTGTACTTTATTTCTAGGTACATCTTATTACTATTTATTAGTTCCATTCCATTTACTGTAATTTGTTTGAATTATATCAAACAGATTTAAAAACTTTAAAATGTTAATATCTAGCTTGTTCTCTTCTGAAATGTTAATGATTATGTTATAAGATTTTATTGTAACTTTGCGAAGTGTTTTGAAAATACTTATAATTAATGTGTGAATATCTGAGATTCAACCTCGTTACAACTTCTTAGAACTTTTAATAACCATAATGCACTTTGAATTTGCTTTGTAACAAAAATATGGATTGTAATTGCGTAGTTGCAAGTTAAGAAAACCTGTAATGTTGAGTATTATTGATTAAAAGTGATCAAATATCAAATATGTACATAAAATAATTATTATTGTAGGAGCATTGTAAAATGAATATATAGTATTTCTTTGAAGTAAACTTAATAATGTTTTATTTGTTATTTATTAATTTTCCTCTGTTATAATTTATGTAAAATATAATAATTTTAAACTCTTTCAATCTTTTTATCAATAAGACCTAGTAAAGGAACTTACTAGAATTAGTTATACCATGATGAGTCTGTAAAGGCCAATAGTGTGTATCAAAGAAGCTTAGCAGCTATTGCTGTAGAAAGAGAAAGAATGTTATTTAAAGCAAACAAGAAAGTCTGATCCGCCATTGCAGGGCATTATGGGCATGTCCACAGTTTTATTGCCCATTGAGAGCTATGAAGTTAGCAGTTATAGTAAACCACAAACTGGACAGGCTATAAGCAGTGGTATCTGTTTGCTTATTTGATTTTCGCCATTTTGGCGCTGAGTAGTAACTCGTAGCGGTGGTGTGGAGTCGAACTAAAAATAAAGATAGAATAACCTGTCCATATATAGATATCAGGGTTGTACAGACATACAAATTATATTTGAATTTATTCAAACATATTTTTGACAAACATTATCCATGACATGACAATTAATACATTTGTCACTTGTACGACAATTTTGAAGATATTAATGTCAAAGTTTTACCGTGAATTGTCAGTTATTTCAAATAATTAATATATAATTAAAATATTTCCGCGATGAGTATGTTGTATAACTGTGGTTTGTGCTGTATGTTAATAAGTGTTTGGGGAGTCGTCCAACTGGTATTTTACTCGTTACTTTAATCACAAATATTTACAGTTGCCTGTATTCGTATGAAGCTTGGACCTTACTTACTATAAAGCGACTACTTCTTTATTATAAATCAATGAGCTAGACAATCCCACTTGATGTAGTAGTGATGGTATAGTGCTATTCAAAATATATGGCGGCTCGAAATGTCACACGAGATGCTCGAGGGACAGAATTTTCGATATAGCTGGGTCGTAGACGGATGACACTCCTATGGGTATGCCTTTCTAGGGACGAGCACCACCTGTACAGACATACGTTCGACCTATATTTTCTCGATTATTTTAGACTCAACCAATAACGGTTGCTATTTAATTAGTTACAATTATTGTGTGAATTGGTATCGCTTCGTGTAGTTCGTGTTATTGCATCACACCAAAAATCTCACAATTGTATACAATAACATCAATTGTTCATTGATTATTCGTAATTACAGATCTTAATGGGAATACTGTATAAGATAGAATGCATTACGTTGTTAGAAGATGTCGAGGCTGAAGAGTACGTTGACTATGACGACTTTATTAAGAAAACTCAAGAAAATTACAGCATGGTATGAAAATTAAAAATCAGTATACTTGCGTTAGGAGATTGCAAAGAACAACATAATTTTGATAACACAGTAGACGAAAAAAACTACCAATATAAATAATGACCTCCTCCTTTTTGAAGTCAGTAAAATAGAAGTGACGTTCCATTTAAGGAGACACGATGTCCAATGTTAGGGAGGAGGTGACTTTTTTCGGGTCGCCAAGAAAGTAGTAGGTCGTCCGTCGTTATTCGTGGTCGAGAAAAGAAAAACGGCGCCGAAAGGCATTCGCAATATTCATTGGCTAATAGAACCGTCGATGCGTTATTTTATGTAAACAATTTTTTTTAGGTAGGTTTGAACTGCTTGATCGCTGCTGGAATTTACGTTGTAATGATCTTATTATCCTGGCTTTGCATGCATCAAGCGCAACGTAAAGAACTAATGCAAAGGAAGAAATCGGACGATGACGAGTGGTATTGTGAAAATAAGTCCAAAGTGATTTAAGGCAGATTTAGTTATTATATGAAGAAGACGATATTAAGTTGTAATTTGTTTTTAATAAAATAATTTATTAAAACTATTTTTTTTCTCTCTATGTTGTCAGTAGCAGCCAAAGGTAGAAATCGAGATTATTTTTGTTGGAAAATAAAAGTCAGTAGTCAGTTCAATATATAATTATACGTATATTTTTATTATTTCAATAGTTTTGCATTTGTTTTTAACTTTTTACTTTGTTGATTACTTTACTTCTTCCAAATGTCTGTCGTAAGTTACAGTGCCAATATTTACACTTTTTATTTCATCTTTGCTCGAATGTGCGTTTTCCTGCGGAATTTAAATTTATTGAAATTTTAGAACAAAGCATTTATTATAAGATTACTATACTGCGGGTACTAGTAGTAGTCCTAGTGGTATGAAATACATATTTCAGTAATGGAAGTCAGGCATTCATAGAAATAGACAAGTTAGAAAGCGGTCCTCGCTAAGGTGGTCGAAGCAATTTTCGATAAATCGTGAGTTATAATTTATTTCTTCAACTTTGGTGGTACGGACGTATAAATTTTATGTAGATATATATTAGAGATAACAATGTACTTAACCGTCGGTTATCACTTCCGAAAGGTATCATGGTTTTTTTTTTATGAGAAAAAAACAATATGGTAAGAATATTTCGTTAGGATTATGGCAACACACGAGGTACATTATACATAATTTACCTGTGGTGCTTCACTTTCATCAACTTTGGCGGGTTGGTTGGGATTAAGCCAGGGGTCAGCGAGTATCTGTGGGATCTTGACGCGAACTTTGAGTGGCGAGAGGATTTTTGTTATCAATTTGCGACAATCGGCCGACACTTTCGGTTCCCGCGGGAATGATACTTTGTTTTGCACCTGCTGTAAGCAATAAGCCAATAATTTTAAGCCGTCCAAATGAATTATCTCTTGTATGTAGAATAGTGGTCAATGAGTAAAATAAAGGTTGATGGATAATTATCGATCTCCGTGTCCTTTAATTTGTGTCATTATAGTCACGATGAAATTTAAATGTCGTAAATAAAGAGACATAAGTGCAGTTTAAATATTTAACTACTTGTTATTTACTTGAAACATAATTAAAAGTTATTACTATGGTATGTATTATATTACGAGTGACGTTAGTGAAGTCACGCAATTATTTGTTTATGATGAATATTAAAATATGTATACTGTTTTTAATAATTCATTTACGGTAGTATCCAAAACTACAATGTCGGATAAAAAAGAAAAAAATAAGGACTTGAACAATATATTGGTGATTTTCTTAGTTGAAAACGAAGTGAACGTATAACGTATACAATTACTGCTCGTTAAAAAGTAATCCACGAAGTCAACGTCTTTCAAATTACCACAATGCTCTTTAAATTACGTTCGTTCTGTCGCAACGTATGATTCCGCGAACTTGTAACAACTATGGTAATAATATAAAATAAATAATACGATAAAGTAAAGAAAGGCTTGAATGTCGATAAAAGGTGTCAGAGTTCAATATTTGAGTCTCTAGGTTTAGACGGGACTTGATAATGTTTGCTGTAAAAACAATTAAAATAATAAGAATGAATAAGCCATAACTAACCTTAAGAAGTTGCGTATAATTAGTATCATCGAAAGGCAGACGTCCATAGACAATAGCGTAGAGCACAACTCCCATACTCCAGATGTCAGAATCTTGAGGTCTATACGGAACTCCTTTGAGTATCTCTGGGGAGGCATAAGCATAGCTACCACAGAAGGTTTCGCTTAATGCGTACACTCCATTCTTCGGCTTCATATGACCTCGCGCGAAACCAAAGTCTGACAATTTGATATTCAGGCCGTGATCCATTAGGAGATTTTCACACTTTATGTCCCTGTGGTTAGAATAACTTTGAGATGGGCGATGCTAGAATTGTATTAAAATGATTCGTTCGACTTCAAAATCTAGATATGAACTCTAAGGGTGGAACTTGGGTATAGAATTTACAGTATCTTGAATTTTGTAATTCTAAGACATACTGTAAATAATTCCTAATCGCATAGTTATTGAATTACTTGTAATAATTTGATACAGACCGATGAACAACACCTCTGTCGTGGCAGTAATCTACAGCTTCCACCAGCTGACGAAACCAACGTCGGCCGCGGACTTCATCGATGTGCTGGTCCTTCCGTATGATATCTAGCAGACTTCCGTTCTCAGCGTACTCCATCACAATGTACACTCTGAACAATATACCAAGTTAAGATGAGCAGCTATTATTGTTAACGTCAATTTGTTTCTGTTCGATTTAAAAGTGTTTCAAAATTTTGGTAATAGAAAGTAAGTAAAATAAAAATTCCGCATCATTACATACAGATGTATATGTAATGATTTTCCATCAGCGCGATTCCTCTTATCAGCAATCTTTGTGTATAAAAATATTAATAACTTAATCAGCTGTTACGTAAGTTGTAAATAAAATAAATATTAAAGTGGGTACGTAAAATTGTATGGTAAAGTTTTCTTGCCGCAGTAACTACTAAGTCAAGTACGCATTACTACTGCGACTTCTATTATTACGTTTGTAAAGAATAAAACTTCTCGACCTGTGAGTGGTTTCGATTGCTTGTAGGAAACGTATTAAATTTTCATGCTTTAAGCCTTTCACAACTTCTATTTCCCTTGGCAGAAACTTTTTCAGGTAGTCGCCGGGTGCTTGGAACTTGCTTATTATTTTTATTGCCACTTGGCAATTGTGTCTGTCGCTTGATGCTACCTGTGACATTAATAACTTTATTTTCTTCTCCGTCTTTTTTCATATATCATTTATCGTATATCTATATCTAAGAATATTATTATAAAATTTACATAAATTGGGTTCGAAACTAAAGCCATCCTTCACGACCTAAATTTGGTGATATCAAAGATTTTTCTTTTTTTTCGTTTTCATAAATCAATCACAGCAACATTATCTAGGTATGCCACGCTGGTATTTCGTAAAAGTGTGTTACTTCCCTGATGTAGCAGACGCGTTTTATATAATTATAACGAGCGTGGCTCTTAATTCTAATAGGATATTGTCGTCAGTTTCTATTTCTACTTCGAGAGCACGCGATCGGCCATCGCCGTTGGCATGCAGGAATTAGAATTACTATCTTATAAAGAATGCGGTATTTTCAAAACATATGGAAATTAAATTAAAGGAAATTTTTCATTAAAAATAATAATCATTGAAGTTATTTATTACTACCAGAATTATTACCAATACGGTGTAGTCGAAATATTAGCAGCTGTTAATTATAAATGTATGAATCCTGCAAGACACAAACCAGACGTTTACCTTTACTGTTGCATACGACCCAGAACCTATGGTTCTTCCTAACACATATCCATGAGTCTCCAATACTGTTAACTTTCTGTCAGCTTTGGCCTCGACCCCACTATGTACGGTCGCCGTAGGCTCTGTAGACATCTCGCCCAGTACATTTTTATCCGCTCTAACATCGGGCCCTGGCATATCACAGAAGTAATTTTATAAGTTTTGATAAACCTTTCTTGAAGTCACATTATATATAATTTAGCCACATAATATTTATTTTTCATGTATTTTTTTCCAAAACAGATTCATGATGACGTTTTTTTTCTTAAAAGGTGTTATTATGATTGACGTAACATATTTTTCTAATTATTTGGGCTTATGATATCAGATAAAAAAGTAAGCAGGCAGTATTAGAAATATGCCACATTAATATAAGGAGTTAGTAATTACTGTCAAGATCTAGGTTATTCTGTATTCGGTCTCGATATTTCTTTATTATTTTCAACGCGACACTGTAAGTTACCGAGTATAGTATTTTTAAAATGAATAAGACGTATTTGATTCATTTCTAAAAGCAATTGTATTTGAAGTACATTACTTCATATTTTCGTATAGTAGGAGTTATGGTAAACTATCCACTTTTGTTTGCTCCATGAAAATGAAAATTTTACATTATTTCCCATAAATTAATGTTAAAATTACTTAGCAATTGTGATTGCGTAAAATGAATCGTAAAGTTGACAGCTGTCAAAAGTGGAAAGCCAAAGCCAATATGGTGGCAGCATAACAAAAACAAAAATATATATTTGAAATTTAATGACTGAAAAGTTATTTTATGGTTGTTGATAACTTTTGTAATTTTAATTATACAACGGTTACTATAGACTAACATATATACGGTGCCTTCAGTGAACATTCAGTTTCAATTTTTGTATCTTAACTCTAGTGTTCAAGTGGTATAAAGTTATAAATTTTTTAATCTCTTAAACATAATCAACGGACCGGAGAAATATAAAAAGTACGTAGTTTGTGCTGTGCATGTTGTACTCAAATAATATTTTTTCATAAATTTTCTTTATATGAAAGCCTTCTTACGTTTATGCATGAGCATTTATTGTACCTATATTTTTATTTATTTTAAACAGACTTGCACACAATGTTTATGTAAAGTAGAACATTATGCATTTTAATGGTTATAAATAATTATATTTCTTTACTAATTTCCACAAATTATATCTATATCTGGAAACACTTTGAATATATGGGGAATAGGAGATGTACATCATTTTCTTTCCACAGAATATATAGACCTTCTATAATCATGTTTAAATTGTGGTGTGTTGCCTTCCTTGTTTTGGCTCCGGAGTAAATGTCCATGATTGAATGTGTACTAATTTATGAAGTCTTTTTGTTTACTGTAATTAGTTACAAATAAATTTTTGTTTGTCAGGAGAAGGTCTTTAATAAAAGAAAAATTAAGGAAATTTAGGGGAACATTATATAATTTAAGAAAATTTTCTTTTTTAATTTTTTATTAAATTCTACACAGAAAGATTGACTAAGGTGTAGTGATAAATAGTTTTAGAATAGATCAAAATGCAATATCAATTACTGCTGAATTATACTTTATAGACTAAGCCTTTGTATCTGCAATATTTATCCATCTAAATAATGATTAATCAGTATAAAAAAGTAAAACACACAATATAATTAATATTGCTTCAATAACACAATTTGTTTATTGTAAAGTTAAATTCTGACTGAATGAAAACATATGTGTGAAATAAATACAATTATAAGTTAGGTCGGTAACTGCCTCAAAATAAAATTTCAATGACTTGTCCAATCAAATAAATTTATCAATCAATTTATCAATAAATCAATTGATTGAACTGCTAGTTGAAGAACAGTTTTTTTTTAATTTTTTTTATTTAGTTAATTGGACGACTTAAATATTATTATAGCCTAGTGGTTATAACTACCAAAAGTTCTTGTGGGTTCGAATCCCACCTTTCCACTTTAGTTTTAAAGCCATACCTTAGCAGAAGTTAGGAGCTGATTTTGAATTTGTTGCAAGCTATTTAACTAAACTAGCGGTCGCCCGCGACTCCGTCCTCGCGTAATTAAACATAAAAAAATGAATAACCAGGCAATGTGATCTTCCTAAATTCTGCACATTACCAAATTTCAACAAGATCCATGCACCCATACTGGAGATACCTTGTAACAAACATTCCTCTATGCATCCATTTGAACATTCGTATTTATAATATTAGTTAGACTATTTATGATACTCCACTTTAAGAAAAAAATTAGGCTTGTACTTTTTTTTAAACACAAAAAAATGATAAGTTGCCATCACGAACGTTACACACATCGAAAACAGACAATGTGGATGTCTCATGTTAGCCGACTCAAGTCGGCTGTTACATGCAGTCACTCGTAAATAACGCTGAACAGAACTTGCGCAGTGCACCAAACCTACGCACGTACGGTCCCTGCACTATAATTTTCAAATTTACCTTCGCTCAAATAATGAACTGTACATTCGAAAAAAATTGTTTTATTGGAATGTTGCTTGTAATCCAGACCAGAAAAATTCTCTTCTAATACTAAGTAATTAATTTTTATATTATACTATCTGTCGCTCGCGACTCCGTCCGCGCATAATAAAAAAAAACATCATTAGCGGTGACTATGTCCTATATGTATGCCAATTTTTTACGCGATCCGTTCAGCCGTTGTAGAGATACCTTCAAATATCCTTTCACCCATCCATCCATCTAAATATTCGCATTTATAATATTAGTAAGAAATAAGATTAGTATAGTTAGGAATGTAAAAAGCGGTCATTTGAAATCTTAGGATTTACGAAACCAACTCCAATATGTAATTTAATGATTTAAGGAAAACCTACACATGTTGTTTTTGTATGGGAGGAAGAATGTTTACTTTAATTACATCATTAGGCCGGCATACATTGGTCTGTATTTGTTTTTTACTAATCGTAAAGGCCTTTGATTAATTCCAAACAGAAGAAATCATCAGGCTGCCTGAAAATTCGTGCCAAAGGGGCCTAAACATTAAACCAAAAAGGTTAGATATTAGCAATTCAAAATCATAAGATCAGATATCGTTTCTAATCTACAAGGAGGAAGTATATCAATAATCCTATAAAATCTGACAGTAATGTTTTATGAAATAATATGAAATTTTCTAAATATTGTTAAAATAATTTTAGCTAGAAATATTCGCAGTATTAATTTCCCAACAAATAGTAGCGGAAAGGCTCAACTTTTCATTTTGGTTGAACGGCAAAGGGTCGTGTGGCCGGCGCGGCGAGTCGGCGCTAGTGAATAATGTCTGCACAAACTTGCGCACTGCACCAAACGCATCCTACGTGTCTGACGAGCCGAGTTACAATGCCCCCAACAACTTACAAATTTATTTTCGGACTCTCTTGTTAACTGTAGTAAATGACGCGGTAGTTTAAACTTAAACTATTTTAACATTCAATAGACGGTAAATAAATCTGAGTTTTAGGTGGTTGTTCTTTGTTTGGTTGTTGGAATGAAGGGAATTGACTTCGTTCATTTTCTATTAGCGCTTACAATTACTGTCATAAACATTATACATATATACACTTAGTAACATGAAAATTTAGTATTTTGCATAAGTTTTTGGTTTTAAATATTACTACAAAGATCGCCAAGTATCCGACCAAGCCCATTGCCAAATTAGCTATATCGTAACGTTCAGCATTACTTTTGCTTCGTATGCTATAGTTTCTAAGATATAAACAATATTTATTAAACAAAATAATTAATTGCTTAAAACTAGGAAAAAATCCAGCATTAAAAAATGCAAATTTGTTCAACAAGCTAGGGTAGTGAAACTTTTATGCGGTCGGTAAACGTTGCTGTGAGGCGTCACCTCAAATAAACAAGAATTATCTCTGACGCTGACATGGAATGCATTGCTCATTTCATTACCTTTCATTCTCACGGTAAAAATGAAAACAGCTCGTAACTTTTCTGCGCCAGGAACGTAGATTGTTTAAAAAAGAAAATTATCTCAAACGATTGGAAGAGAGGATGTTATCAAAATACAAGTACTGGAGATCTTGAACTAACATTTATGTAACTTTAAAACACTGAAATAAATGCGCTTGACCACAATACGCTACGGCAAATAGAGGATAAGAAGAATATTGTTACATGTTTAGTTCGCTTTCGGCTCTTGTACCTAAGCCAAAATCTTTGGGAAATTCTGACTTACTAGGCGACATTCAAATTAGTACTCATTTTGGATGTACTTTTTTAAGATGTCGCTCCAGATAAATTCAGAATGGTCGTATCGTGGTCTTTTTTGCATATGAAATTTCCTAAAAAATAAATATAATTTTAAGTTTTTCAACTTTCGAAATGTACGTAGTCACTATGTCATATGTATTCATTTATATTCAAACCATTCATTGCAATTCATCGGCATATTAATTGAATTAAGGTTCAAGCCGTTCCAGATATGGTGCCAACTGCGAATAACTGCATACTGGCACGCGGTAAGCACGTAGCGGTCGGTAAGTGTGCTACATAAGTAAGACATGTTGACTTGTTTTTTTCAATAATTTCTGTACTTTTTCAAGTTATTTTTTTCTACTGGAATTCCTGTTCTGTTTATTCAAGATATTCAAGCTTGAATGTATCAATAATTCGTCATTAAAGTTGTTTAGACGCTACGTAGCAAGATTATCGTATTATTAACAAATGTGACAATTCCTAAGGATTCTCAATTTTCAGCGATAGCCTGTTTTTGTGCTGATTTTTCTTTAAAAACCATGTTTTTGTTTGACAACGTTTATAATATTCAGCAACGTCACCTCGTAATGAAAATAACTTGGACGTTACATTCCACTTAAAACACGGAACAACAGGTAAAAAGACAAGGGACGGTAATACCGGCGTCCCTTTTGTTATTTGCTGAATTTTGGAAAGGTCATTTCGTGTGTTCTCCGCATTCGCCTGTTTAGAAAAGCTTTCGTTGGACGCTTAGCTTTCGTTTAATTATTTATTTATTCGTTGACAAAAAGCTCGCATCAAGGATTCATGTTTTTACTGATAAGGTTTAGTTCAGAGGGTATACAAAGATTATAAATAGTTCTACAATCTATCAATAAACTGAGCTATACACTGTAGCTGTCAATTAATAAAATTACAAGAAAAATCTACAGTAAATAGTAAAGAACTTATTCTGTCGAAATGTAACAATGCTAGTCGTCCTGGAGTTGCAATTTGAAAAATAAAAGTAGACATATCCATCGCTTTCGTTGTTTATTTTCTTTTCAACATTTGTTATGACGAATCGAGAAAAGTTGGCCCCTCGCAAGTAACCAATTGCATCTCTAAAGTTTGAGTATAAAGTTTCACATTCACTTATTGCGAGCTAAAGAAAATGCATAATGCTTTCCTTGTGGTCGCTTTGTAAATAAATGCGGACTTTATTGAGGCCTTCAAATCGAGAGACACATTGCGGGCTTTTAAATGATTGTTATTGTTAACTTTGAACTTTCATTTTGAAGTTTGATTCGTTTTTGTAACCGTTTATAGGTTTTTGTTATTATTTATTTTATTTCATGTAGATTGTTAAAATTCTTTTTCTTACGAGTATAGCCAAAAGAATTTGCTTTTTTATGACCTTGGATGATAATGTAATCTTGTGTCCTTTTGATGAAATCCGACGAGAAATATATCCGTGATATTTTTGTTTGTGTAATCTTGTTTATATATTCACGAAGGCTTTTACACGGGCACGTGTAGCGTTGTTATAATAATGACGGTCCAGAACGACGTCCTGTTTCATCAGTGTCCGGCCCTGCGTCCGAGACATTACCTGCTAAATGTTTTCGGTGAGATTGACATCTACACTTTACACGTGTTAACATTGATAGAGACAGTGTCTGTCAAATTTTTAATGTTTGTTTTAATAATATGTAATTAAAATTTAGTTTTTTTTATTTCTACAACATTTCAATTCTTCAACAAGTTTTATAGCAAAGGTTTTAGTTTCTTTTTACCAGTACGAAAATTTTACGGTTGTTCAATTGCTGATCTCTGTTTTGTTATATATTTTATTTATTGTAAATGTAGATTTTTTTTTGGATCATATTTAACTATAGTATATTTCAGTTATTCCGCGTTGAATATAAACTATTCGACAACATAATATAGTTTGAATGAATGTCCAGTCCGGTTTTATGTTGCGTAACGATGTTTTCGACAATATTACGATGCGTAATTGCCTGTGACTATTTCAGCCAGTACCGGGCTTAACTTCAGTTTTAAATTCTTATTGATTCGTATTTGTTTATTAGTTTGATCAAAATAGATATTTCATTTCACGGTATTTCGTGCTTACAGTTTGTTGCAAATCATGGTAGAGCCAATTTAAAATGAAATATTAGTGTCCCTATCGACTACATGTCGATGAAAATTGCCATAGATGTAGAACATAGTCTGGAAGAACACATAGGTTATCTATTATTTCTTTTTTTTTTTATTTAATTCCGCGCGGATGGACTCGCGGCCGGTTACTAGTAAAATATAAAACGAAGTATTTAAGATTTTCTTATTAAACAATTGAGAAATTTTATAAAACGTTTTCTACTGTAGACTTGATTACTTTTTCTGCTTCACGAACTAATAAAAGTTGATCAGCAGACCGGGAAGTAGCGAGTGTCGTTTTTAATTAAAACTGGACTCCTCATATGGGACGGCTGCAAGGAATTTATTGATAGAACGTAACATTTTCTTCCAGTAGCGAATATTTATATCGTTTGCATGATTGCTTTGTTATCTATACACGGATTCAAATATATTGTTTCCTTTATTCTGATTGTTATAAAAAATAAACTTGTTAGCATTTATATCCGATCCACAGATGTAAAAAAATATTAGTAGTCGGTAATATATCAATTTAAAATTCGTTACTCTTCACATTCTTTTTTTAAATTTAAAATTACCTCTTAATTTACATTTCGTAGCATTTGAAATTGGAAGACGACCGCTACATTCGACGTTTAAAATAACGTTCATAGCTGTGCAATTGAGGAGCAGGCAAGAAGTTAGCACTCACCAAGTTAGCAGTACCGTCTCTAGAGTTGGACAACAAAGTTTTACATTCATTTATTGCAGGCGGAGAGAGAAAATACCTAGAGGTTTTCCTATTTGACTTGTTTATTCTTCTATTATTAATCGAAACTATTAGATAAAATGTTCAATTTGATATTAAGTTATAATATTTAATCTAAATATAAAAATACGATGTTACGTGTATTTAAATTTAACTAATTAATAATATTTTGAAAATTTAATTATATTTACATTGTACAAATATTAACGCGATTTTAGGTATAAGGGTGGGAGGGGTAGTCTGAAACCTCACCAAATATCATTGGTGGGGGTCAAAATATTGCTAAAAATCACGTGAATAATGGAGTCTCTTTATATAAGATTTGTTTTTAGTCAATCATCAAGTAAATGACGTGATTGCAAATAAAATCAATTCATGTACACTATTCCCGTACAAAACAGATTAATGTCAATTTCAAAGTTTAAATTGAATTTTTGACGTTGTTTGTATTGAATGGCCAGTTTATTTCGGTTGGAAGCATAAATAACATGGATGAAATGTTACGTGTCGAATCTAACGCTACCTGAACACGAGTTTCAGCTGTTCGTAAACAATTACATATGGTACAAATATATTGCGGATAGTAATCAAATAAAAATCACATGAAAATAAAGTTTACGAATCGGAAGTTCAAATCAAATGAAACAGCTGCAGAAAGTCTTTGAAACACTTTGGAGCCGCAGATAATTTTAGTACAAAACATTTTTGTAAAAGAATAATCTAGAATATTCTAGATAAGATAATATCAGTTATTTAATATTTTATGTTTGCTTCTTAATGTTGGTAACATCACCCAGGTGAAGTTAAGTTGGTAGGCCTGTAAATGACAGTTGAATATCATTATACGAAAGTTATCCAAGCATAGCTTTGTACAGCTTCAGTGTCAGGGCAGATGTAGCGCCTGCATTGCGATACTAAATTGGTGCATGTCGCACAGTAATGGCTTTAATTAATTACCTTATTAATTATGTATTCGTACGTAACATTTGCGGCAAGCGTGAATTTTAGCTCCGGATATGTTGTAATTTACTTACTCTGTACATTTCGACGTCTCTATGAAAGATAATTAGTCAATTTTGGAGTTGTGTTGTGTTAGGGATATTGTTTTTAATTACAGATATTGTTTGTCATATTTTGATTACGTATTGTTGATATGCCTTCTATAATGTTCTTTTAAAACGTTAACTTGTAACTAATATGTGCATACGTAAAATGTACGTTACATTAAACTGTCATAATAGTTATAAAAGTTCACTTAACGTGGACGCACCTGCAAAAATAATTTTAAAAAGACATTAGCACAATACTGTTGCGGCCATTATAACGCCAGGCAAGTGCCAAGGAAGCTCTTTTAAGTTATTTAGAATGTACCACTAAATTTAAAATATTCAAAAACTCAAAGTACCCTCATTAACAACAAATTATAAAATGTCTTCGTAAGCTTTTTTTGGTACGGTAACTTACCAAGTTTTAGATTTAATATTATTTGTACACATAAGAAAAAAATCGTTTAGTATCTATTTCTTCTCTCCTATAAGTTATATGGCCAAGTATTTTATTATTTTACTATACGAAACAGTCGTAATGAATTAAGTGGCGGCCAGTTATAGCTGGATAGTAAAACTCTTTTGATGCCCAAGGAAGCGTTAATTTTTAAGCGACATTGTGACCGCGGCCGGCGAGTTATGATGATTGTAGTGGTTTTTTACGACTCGTCCTTTATTAGGGAAAGTGGATGTGATGTTTTGTCTTGATTCAGCCATTCTGTCGGTATGTTGACTACCGCAACTTCTGGCCTGAGTTGCGGACAGGTTTATTATCTGATGTTTTGTTAAACGAGGGAGAAATATACGGCTTTGTATCAAGGATCGTTTCTACTTATTGTGTGTAGAGTTGACGATGTACATTTGTAGACTTTGAAACCATTGTAATTGCAATGCCAATAGGAATTGACTATTAGTTATAGAAGCTTTACAAGTCTTTTATACTATTTTTTACGGTGAAATTGTATGAGTACTGTATGGGGATGTTAAATTATCTGTTTTGAATATAATACCAGATTACAATATCCTGTGTTTATATGCATTCTTTTATAAATCAGTCTAAGACATCACGTAGTTTAGAAAAGAATTGTAAGCTGACAAAAGGTTGTCCTAGCCTGACAATAATAGCGAGGGTTCAAGGGCAGACGGCAGGCGCCTATTCCAATATAAATATGACTGCATCGTCGAGCTAAACGCAGAATAACATTTGCATATTTATAAGAGAGAGAGCAGCCCTCAGCAAACATGGGGACTGCGCTCACTCACAAGACGTTGGGTTTGTTTTTGACAGAATAGTGCTTTGTTGAAGATAAATGGTCTTTTTTCTTTTGTTTTCGATATTAGTCTTCACTTATTTTGCGGTGACTTATTTAAATGTTCGAATTATGAATTTATGTTTTGCTATCTGGGAGTTAAGATTTTTTATATTATACGTAGAATGCTATGTTCCATTCCGTGGCTGTTACATAAATAGTAATAAAAGTTACAAATACGAATTCTGGCGGCGTCGAGAAGCGCGGCTTTCTGATGGTAACTGGCAGTCCGTCCTGTCGTACGATGTTGAAATTCGGCGACAGGAATCATTCGAAACAGTTTTTTGGAATACTCCGTAGTATATACGAAAAAAATGCAGAGGGAACTAACGTCCCTCCGCAAGGAAAGATTATCAAGCCGTTGACAAAAGTAATTCGTGTAATGCAGTTTGAACATATTTAAATATATATTAATTATTAAAATCAATACATAATTTGCTAGTATTTTCATGTCCTGTTTCAAAATGCTATTTAATATGAATATGGCATTACATTGCACTATCGGAAGTTATGGCAAATGTATTGATTTTTAATTATGTATGCGAATGTTCACTTTTAACAATTTCACCGATACTGCAATATGTAAAACTCTGAAAGGATTGAAATACATTTCGGCGAATTCACCTGAAAATGGTATCAGATTGAATTAGTTTTGAATTTCCACACAACGTTTACATATCAAACAAATACTTTGTTTACTGTAATTTCTCTAAAAGATTTGGATAATGAACCTAACGGTAAAACTTGGTAAGTAAGACATCAGAAAGAGAAGAGGTAGCCGAAATATTTGAATCAGATTGTGGCCCTAAAGAAAACTTAGATAATAAATGCTTTCTTTGCCAGGATAAGGTACCAAGTAATATATGAATGTATTTCATTCCTTACAAAATATATCTTTATCTATATAATTCTTCTGTGAGTGTGTTTGTCACTGAACTTCTCTCAAACGACTGGACCGATTTTGATGAAATTTTTGTGTGTGTGTTCAAGGGGATCTGGGAATGGTTTAGATTCACAATTTTCATCAAATATTAACTTCATATTAATTTATTCAAATTAAAGACGTGTAGACAGGACAACATCTGTCGGGTAGTTAAGTTATATGATTTGATACTAAATTAAAAATAGTTATACATTTATGATAGTTACTTCTTATAATATTACATATAGAGCTAATAACTACCCCAAAAAGTGTTAATATTTATTTTTACTTTGCCATTACTGAATTTAAAACGTTAACTCAAGTAGCAATTGTATATTCAAAGCAAACAGATGGGATTTATTTAGTAATAATTTAGACAGCGTTAATAAAATGCTACGACGTTCCGGAACGAATCGTCCGGTCTCTTGTGATTTGGGGTGAGCAGAATTTAACATTGTAATTTATTTTTATAGCAGGGTGTGTTGCATTTTGCTTATATAGGGGATAAATAATCACATCAATGGTCGCTTTATCTTTGTAGTAACAGCCACGGGTACACAGTTAGTCAGTAATGAGATGATCCTCCGTGTTATAATCGTTACAATATTTTTTTATCTGTTATGTCCGGTTACAATAATTTAATGAGAAAATGAGCAATCGCGTGTGTCTAGTAGCTTAGTGAAAAAGGAGTCTAACAGTTGTGTCAGACTTCGGTTCAATGATTGCTAAATCCAGAATTTAATTAATCAAACTTCACTCACTTTATCCGCCGTATTTAAATTCCTTTCATTATAGCTCTGGTTAAAGCATGGGAATGCGTATCACGTACCTTCATATATATGTCCGTTTGACTTGTTTTCTTTTTTTAAAAACACCACAAGTATTGTACACCACTTCACAATAGTTTATAGAATCAGGCGTTCAAAGGATAGATACCGAATAAGATTATTTTTAGATGCTACTAAATTATATTATTTTTCTAAAATTGAAAATTTATGCTCGTAATTAAAATTCAATTTCTATTCCAAAGTTTTTATTCATTTTGAAACAAATGATCAACTATTAAAAGTTGAAGCTATTTGATACGATGACTCGTTTTTTTGTGTTCCTCAGTAAGGCTTCGGTAATCCGAAACTCCTTAGTTTTCAGCACAGTTGGAGTATAATTGAAGAAGTTAATAGGCGACCATTACTTGGTCCCCTTTTTCTTTCGATGTGTCATCTAATTGGTCACGTTCATCAGAACGTAATTTTTTCTTTTGAATATTTCTTGTTACTAACTTAATGTTTACGACCTCAATTGCGATTTATATATTATAGTCAACAACATATTTAATTCTAAATTATATTAAAAATAGAAGAATTTTGTAGAATTTATATAACACATAATAATGTTTATTTAGTTGTCAAAATACAGTTATAATTTTAGTGAGTTCAAATATAAAATATAATTGGTGAAGCGCCCCTTCCCCAAAAGTAGACGTCCATCGGTCTTAGATACGGTAAAGTTGCGTCAGTCTGTTTAATTATAATTTAAGAATTAAGAGGGTAAACAATGATAATAGACACACTAAATCGTCGGAAAGGAAAACAAAGATTTTTTGATTTAAGTAAGATTTTTCCTGTTAATTAGGTTAAGTAGTTTGCTCTTCTGCTCACCGCAGGGTAATTCTGTAAGGCTTCTGAAACTCGACGCGATATCGCAAGGAAGGTAGCGGAGCCCTCTTAACGGAGCTAAATTAACGACATCCCCTCTTATTAACCCTTCCTTAGCATCGACTCTATTTTAGGCACTACCCGTCTTAGTATAACCAGATTACGAATCTGCCTTAGGTAATTTTCTTGATTTTAAGGCTAAATTTCGAGCATTTAGCGCTTAGACTAAACCAGACTTACTTCGTGCTTTAGAATATTCTAAAAATCGGACTCATTTGAATGCGTTATACTAAAATTGGATCTTTCTGGAAAATGATATTGGCATATAAATTATAGTTTAGGGTAATAGTAGCAAAAATTGAAGTTTGGGTAACGAGAGATTCTCTTAAAATCTTCTATCTTCTTTGCATACTTGACGCCATCAATATCATTTTTTGTAGGAAAATAAAACCATCAATGTATTTTTCCATTTACCTTGGGATATGTCCATATTGTTCACATAAAATTAACACATTATCATATTAAATTTAATAATATTTTAATTCAATTTCAATAATAGAAGAAACAGATAATATTAAAATTTTAATGCATTATTTATCAAGTATATTGCTAATAGAATAATGGTTGTTAACATTTATAAATGTATTTATCAAAGAGTATGTTACAGACTTCTACGATGTGCCAAATTAACTGAGCCAGTGAAATGTCAAAGAAATTAACTGGATGCAAGCAATCAGATGTATCATGAGGATTTCGAGGTTGGCTATCATAAGTTTCTTGTCGATGTTGTGTGTAGACAATATCCCTATGTCCAAATCCATTATCGGTGTTTGCATGCCAGTCTGATTTATTTACAATATTTTCAAGATTTAAAACATAAACCTATCCTATTGTACATTTAAAAGTTTAAGAATTAACTAATATATAAACGGCTAAAATACTGACATATGTTCCGGTGTCGGCACCGACTAGTTTCGAGCGCAACGGGGGCCCTTCATCATCCAATGAGCGACGCAGCGGGTCGCGTTGGGCTCGAAACTAGTCGGTGCCGACATCGGACGAGCATACGTGAGTGTTTTAGCCGTTTATACATTAGTTTAGTTTAAGAATGGTTTGTTTATACTTGCATGCTAAAGTACAAAACGGATTGTGTTGTAAAAATGTTGTAGAAAATACGTTTGTATTTTAATAATTCCTTTTATATAAATAAAGCTTTTTATACAATTTTAATGATTTAAGTAAATGAAAGTTTATTTGGATGTCGCATTGGCACAACTTTATGGTTTGTAGAGAACAAGAAAGTTATTAGTAATTAAAACTAATGGCTAATTGAATCTTTAAAATAAGAGGAATAAACGAAAAAATTTTTTAAAGGCAAACTATTAGGACATGAATTCATTCTTAAATTAACCAACGAATAGCGTCGAGCGTAAAAGTTAGTGAAATTTAAATATTTCAAACAGTTTTATTCTCGCATTAATCAGAGGGAAAACTGCGCAGAACAAGATGTTCTGAATCTCGCTACTCGAATTAGTACAATTAAAAACTGAAAATTTTAAGGCCGTATGTAACTTTTACCGTAAAATTCTTCCATACAGTTCATGAAATGACTTAATCCAACCCAGGTGAGGCGGACAGAGCGTCTTGACTTTGGGGAAAAATGCAAAATTTAATTAACAAAGTTATCTGAGTCCTGAAACACAAGTTTGGCAAGAAAAACGTTCAAACCGACACGTTAATTTCATTCTATCGAATTACGACCCGCAGAGGGCGTGTGGTGGAGATTGCGCATAGAATGTTAAAACGATTTTAACTTATTACATAAAGGACCATTGTAAGTGGTGTTTGTTTGGGACGCGTTTTCTTTACTAAATGACATCGATGATATCTTTGCTCTTTTCAACGAAGGTGAACTATATTATATAGTTACTTGTATTGTGCCTGGACTGGTGCAATTATTATAGTTTCAGTAATAAATAATACGTGAGTTTTATTTTATAGTATTATAGAACACTTTTTAAAACCTAATGCACTTATTTCTAAGCGCAGTTCCACGATGTCCTACTCGTAATGATGACTTATAAACATTTTAAAAAGTTAGATAGTTACTTGGTAAAAGTCGTCGATGCACTTTGCAAAGTATAAAACCGTTAAGCGAGTCTCACTTCCTTATCGTTTATTTTCTCTACAAAGTGGGGCGGCTATCGATCTCGGTTAGGTTATTCAGTAGGTAGAGTAGAGGAGTGGGATCGGCGTTACTTAATCTGCTATGTTGCACTTGGCGAGATAATTTCACGCCCCTCGACGTCGACTCAGTCATGCCGCCTTCCTATCAATTCAATTTCATACCTATAACTTGCGGAAACTACCCTGATAGTCTATATAGATGTCGCACTCCGATAGGAAATGAATCATGAGATTGATTTACATTAGATACTGGATTTAAAATATCAAACATTTCAAATCCATCTTATCGTAGAATTTAATGTGATATTTGGATAAACTGTTCCAACCTAACCTTTCTTATTCCTTTCGCAACGTTTGCGATTCCACTTTCACTTAACCGGTGCTATCAAACTCAATCAAATAAAAAGCAACGATTAGTACGTAATTAGGACTACTAGGTCAGTTAACTTATTTTATTAAGAGAATATATAATAATAAAATTCTAAAGTGGGTATTTCACAATAATATATGCGGACATTGATTTTACTAATATTGGGAATTGATTTAAAGTTATTTCAATTGTACTGCACAGCTCGCTGGAGCGCATGTTATTAGTTAATTAATTTATTCAACAACAATAAAGTATGTACATACGAATTTGTTATGCTTGTAGGAGGGGACGTATAGATTTCTAAGCATTTTATCCAATATTGGAGTTACCCTTCGCGTATATCAAATGAACTCTTTTTAAACTATTTGAAGCAACGATTCTATTGACGATTTCTCAACGACGATAACATATTCTTGATACTGTTTTACAATTTCCAGAAATTTCAAGTTGTTAAAAAAATTGCAATACTTATAATATATATAATTTTGGGTGAATACCCAGTCATGTTACCTAAAACTGTTACAAAAAGAATTAAAACTACACTAAAATATATTAAACACACTTTTAATTGTTGGATGAATGTAGTTTGAATTTGATAAAATACGCTTTTGTTACTACTTCTTTGAAAAAAAAATCAATACCTAATGTGATAAGGAAACTTTATACTTATAATGCTGTTAAAGTAAATCAGTATACAGTAATCAGTTACTAATCGTTACGAAGCTTGATAATCCGCCTGTAAGAGGATTTATTGTAAGTAGCTTTAATATGACCATTGCCTACAAGTTCAAATAGAATTAAGACTGTCACGCTGACGTACACATGAATATTTACTTCAAATTTTTATTTATAAAACGTAATTACCTCGCAAATTTCCTACAAGGTGATACGCAAAAAGTTGAACATATTCTTAAATCAATAAATGACGAAGTATCAATACTGTTTAGTTGCTGTATACGTCGGGATCGATACTCATATGATTGTAAATGTAGATTGATTGGCTGCCATTGGCGTTTCTTTTTCAGTACGACGCCGATGCCACTCGCTCTATTATGTCACATCCTACAGGATTTACTGACTGCATTCGATTGGTTTAAAGCCTAGTTATTTTTACACAGGATTGTTTACTTGAACAACATATTTGCTAAGTTTAAAAATACTTGATGCTTGGAATAGAAAAAAATATCTTTGATAAAACTATAATATGTACAATACCTTTAACAGTATTTTTAAAACATGAAAAGTAAGGCATGAAATTGATATTTAGTACAAAAAAAATCAACGTTTTTATTTAAAGTTAATTTCCATCAAGTTCACGTAAACCCACTCTGTAATAATCTTACTTTAACAAATACTATACTAAGTTGACTATATTTTTATGAATACGCATTTACAGTGATAGTTAGATAGCGATGCTGACCTAGCACAGTATGAAGCTTTCGAAAACACTCGCATTGATATTGCGAGTACATATCCGGACAGTTTGATGTGTGACCCAGTTTTATGAACCGATGTCCAGTCAACTCCAGTATAACAGGAATAAAAAAAATTCAAGTTTCAACTACAAAGTGCCTACAATAGTTTCTTGTCTGTCACTAAATTGATTGAAATATTTGTTACTTTTATTAGTTCTTTTACTAAATAAAATTGGAAATTATCGAATGTATTTTCTCAGTATATTTGAACTGATTGAAAAAGGGATTTGAAATAAAGTCTTTAACTTGAAGAAAGTCGATGTATATTGGTTCATCATCATCAGCTCACTATTCGTCCCCACCGAGGGGCTCGGAGCCTACCCTAAGTTAAGGGTGATTAGGCCATAGTCAACCACGCTGGCCAAGTGCGGGTTGGTTGACTTCACATATATCTTTTAATTTCTTCTCAGATATGTGCAGGTTGCATCACGATGTTTTCCTTCACCGTAAGAACGTCGGATAAATGTACATATGTAAATCGGAAATCGAAAAACACATTGATACATGGCGGGATTCGAACCCTGTACCTGCAGATTGCAAGTCAAGTGCTTGACCACTTAGCCACCGACAATCGATATATATATATATATATATATATATTGGTTGCTACTTTGGATTACTTTACGATTTTTTCATGTGTTTCCTTTACATTCCAATTTCAATTAATTTTATACCAATATAAAATCATAGAAGTTTGTCTCTATTTTATAATTAAAAAACAAAAACAGAGAGCTAGCAAGCTTTAAAGTATCAAATAAATTAGGATAACTATCATCATGAGCCAGTTCGATCTACATCCACCCCACAAATTTTAAATCGCTCCGGGGCTACTATTAAAATAATTTTATTCAATCTGTACACTTAAAGAATATTAATCTAGGTCTCTGATACCGTTATATTAAAATAAGACCCGTATTTGCTGGATAATGAAAGGATTTGAATCCTTGATTTAATGTGCGCAAGATAAACTGGAGTCTGTTAATTATATGTTTAACATATACATATGTTGATAAAGCAGACTAGATAGAGAACCCTTTAAAGCACTGGGTTTAACTTGATAACTTTGCTGAGTTATTTTATTGAACATTAAAATGGACTGCTATTAGGTAAGTTATAACACAAAAATTTTAACGCCAACCTTCCGCTTTTTGTCTACCTATGGGTTTCTGTCTATCTTAAGGCTATTAAAAATATCATTTACTTCTTGAAATATTTAAGACTCTTCAATGCTCTTAATAACTTGACAGTTTTGGTTACGTATAATATAATATAGTAACTTTAACTATAATTTGAGTTCTTATTTCAGTTTAAGAAAGTAAAAAGAATTTATCTTCGAATAACCTTTTCCAAAGCATATTTTACAGTAACAAATTTGACAAATTACCTGCGCAACGTCGTATTGCAGTATTTATTATGAGTATATACGATATTATAGAGGTTAGTATAAAATGATTCCGGCTTAGCGGAAAACCCGAACTATCTCGACTGTCAGATCTGACTTATTTATTGAGGCCATCGCATTTGTGGGCAATATACGAGAACGTCAGTAAGAAATATGAAAAATTACTTTATTTCAAGTACATTAATGGACTTTTCACAGTATAACCTAATTGTATAATACCACGCAAATTATGAACAGCATAAAATAAAATTACCAATACATATAATAAATAAAAACGAATGTGATATATTTATCCAAAATCTAAAAATGTTATTCAATTACCAAAGCTATATGTTCTTCTAGATTAATTCTTATTTTTGGGTTGAAGAAAAGTAATGAATTCTATATGAGATAGAACGAAATCACGCAGAACCTTTGTTAGGATTATAAGATGAAGTGGGTGTCAATAGCAATATATCGCCATCTTTGCTTTGGACAAAAATAGACAAGCTTTACGGTAGTCATATTCATGCACGTTTTTATCTACTTTTTATCACATTTTTTTATTTATTTCGGTGTCATTGATATTATCATTAGATATGTTAGACAATTTTAGGTTATTATGCAAGCAATTTAATAGAGTCTAAATCTTTTTATGTGACCATAATTGTGTACGTACAAAACAAAACATTCTGCTTTAATTTTCTTTTTCTATCATCTTTGAGGGTACTCGTCCTTTAAAAATCAATTGTGGCTAACTATTTCTTCGAAATATGTCCATTTGTGCTTTTCCTGACTTAGTTACGCTGTATTATTGTAGAAACGATGAGTAATATCTAAAATTTAATAAAAGACGTAAAGTCTGTTTTCAACTTTTTATAAAAAAGAAAACAATGTCGCTGAAAGATGTTGAAGATAACAACGCCGGTATGTGAGTGTAGTTGGTAGGTAGTCCGCCAGTCTCCGGTGAAATGTGTCAAGGGCCCGCGCCATAGCGGATGTAGCAGCCCTTGTCGTTTGTTTCGCTTCAAATCAGAAGTGGCGGCGTCGCTCGGCGCTCGTCTCTCCTCGGTAGTACCGTGAACTAATACAGGCCACACACGTTAGGCTCTAAATGACAGTTTTAACCTTGCAGACATAACAGGCGTAGGCTTTAGGGTTTGCTTTTAATATATGCTTGTAAGGCACAAAACGTAACGGGTTTGACATGCGTGATGGGATAAACTTGCAAGCATAACTGAATTTTATAGTAAGCATAACTGTACAGTCTTGTCACATACGTTAGTTGCTAGTGTTTGTTGTTGGGTAATGCATATAAGGACTAAACCGTCATACAAAACCTAACGTGTGTGGCCTGCATAATGCAACAGTCTCTGAGTTGTCACATTAACTCCGTGTTATGTTGCTCGCTACTTTTTTACATTAACACCATCCAAATTTTTATGTACCTTATTTTTGTTTAAAATTAAATATTCGTATTAAGTATGTTCTTACATCTTTCAACATGTTCTAAAAACAAAAATTATTGCTTTTACTATGGTTAATGGTTTTTCTGGATGTCAAGATCAAATATATAAATGTTATGTACTATATCTATTATATATGTGTAGTAAGTAGAAGGCAATAAGCGAAAGTTGAAGACGGTTACATCAATTAGGGAAGAGTCATGAATTATGCCCGAGTGATAACTCACAGAATGGACGTTGGGATTGAACGGCCAAGTCCTTCTGACGAAGATTTCGGTCGGACGCATCTCGCTCGGAATTCCATAGGGTGATCCAGCAATTAGGACTGGTGTACACTGGGTGCGTGCAATGTTACTGAACATAACCTATGTAATATATATGTTTATCACGTTTAAGATAATCTAAAGAGTAAAAGAGTGATCTTTTTATTGTGTTTTCTCTGTTTTAATCTAAGTCAATTTTTCAATAATGAAATTTTATTATCCACTAAATATCAACTATGTGTAGAATACGATTTTACCGTCATTTTGGACAGCTATGTCTGTATAACAAAAGCACAATGTCTAACTTCTTATTATCTATGTATTGGTATATGTTTCGGCAGTGAAAACGGTTACGAGTACACGGAATATAATTTTTATTAAACTTCAAAAATCGAACATCTCCCCCACTTAGTGTGGGTCTAACTCGTCGAAAGTTAGGGCGTTCGGGGAATGAGGGGCGGCAGGCAGGATCGTTATTTATAATGTATTCCCTCAATTAATACGTCTCGGCAGCTACCGATTGTTCCCTCCTCGTCTGGTCTTTTGTCTACTTCTGACTTCAGCTTAAAGATCATTCGGATTATAGAATTATGAGATTGATTGTATTCAAGGAGTCGTAAACTATTTTTATACCTCCATTGTGTCGCAAATTAACTTACGATGTAAACAAACATATTATTATTTACTTTACCTTATTAGTGACACAGCACACTCACACAATTTTTTTAAAATTATTTGTGGTATGTCTTTTGTTTCCTATTACGTCTGCTGTGGAAGTCAAAATTCTATCTAACCTTTAAGGAGCTTCTTCTAACAAAAATATGTCTGTATTTCTAAGGGTGTGTATATTTAACATTTATGGTTTTACTTGCACGTTAACTTATAAATAAATAAACAAATTGATTTAGTACAAAGTTTGAAAAGGTTACTCGAATAATCAACTGAGTAGGCAGTCGGTGCTCCGCGGCAATGGTAAATCAATCAAAATATTGCGGTAAATAATTTTAATGTTAACCAAACGAATTGCTCCAAATCATCCGTTCACAAAGTAAATATTATTTCAATGCCACATTCTGATTACGGGCAAACATTAGACTTTAAACAATTTTCGCGATTATTTCGTATATTTGTTTTTATCAAATTATTTCAATGATAACATAATTATATGTATCTATGTTTAATGGAAATGAATTTTTAGTGTATTAACATCTGAATTTATACTGAAAATACGACTTATTAGAATAAAATTTTAATTTAATATATATTATCAATTTTTGCAATTCCTTCACTTATTCAAACCCTAATGGTTACCTTCACTCCTGTTACTTGAGCAAAGCTGGGATGAGTTGCTAGTATGTATCATATATAATAACCAGAACACATAGAGCCGGTTACTACAATTTATGCATGTTTTAAATTCCGTGCTAATCGAATTTTATACAAGGGAACGTTTGCAATTTTTCTGGCTACCGGAGTACTATATAAAATGTTCTTAAGCTCGGAATTTTTAACTTCAACATTCTTTCCTCAATAAAACTAGTTAAGGTTTGGAAACAGGATAGTTAGCGTGGAACAATTTTAACTTTTAAAATCGAGGATCGATATCGGTCGCGGTCAGGAGTTAACTATCCGCGGAGTAAGATGGAGAATCTTTTGTTACTTTTAAATAAAATTTAGCAGACACGAGACGAGTTAAAAAAACTTAAATTAATAGCCTTTGTGATCTTTCAGATTATGTTCTACAACTAACCCAATTTTCAGCGTTCATGCAGCCTTTCTAGAGATACCTTCTAACAAATATACACCCATTCATACATCCAAACATTCGCATTTATAATATTAGTAAGACGGGGGCAAGCTAGCAGCGGGAACACCGATGTGTTCATCAACGCCCATGGACGTCTGCAATACGAGAGGAACCACCGAAGTTACCGGACTTTGAGATTGTGATACGCTCGCTTCTTGAAGGACCCTAGTTCGATTATTAAAAGATGGGTTACGAATAAAACAATTTTTGGCAAGTATGTAACTAAACGTATTTCTGTAAATCAATTAACTCACGTATATCTAAGGTTGAACTTTCGTAGAATAAATAAATTAAACGGTTTATAAATTTCAAATTAAAATAATCATGTTGGTTTAATTCCATAACGGAATAGGAAGTTAATTCCGTACAATACAAACGCATAACCCTCGTATCGGAGTCATGTACAATAAATGTTTATTCTATTGATTTTCACACGGCTCGCTGCCATGCATCTCGTCGGTGGAACCAAGAGCAGTTACTGCGACACAGTTCCAAATTGGCCGATTAAAATTACCGGCAGGCAACTTTGTTCTATTAATAATAATGAACACGCTACCCAAAGCACCCCTCATTGTTGTATGCATGTTTTTATATTGAAAAAGTTCTGTTTCGCTTACAGTAGCTTGGGGAGTTAGAACTTAGTGTTATTATAACGCTTTTTTTTATTCACGAATCGATTTCAGTTCTCATTATTTAGATTTTATATGGATGATTTACTTTATGATGTATGTAATTAGATTTGTTTATATGTGTAACGAAAGTCGAAAAGTATGAATTTCTTGTTCATTTATGTAAATTAGTCATTGGAAAATAATATCGTACAACGCAACAACGTACCCTATCATATTATACTCCTTCTTAGTATAAGAATCTGCAAATAAAATACAGTTATTTCAGTTATTAAATTTAGCAAATTGTGATGTTGAATAAATATTTTTGATTGTTTTCTTTCCCACGGTTGTTAGATATCGATAACTATAGACGCGAGTCAATTAGTGACAAAAATTTTGTTCAAATTTTCATTTAGGGGAGGGTAAGCTGAATATTTGCAATACTCTTTCACTTGTGTTGTTGACTGTAATACCAACCTAACGCACTTCTACGAACTCAGAAATATGTATCGTAGGACGATCATCGCTGCGGGTAGCCTACTATTCAATTGTAAGTTTCCATACCAATTCAATAGTTAATTAAAATAATGGTCTCTATTTTGACTTTATTGCAGCGTAACACCATTAAACGATAACCTAAAACATGTTTTAAACATGGAACATTTTAACAAATATACCTGTTTCCTAAAATAACCAATTTTAAAGATAACCGAAAAAGTTATATATTAAAAAGTTTCGATGTCAGATAAAAGTAGTTAGTTGTTATTGCACTTTCAAGTCTGAAAATGTAGTGGACATTTTCCTACTTGAAAGTGCCAATCGCGGAGAGTAAAGCGGCCTCACTGCCTCTGGCTTTAATTGCAGGCTCAGCGTTCATTAGGATATGCAGTTTTTTAACGCGATTATGACAACGCAGGGTCGGCGTCGTCCGCGAGGGTGCGCTGGGGCGCGGAGCGGAGGGCTGCGTCACGTGCGAGGTCCGCACTCCGCAGCCCCACGCATGCGAGACCGCGGGGCGCCGCCAGCGCACGCGCGCCCCGCACCCACCCCTCGTCTGCCCGCCACCGCCAGTCCGCCGCCGGCCGTCTCGCGCCCCGCTCGTCTGTGCTGCGCTCCACGTCTCGCGAGTGTTCCCGAGTGATGTCGACTTGTGACTAGTGCCATGATCGTGCTCCGTTGTGCCCTGGTCGCGGCGCTGCTCGCCCTCGCCGCCGCCGCCTGGCAGGAGAACGTCAGGCCCAAAGTCTTCGCGCAATTAGGTAAGTACTTGTCATCATGGAACACCCAAAAACGCCAGTGGACATGAAGTTACCCTCGTTATAACAGGAACGAAATGCGAGCATCGATATAAACGCTCGCGTCACTCACTGTATTAACCGATGTTTATGTTATGATTGACGGCAACTTGCTTACAAACATTTCAAAAGTTAGTTTTGAATCTGTTGCGATCTGAAATTTGTTCGGAAGGAAAGTTTATTTAGTGTTGTGAAGATTTATTTCTCTAAAATGAACTTAAAGTGTGATTGTTTGCGCTAAAGACACAGCTTTTAGGAACCTGATAGAGTTTAAAGTGGGACAACGCTGATATCTAGTATGAAGTCATTGAACTTAACGTTTACGTCAATTTTTAGGTTATTAATTATTGACAAACTGATATTCAAAACTTAATGACCTTACTTGAACTTAATATTGTAGACGTCACACAGCTAGTATATTATGTATAGAAGCGTGTTGTAAACATAAATACAGCGATAATAATCAATTTACTTTTTCTCTTATAACAATAATATAGAGACGTAATATTTTGGTAGCGGTAAATTTTGTTACTTTACTCTTTTAATGTGAACCTCGCCTGTCTTAAGTTACTTAGTGGGTGATCCCACACACAGAGTAATTATTACCCAATAAGAATATTTAGTGAGAATTACATTACTATAAATAGAATAAACAGAGTTGTCCCTAAAGTTTTGGCTTGGGATCGTTGACAACGAGTCACAGTCACGCGACAGTTCATCCTGCAGGAATAAAGGGATGGTGTACAACTGTTGTGTAGTGCCATTGTTTTATTGTGCAGTCTGCATTGCGGGGGACGGGCCACGTGCCTCTCATTAGTGCAATACAAAGCCAGCAGTTTATTCTGCGTTTTGCAATGTTACGCCCGGATTAGTAATATACGAGTAGCTTTATGTACCGCAAGTTTAGCCGATACGGGTATGATGTGCAAAAGAATTCGACGCCCCTTTCACAACGTTCTTAGTTTGTCGGTTCACTCATACGGGAATGCTGTCAATTTAAGGAAATGTACTGTCATCAAGTCTAGACACAAATACGACGAGTACATATCCTGAATTGCCGTTGTATCCGGTCTTTGTGAACGTTCGATTTAAAATGCTAATGTATTTACTCACATATTCAGATACAACCTTTGAGAGACGAAATATTATACGCATTTTGCTGTCGATATTAATTTAATTGCATTCATAAATCAATTTTACTTAAAATGGATATTATTAACTAAGCGTTGCTAATTGTCCGAGTTAATTAAACGGCTATAGTTGAGTTGTTTGATGTGGAGACACTCGTAGCGTGTCAACACCTCTTCAGTTATGTGATCTAGCAATTGAAACCAGAAGGGTGGGATGACCGCGCACTGTGGTTATAACGATCAAAGGTTCCTATGGAAATTAACTAGCAGTAAAATCCCTTTTGGTATTCTTTGAATTTTGAGGAGATAAAAATACTAACGTCCACTGTAATTTGCTATCTTAGTGCTAGTACAATAGGAATGTGTTAACTAAAAATTCATTGTTGTGTACAAAAATAGTGTTCCGGGGAAATTGTGATTGCAATAGTCTCATTTGTATAGTGTTACGGGTTCCATTAGTGCTTGAAATATTGATATATTTATTATTCTATAACTGTTGTACCGGGTACAATTTCAATTTGTGCAAATTGTGTACAAAATGCGAAGCGATAATGAAGGCAACTTCCGGCTAAGTGCGCACTCAAAGAATACAAATTCACCGTAAAGTGCCTCTGGAGGAGGTACGGCGAGTTTTAATGCGACTTATAAATTTTTTAAGTCTAACGCTACTTATATAAATTACCAGCTAAATCCGGCATGCATTCTAATGTCGCGCTATAGAAAAAAAAGTCGAGATATTTTTTTTCCTTTTTTTTTGACAAAAATCTATTAAAGTTTTATAGTTATGGTTCAGAAACGTGAACATGACTAAGGTTGAAACATTCATTTTATTTATATATATTCATATTGCTTTTGTGTCTGACTGTACCACTAAGACAGACCGGTTCTGTGTGGGTCGAGGCGAGTATTGGTAGGAAATTGGATGCAGAAATTTCTCCCAGATTGTTTCCGATGACTCACTTTTGAACAAGATTAAGTAAGGTCAGTGTTCGCGTTAACTGCACTCCCAGTTATCTATACTTACGGGCTTATTAACACCAACTGGGTGGACTGAACATTGCAATTGGCTCTATCGCTTTTCTTTATAAGCAGACAAAGGCATTTTGTTTACTACTAAACAAATGCGTATTTCTTCGTATTAGTGACAAATATTTTTTATTTGTGAGCCTGCCTCGAAATATATTATAATATACTTGATTTATATTCTTAACGTGATATACATAAATAATAAATTGTCTACCCTTCAAACAGGTCCTTGAATACTATAAGGGTTACGGGCGAATTAAATTAAAAAAAGTATGATTAATGTTTATTGGTCGTGGTTGGAGTAGCTGTATCCATCTAAAACCGTATTCTATTATTATTGAGCGTTTAAGTGTAACCATAAAATAACCGTTCAGGTAATACCTGTGGTATAAATAAATTACTGGATAATGCTTTTATACTGTGGAATGTTTTGAACGTGTCCTATTCTAGCTTATGGGTATTTATTGGGTTATACATCAGGGACCAATACGCTGGGGAACCTTTGTGGTTGGGGTGCATAATACCGCAACGATTCTATGTTGTTTATTACTGGCCACTCCTATACTATTTATTAATAAAAGTAAATTAACATTTATATATTTTGTATTTGAGTTTGTTTAATTGTTCGATAACTTTTAAACTTTAGAAGGCTGAACTATTCAAAAGTAACCTGTTTTTGTGATATCCGTAGTACATTTCTTGAAATTTCATTTCAAATGTGCCAATCTTAAGTATGAACTGTTTATGCAATATGCTGATGTCGGACTGCTTAATAAAAATGCCGAGGGAGCCGCAACTATAACCGCTAATCAAAAAAGGACAAAAGTTCAAACATTCATCGACAACGCGATCGCTTAAGTCGAGAGGAATGCGACGGGGTGTCAAAGCAAATTGTACTTAAGTGTACGTAGAAATAAAATGAGTTATCGTTTGGGACTTCCCGCTTGGAGTGTGATATTGAGATGTGCACCTTAGGATAAGGTGATAAAGTGTATTATCGGTTATCGACTGGTATCTTGAATGAAACAGACGAGTGGCAGTAACGCACGTGCGTGCGGGGTGCGGGGGGCTGCCTCTGGCGCCGCCTGGCGGGAGAGGCACAACTTTATGACGACGCAATATATTGTCTTCGCTCAGTGTGGGATTCATGGTGCCTTTTGTTTTATTTTTTCTGGACACGCCGATTAATTTCTTTTAGTGCGCCGTTTTGGGGGATCCGTTTCAGTGTGCACTGCAATCAAAATTTCGACTTCTTTTGTTTTAGTCGACGTTGTGCTTTAGCGAAGATTAACCCTACGATTAAGAGTATATTTTTCTTTTTTAGTGAGAGAGAAAATGGCGTCATAAATATTGAAGAGACAATATTTTAACAGTTAAGATGTAATATTAAGCCATGAGAGTTTTTTACTAAAAATATAGGTGACTTAACGATATCTGGTTGTGTCTTGAATTTTGGAACGAACAAATTCATATCAAACTTTGGCATTATTTTAAGGTTATACCTGACTAGTTGTCTGTTAAATCGGTTGTCATTTAATTCGCAATAGGGATATAAGTAAAAGGTAGGTAATAAATGCATGTCCGACCCAACCCTCGTTGATGAGGACAAGGCAAACATTGGTTTAGTAATAAAAATATTTGTTCAAATACTCAATGCGCAATGGAAAGGAAAGGCGTTTTTTACAAAGCCGGTCCCGGGAGTGTGCCTTGCTCATTGTCATGCAGTTTTTAAACCGGGATTAAAAGGAAGCTAATAATGAGCGTACTGGGGGGAGCTGCAGTCGGTTTGCGCATAGTTACAAATTTCTACTGCGCCATTCAGCTTGGAATTAAATACTTTTGTGCGCCGTGTATTCCTAAAAGACTTCCTTATTAAAAAAGATAATTAGTTCGCGAGTCCTTTTAAATAAATAGAGGTAAACAGAAATTATTATATTAAATCTCGTTTCTTAGTGATCTTGTTGTTCTCCTATACAAATTTTCGTTGTTCTGAATAATATATATTAAATAAGTATGTTCATATTATTCCATGTTTGTTTGTTTTAAATTTATTAAAACGAACTTTTGTACATGTTTCTACTTTTTCTATAAAACATTTTTCTAATTAAGTAAGAAGTTAAAGTAAACTGGGTCTTAGTTGCGAGTCATGTTAACCGTAAAAGTGGTAAAGTCGACGCGATCGTTTCAAATGTTTTTATTAATAGGCTCATAACGCCTTGTAAGGTCACACCTTTGAAGGAACATTTTAAATTCTGTTAAAAAATATTTTTATATTAATAAGGATTTAGTTATAAGCAACTCTACGTTATTTATTTTAGAATTATAAATCGTAAATGTTAGAATTGTTTAGCTTGGAAGTTGACCTACATATTTATGATGTGCCTTAAAAATGACTTGTTTATGTTTCGTTGTTTTTAATCTGAGAAGGGATTGATCATGTGTTTGAAACATTTTATTTTTGTCAATTTGATTAAGACGATGGTGTTTTTAGATCCTTTTATTTAGAATAGTTTAATAGTTTTCTTCAGTCTTTTGATGTCACACGATTGCATATGACGTCACAAGTTAAACTTTTTTTCTCTAGAAACATGCTCACCGAACATTAAATTTTATAACGTAAAATCTTATATTTTATGGCACTTTAACTATATACCGTTTTAATCCTACATTATCTAGTAATGGGGGTACGATGTTAATGTATTTTCTCTCAGTATATGTGATAGCGGCCATTTTGTTTTGCTCATTACTAACATGCATTTTCTCATTTGCAGCGAGCCGCATTTAAAACCTTTGAAAACGTAGCGATGAATGGCCCGGAGTCAATGGGTCGTAAGAAATGGGCCAATGACTAGAGCTTCGAAGTATATCAAATGTATGAAATGACCAGTATAGAGAGAGCTCTGGTGGTTAAAGCTCTATGCTTTTCAAAGCCAGGTGGCGCGCGACTATGCTCGCTTTGTGCGACAAGTGGCGAGATTTTGTGATCGCTTTTGTGACTTAAAAGTCAATGAATCTGATATTAAGTCGCCGTCTGTTGTGTTTACGATTTTCGATGTTTCGATTTTCTTTGTACATGCAAAGGAAAATATCAATGTTCTTTAGGTATATTTTTTATTGGAAATGAACGCGAATTTATTATTAGTCACAATTAATAATATAAACTATCTGTTGTTTAATCTATTTCTCTTGTTTTAAATCTTGAATAGATAGGAACTGGACAAATATTTTTTTTTCGGTTAACTATTAGATGGTTTCATCAGCACTTCACATATAAAAACTCTTATTTGTCGTCCATTATAATTTATATGTTTTAACTTTTTGAAATTCGTATAAGAAAAGCAGCGATGTAATTATGTGTTAAAATTTAATCGTAAAACGTAAAATTATTTTTTGCCGTGTAATTGAAACGTTTGTTGACTGCCAGTCATGTTAGTATAGTTGGTACGTAGCCTTTGTAGACTCTGGTAATGAGGCAGGTGGTGCATTGTACGACGCTAACAATGCTTCGCCCGGGGTACGACCAATACGCTTTCATCTGTTTAGAAAAAAAAAACGTCATGAGGGAACTTTCTATCGCTTTCAATTTAAAGATTTATTTATATCGCCATTGCAACTGATATTATTAGTAGCTCCGATACTTTTTTATTCCATTTCGTTTCATTTACAACTATTTTTTTTTATAAAAAGCGATCCCGTCCGCGCGTGTAAAAAAAATTAATAGCCTATGTGTTCTTCCAGACTATGTTTTACATTTGAGTCAAATTTCAACGAGATCCATGCAAGATACCTTCAAACAAACATCCATCCATCATTCACATTTATATTATTAGTAAGAAAATTTGTTTCATATTTGTTTACCTATTGCATTAAAGCGTTAGTTTTAACACTAATTAAACCTACCAAAGATAAACAAACTTTATGTTGTCCGCAGCCGGACGCAACAATAAGTACGATATAATGGCACTTCATTTCAGCCTGTCTCTATGGAACAATAGGCCTTTATACGGAGACATATTTAGATAGCCACATGTGGTCTTGAACATCTGTTACAATAAACGCACGCACTACTTACTGGTGTCAAGCGACTCGGCTCTAACTAAACATATAAAGTACACTCAAGAAATCCTATTAAGACGATTTATATAAACAAGAAAGAAAACAAAGAAATCTTACTTTTAGCTATTACAGAAACTGTGCTAAAAATTGCAGATACGCCGTTTCAATTAATATGAAAATTACTCAAAGTATTGCTTCAGGAAAAGCAAAGATCTTCTGTAGAGGCATTTTACAAATCATTATAAAATGAGTCATCAACATCTCCCTCTCTTTATCCCACTTACATAGAGTCGCCAAATTAAAACATCTGTAAGATGAAAACTAAATAAATAGTACACATTATTATCTCTTGTCGTTATCTTTACAAAAACTGCTATGTGTCTACAATGACGTCCAATTTTACGGAGACTGTTTGAAACGGGGTGCGGTTGCAGGAAACGCGAGTAAAAAACGAAGGAGTTGAGTAAATTTAGTGCACTAAAAATAAACGATCGCACAGCTCTCCTGTACACTTGAACTTGACAGAGTTCAATGACCGATGAGCGCGATAATTTTATTTGTTAGAAACTAAGTAGTTTGAAGCCATTTGATTAATTAATGTCTTTCCCGCTTTCATAATTAATACCAACTTCCATCCTTGCAGGCGTTCTATTTGAAATTGTATTACTTTTTCTAAGAACTTCTTTAACTGAGTAAAGTTTTATGTTACTTAATAAATGTAAATAATAGCTTTAAAGTATTAAATTGCATTAAAAGATTTAACTTTAATTAAGATCCTGAATATTTATAATTGATCTATTATGCATCAGATCTTGGAGTATGACACTAAAACATAATACAAATATTCGTCTGAATTCGCCGAAATAGCAAAGCAACCGCTGCCCGTAGACATCTGCAATTGCAGATGAGTATGCCGCATGCGTCCTATTCACGTTCGTCGACGTTCACGTCCTATTCCTATCATTTTCTTACAAGAAAACGATAGGAAGGGTACATAGGCTACAATTAGGCCTCCAGCACACACTCCTATACGCCACACATAAGACAAAACGCCGAGTTTCTTCCACTACACCCATCTTTTCTGTGTGGTCGTGGTATTGCAACGGGCGACCCGAAACATACGTGCACACAAGTATTGTTTTTGAGGGTTCTACCGATGTTAGAAGTCAAAATAATGACGCAAATATTTTTAACATTTAGAATTGCTGAACCGAAATAAAATCTGCTGAAATAGTTGACAATTAAATTAGCATTAAAATTACTTTGTAAGCAACTGTATTCCATGCTATATCGTTGCGACTATCGATTGCTCTATATTTAGATAGACGTCTGGTACCGGCAGCCGGCCGAAATAACTTATGCTGTCCCTATACAGTTCATGAAAGAGTTTTTAATGGAATTCATCAGGTATTTTTGTCTATCTAAGTATTAATGACACATTTCCTTAAATAAGCGAAAAGAACTCAAAGAAGATTTAAACAGTATGTAACAGATATTAATAAAAGAGGCAACCAGGGTGAAATAACTACTCATAATACCGAATTCTGGTCAAAAATATAAGTATTAGAGAAATGTAAACAATGTCACATCCATTTTAACTATAAGAAACTGTATTCCATTTGGTTTTTTATTACGACTTTTATAGGACGCACGAACTTTTCTAAAAAGGGATCTGTGGTATCTTATTTTCCTTTATCGAATCCTTCCCCGTTTTTTTATCTACTTTTGTTTTTTTAATATATTAAACTATTGAAATATCCCAATTTTATACCTTGTATCTATCTACACTATTGTAGGCCAATCAGTTCTAAGTTTTCCCAAACATAAAAACGATTGGCAAAATCATAGGCAAATTGATTCATTAATTAACCAAATTGTAAATGTTATAGCGCGATAAAAGATAGTATGAAGATGTTTTGCACGATATCCCAAGACTGATGACTAATGAAGCCGTAATGCGGAGTTCATTGGGGGGCGGCGCGTAACTTTGGACACACTTCCTGTTACCGGCTAAACTTACGCTTCGCTTACTTACTTCCTTAGTGACATTGGATTAGTTCCTACAAGAAGTTTCGATAACTTGCCCAGATATCAAAACGTTATTCAGACGACGAAGAAACGTCATCTGTGGTCTGTTGATTATCAGATAAAAACTTCTATTATTTTCTACCAGGAAGAAATAATCGTTGTACGAGAATACAAAGGGGAAAATAGTCCATAAACATGTGCACCTTGCAAAGATAATATTGATATTTCATCATCGTTTCCCTTATTATCGCCACTTGTAAATAACGAAGGTATAATATTTGATGTTAGACGACTGACCTCCTGGTTATTTTTCGTCTCTTTAGTTGTACTCCTTTTTCTCAGGAACGGAATGGATTTTCGGTCTGATTTCAATGTCTCCGGTGCACGCACCACGCAATACTTAATCTGATCAAAACATTTCACTAGAGTTCTAAAATTGCCGGTTTTTGAAAGTATTTTGTGGAACGTGCAGTTGATCGTGTCAAGTAAAGAGAAGTCAAGACAGAAACTCGACTTTGTTTTTATCATTGTGTTTTGACTTATTAACTTTTAGCACACTTAACATTATCCCTAGCTTTTTCCAGGTTGTAGCAGATTTTATTTTCTCGTTTGCTTCCATGGAAAAAATATGCGCCGTTTAACAATATTATATTTGTTTTTATGATATGTTATATAGGACGAAGTCTGCAGTCATATCGTTATGAATGTGGCTTTTTACGACACCCGTCACATGTAATTGCCTAGGAACGGCCTCCTCCCGGGGGTTCCATTTCAACTTACGGTCGTTATGCGGTTTCGAACCTTATTCCTTTCCATAAATAATTTTCTCTAATCTGTCATATAGTTTTATTATACACTATTTGTTAGTCATAAATTACTAGGACAACATAAACGACAATGTTATGTCGACTTGATTACATTTTTATTTGTTATTTATTACTTTTAGATGCCAGTTCTCCAGGTAATAAAGGTTTACCTTAAATATGTATTATATGATGTCTAAACAAATTATTAACTATCAAAAATCTCTTCACCCCTTATCCATAAATGCGTGAGTTTCTTGGTAATGTTGCGTAGAATAATCCAAGTCAAAATTTTAATAGCAAACTAGACATAAAACTTTGTAATTCATATTTACATAAAATAAGACAAAAATAACGGTGATTTTCTAGTTAGTTCAATAATGTTATTGTACTAGCTCTTTTTTTTAAATAAAATATCTATCAATTAATTTAAAGCTATAACAATAACATCCACTTAAAGTAAACCACGGCAAACGAGCGTTTATCAAACTTGTACGTATGGAATTAGGAATGTTTTTAGTTTGAAACTTTTCTATAAAAACCATTCCCACATGAATGATCGCAACAAAGTGGGGTCAAAAGTTGGAGTTGGTAAAAAAATGGAGAGCGGCAGCTGTTTGGCACATGGCGGTGAGCGGCGGCCGGCGATGGAAAAACGTTTAATAAAACGACAGCGCTAGTTCGCTCATTTCTTTCAGCCTGATATTTTTTTTATTTATATGACGAGCAATAACACCGAGGTGTTAGCGGCCAGTACAAACATATACCTTATCTGAAAACTTAATTTTTAAAATAAAAAATTAAGAATGATACTGGCTGTTGAGATAAATGACAAGGCATTTAAAAGTTACGATGAAAAAACCGGGTGTAAAAAAGTATAATACTATTTATAATTTCTTGATAAATTTCTGGTATGAGCAAAAAAGGGAACGAAAAGTTGGTGAATTGTTTCCAAACCGCACCCATTATAATTTGGGCGACGTATTTCCTGGGGGCCGCCGCGGCGCTGGACGTCTAAAAATATGGGCTAGATAAATTCCAAAGTTTATGGTGAACTTTTCCTAAACAAGTTACGAAACTCACGATGGGAGTCGAAAATTATACTTGTGTTTAGCGATTTTTATTTGTTGTTTTTGTATAAATATACCTAAGTATGGTTATGTATTGCATGTTTAATTTATATACTATTATTAAAATACGAGCGAATGATTTTGAATGCATAGATATCACTTTATTTGTATTAAGACAAGGAAATGTTTTATTGAAGATTTTTAGAAAGCAATTTCTATTATTTACTCGAAGTATTTTTAAATTGAATAAGTTTTCTTAGAAATAATTGTATCATTGTGTACATTTTTACTATTTATGTTTTGTTGTCATTGTGATTGTGCTTTTATATTATAAAAAAAAATAATTTAGAAAATTTCCAGAGATTACGATTATCTTTTCAACAACTTCATTCTCGATGTTTGTTATTTTTTGTACTTATATTCTATTTTAAGACCTTTTATATTCTTAAAATTCTTTGAACAAACCTTTTTTATTTGTCACATTTTATTTACATTTTTACTACTGAGCGTAATCATTCCGTACCTGATCATAAACTTCTCTTCATTTTTAATTCATCTTTACGCCTTTTTTTTCTTAAAACAATATTATACAATCTTTTTAGTATAAAACGAAAGTGTGCCGTAACAAAACCGTCAGGATCTCGCCTCCCTCAAATTACTGGAGCGCAGATCTTAATTACGGCCATCCGGTCCGTTTGATTGGGGTCCCGCATTGTTTGTATTCTCGGCTAACAGGACAATTGCACTTGCACTTAGTCACAGGAGTCACGGGGTTAATAGTAACTAATGTCTATGGTACTGCCTAGCTCCTTTATTATGTAGGTATTGTTAACTATAATAAATCAATAAGTTTCCTTCGATAATATTTGACCAACCTTATGTTTCGGAGTCTAAAATTCCCGTACAAACGTATTGTCATCCCTATTATCTTTGACAAAAAAGAAACAACAATATGCTTTAACTGAGTTTTGGTCTCATGAACCCACGGTAATTTGTCTACGTTCTGGTTATTATTATATAATTTAACTGAAATTGTTAGTCCAAAGATACTTTTCTTTAGAAGTAATAAAAGTAACGCTTCTTTTGCTTGATTGAAAATAGAAAAAAAAGGAATTTGCGAGATGAGTACACGCGTTGCAGATCAATATCCGACAGTATATCGAACTCACAAAAGACCCCCGAAACGTTTGGTGAAAAAGTGCTACGTCAGCGGAAAAAACACAATGCCTTCAGGGCCGACAATACTTCCCTAGTTGCCAAGTGATCACTACGCGGTCCTCCCAAAATAACGAATGAATCCACAATACCCGACCCCATATACAAGACCAATTCAACGTGAGCTCTTTAGAATATTCCTCATAGAATTTAATTCTAATCTTCGAGAACAATAACGGTTATCATCGATCTACGTCTTGTCATATGGTATCATGGAGCTATTAAATGAACTGTCATTTACAATGATAACGCGTTATTGTTCCATCGAATGTGCCAGATATAGAGACCAATTCTTTTCGCTATTTGAATCACATAAATTACGTATTGACTACACCATTTATTTCGTCTTGATTTAAGTGACACGAATATCCATTTTTATGATTTAAACCAGTCAGGTTATAACCAGTTATTATTTATGTCGCCTTATTGCAGCACATGATCATGTTTATAGGTTATCCTTGATATGTTGACCTCTGCACATGTTGGTGTATGTTTTTATTTTTGTAGTATACTAATGTAAAAGAAACATATAAGACTTATTGTTCGAATCATATTTAGAAAATGGCTGATCCATTTCATATGTTGTGATAAAAATATTGAAATATTTATATAGATGTTTGTGATGCCGGAGATCTATGTTTAGTGGTTGCGGACACTTTCGCTATCGAACGGAACGAACGGGTATTCAGAAAATTTAATTTCCGTAGACAGATCGAACAATTTCGCTTCAATGTGGTGTTCGCGGATCGTAATTGGGTCAACCCGGCGGACAATGGACTCTGACAATGTTATTATTAGTAGATCTCTTATTCAGTCGCTCTCTCGTTCAACTGATCGATCATCTTTTTGACAAACTTCATTGAAATATTGCAAATAGAGAAATTTCTTGATCGACTTTTCCATTTCATTCTTTTCATGTCAATTATCTTATCTTTAGATCAATTCTCTCTTAAAGTTCATTCAATTCATGATATTTTAATATTCTACAGAACTGATGTATCTAGTTTAGTCAACTGTAAAAACAATTTGATGTATTGAGTCTTGTAAAATTTAAGTTTATCAAAACAATTAAAAGCAGTAGCCATGTGAAATCCGTTCCTAACAGCTTGCAATAAGAGAACTTTAACGATTATGGTTAAGACTGTTGGCTATGTGGTGCAATATAAAAGATAAAGATCCAATAGTAGCTCTAAAGCAATCGTGCTCCTATTTTGACCCCTATTTCGTGAACGACGCCTTCAATTTTTAACCAGCGAATGAAGGTAATTTTATAGATTTTATCGTATTTTTTAAATTACGTGGTAGATAAATTGGCAGAAGGCAAATACAATTGTGGTAATATAATGAAAGCGGTTGTCAATTGTATTGTTAAAATAAACACGCTAAAATCTATTAATTTCCTTCTCGTTTAGTTGTAATTCTATTATGTTTTGTTATAAAAAAAAGTAGATGACTTTGAAAACAATACAATATTCTTATGTATTAACTACGACAAAATTGCTTGGTTATCAATATCTAGAATCGGGCGGAAATTAAGATTGCTTGATGTCTTAGTCGCTGAAGTGGGAGTATAATCAATAGTTCAATTTACGCAAATCGTTCCGGCCACTCGAATGAGTGAAGTTAGTTCGTTAGTCCAACCAATCGATTATATTGGCGGGTTAATAAAGATTGACGGAGGACCTTTCACACCGTCTGCAATTAAAGCAACGATCGCGAAGAAGAGCGAGCTTGAGTTAGTATTAAGTTTGTTCTCTATAGTATTTTGAAAAACAAATAATTTTTGTGTTGCAAACTAAAGACTGAAGAAATGTGTGGGACATTATTAATAGAAGAATATTAAGCTGTTGTCCACATTTTAATAAGACTCGGTTTACTTTTAACTAAATGTAAATAATTAAAGAGGTTTCTCTTAGTTTTCCTTTGACATGATATCAATAACTCGTCCACAATGTAACACACAATAGCTATTGTGGATCTGGTAAACAGAGGGCTGGCAGACGGTGCGTTGCGCCCGGGTGACTGCACCCAGACGGTATTAAACAACTTGATATTCTGCAATGGTTTATCTACTCTATTTAGATACTGTTAGTCGTTTGTACGTTTATTTACAAGTTTAGGGTTCATTGAAAAACTGTCAAAAAGTCCTCCAATCGTATTTGTTGTTAACTTAAATTTATTTGATAACTGTCCAAGGAACTGGACAGTCCTAGTTAAGAATAGAAACTAAATATAAATAGACGAGATAAAACTTTTAACTATAATGAATGTTGAGTCGACAACGTAACAAATAAGACGTGAAATAACATGTGAAACTGTTTTCCTCTTTTTCTTTGACTCTTCTCGTATAGTAAACGATTTGTGTGGTTTACAAATGATAAAATGACATTGCTCGTTTAATTCGGACGATATCTTTCGGCAAATTGATCGCGAGTATAAAGGAGTTCTTTTACGGAACCTTTTGGGGCCGGTCTGTCTGTCGAGTCGCGGCTCACAATGCCTTGCCCGAATGCCTACAAGCCCCTTTCAATTGTTCGACCGCTGACGTGTACCGAAACCCAGTAACAAATGTTACCGATCGCAGATTCACTCCAAAGTGCCGTAATGAAAAGAGTTTACCTAAACTTAAATTTCACTTCGATGACAATTGTGGAATTTGTTATTTTTTTTCCTTATTGCGAAAGGAAGAAACTTTTTAATTGAGTCGAAAGAAATTTAGCCTTGGAAATGTTAAAAAACTTTGTTTTATTTTTGTATGTAAGAAAAAGAAGTACTTGTAATGATTTCGATTTTTGTTTTTACAATTGTAATATAAATAGAAGACATTTTAAAGTATAATACGATTGTTATAACGATAATTTATCTGTACAAAATGGTTGTAGTGTCATCACTGAATAAGTCAATTGGTATAACATTTTTCTTCTCTTTAGAACATTCAAATGATCAAAAATATATTTGTTACAAGAAATAATTCAAGCTCTCTATTTCCGCAAGAAGCTGACATGTCTAGTCAAAGACTTTGTCAGAAAGTGTGGGGTGTGGGGCGTGTAAGTCACGGTCATGTCCGAATGACTACAGTCACGCTTCACTGCCTCTGACACCCTCCTGCCAGTTCCTCTATTCGGAAATATTCATCCGACGGCGTTAATATTATTTATTCATTTCAAAGCTGCACTCGATTGTTTACGAATGAATATTGGCTTAAGAGAAACGGAACGAATGGAAAAATCTTTGTTCATTTTTCTTTTTAATTAAGGCATGCTGGTGTTTACGTTCGTAAACATCCCTTTGTATTACCAATAGCATTTCCGGTTGCTTATGAGCAGGTTATATTTGTTATTCTTACTCAAATAAATTGATAGCAATCAAATATTTATCAAAAATTGAATGCTTTTAACGTGAGTTGTTTGGAATAGCATTTAAAAAAAATATTTACTTAGAAAATAGAGCAGCGCATTTATTACATTGCTAAGAAAAACTAAACTATTCAGTAAAATTAAATAATATAATTGTGAGGTTTAAGTTTTTTGTTCTTGACAACTGTTGATGGACTGATGACGTAATTTCTAAAAGTCGTTACTTACTATGTAAACTTACCAAATCTATATTTATCTGAATTCCAACCATCTTCGAATGTTACTCAAAAGTTTAATCGTAGAAATATAATTCTATTCTTTCTACGAGTTCTTAGCTGCTCGTAAATTCTCTTTCATATTTAACGTGCATACTTTTTATTCTTTCTTTAATAGTTCGTCTGATCCTTTGTTTGCGTTGGTATAAAAAGCGACGTCGACGTCCTGTAGTCCTGGTATCTCTTCCGTTTCATTCGTACCTGCCTTCATTTTGTATACCGTTAACTTTAAATCTTGTCGCCCTCTATCGGCGTTTTCGTTAATATTTATAAAAAGATAGTCAACCGATAAGTCAGTTCCGGACAACTCCGAACCTTTTTGTTCGAATATTGATTGATTGATTACCTTTGAAATGGATTAGACTTTTTGTTATATTTATTAATCGTTGTAGATTTAAACGTTTCTATAATTTTTTTTATTTTTAGGACCTACGGTACTTTATTACAATTCCAACAGATATTCTGGATAAAAGAATAAATAATTCTTCTTAGTTAACGGAACAAACCTTTTCATTTCTATCTGTTTATTTAAATTTCATGAATCATTTGATATGAAATTAGTTTCTATTTTTTTACATATAAATGTTGATACGAATATTTCGTCTTTTTCAATTTCCTCCGGGAAGTCATCTTTCCAACATAAACTAAGACAAAACTGCAAGTAAAGATCAATTTTATATAAATTGAAAGGAGCCGGCGGCCGCATCTTTATTCCGAGACCATTCGGTGCAGGATGCAAATCCGGATGCAAGCTCGGGGCTGCTAAGCAAAAAGGTCACGCCTCGCTAGTAAAAACTATAGCTCGCCTCAACCGAGAGCTTTATGCTTGTTTCACACGGAGACATAACAGTGAGTTAGTACTGTAAGACATTGCATTACTACTTTTTTAACGCGCACTTAATATCATAACAGTTTTGTACTGTGTCACTATGAGTAAGAGGATAGTGACACCTGTATATGCGTTGTGGTCTCTGTTTTTTCAAAGTGAATGAAAGAGATGACAATATATAATATTACAATTCACAGCGGTGGTGTCCTATGGTCAACTTATGCGATGAAATATCGGTACTGCACTGACTGTTGTGCCTCCGTGTGAAACTAGCATTACAGCTGGGATAGTGCTGGGGTTTTTATCATTATACTGCGGTTTATTTCCTCCATGCCTTTTGTTTGACTTCTATTGACTCTAGGATAAGCTGCGTTGGCTTTTTTTCTTTTGGTTACTCTGTGGCGATGTTGCATCCGTGCTATATTACAAAAGTCAAGGCGGGGTTGAGTTATGATTTATAGTTAGATAGTTGTGTTGTGACTATTTATAAGGATTTGGGTTGAATGTTATGTCTGAATATCGTAGAGAATAATTTTGTTTGTGTTATTAATAATTTAAAACTTTGAATGCCACAAAAAATTACTAATTGATTAGTTGGGCGAGACGGTAGCAGTGAACGTGTTGACTAACAAATAAAATAGTGGTTTTATTATCTCTTTAATACAAAGATGAAGTCATAGTTGTCGTTTGTCTTTAAATATTATGCGACCTATTCTTATCACCCAGCCTCAATAACAAAATAGGTCTAATCGTAGGGAGATGTTGAAATAGTTGTGAGATCATGGACGTATATTAAAAACATATAAAACTGTTACTATCATTTAGACTAGAGTTATTTTTTTATATTGGATTATTTTAATTTCTAACCACATTTGGTGTAGCTACTACAATTATTTTATGTATTCATCCGTCGAGGTTTCTTGCTTGATGTTAAATTTTTTTGTAGGTTGAACGATGATATGTCAAGTATTTGTCTATTTTTTCAACATTAATGTTCTAGACGAGGTAAATCTTTAAAAAAAAAACGATATTGTGAAAAGTCTATATCGACTATTTGGTACTTGAATAATTTCGTTTAATCTGTACAAGTATCTTGATGGCCTCGACCTAATTGAAGAAAAAGTGCACGTGTCTGTAATATCTTGAAAAAGAAAATCAATTAAAAAAATGTGGACTTTTTTTAAAGAAAAATATCGAGTTTTGATTTTGATTAGTATAGTGAACGATGGGGGAAAGGAGGCCAGGGTGGGGGAACGCAACGATCAGTCACTGTCAAGTTGCCGATAGCCTTAGACGTCTCGGTCGGTGCTGCGTATCTATACTTAGTAATATCAATTCGTATTTTTAATCGTAAAAAAGTATATCGATGGGCCGATAAAGTAATAAAATACACTAGTAATTGAGTACAGACCTTGTCTTTACGTCTTCATCTTTCTCCAATTTATTTTCTCTATTTTTCGTTACTCTTTGTTGATATAGATGATGATAGATTATCCATTTGTATAGTAGACAATTTTTAGGCAGATGGAAAATATTATTATAGCTAGATATAAAACGCTTGATTGAATAACAATCTGAATTAAGTACTAGTAAAGTAAGCTTAATAAATTCCTTTTCACAATTTTAAAATATGCTGTTTCGGTACATTATTTTCACCCTTTGCATTTTCCACTTTGTAACTTTTAATACATTGTCGCCTGTCAGTAACAAGTCTGCAATATAATCGTTAACTCATGCTTTTATCGAAAAAGTAAATAAAAAAACGATATTATTAGTTCACTTTTCATTCAGCTTTTGTTTAAATTGTTTGAAATAGGAAGATGTTGTAAAAGACGAAACGGGCATATTTAACATAACACATTTAAATTTTGTCTAGTAATCATTTTCGCCAAAAAAATAGAACAAATCCTTACAAAGGCTGATGTGAGTAATAGTTTATCAAACAAAATCCTTTCCATACTGTCTACAATGCGAAGTATTCAAATCATACTGTGCAGTCGTCGATACGATAGCCATGCCATGCCAATCGCATCGCGAGGACCGTTCAGAATTTATTACTTCACTGATTTTTTCAATTGCTGCAAACGGTAGGTACCGGTCCGAGATTTATAAGACATTCTCTCACAAAGAGTCACGTAATTTCCGTCCCCTTTGTCGGTGACCCGTGCTCAAGATCTTGCAGGATGCGAATGAATTAAATCCTTGTAGACAGAACTTTTAAAACAGATCATTCCTGACACTAGAAGTGAATAGTTTTTATTTTAAACTATTTTAATATTAACTATACTTTTATCAGTTAACGTTTAGTAAGAGCTTTTATATAAGGTAACTAGAACTCAGCTTGGAAGAACCCACACGTTAGTAATTAAGTTATTTTTTTAATTCCGCGCAGACGTAGTCGTGAGTAACAACTAGTATATACAAACATAATTAGAATAGAAAGAGACAAATATTTTTTGGAAATAAATATTTTTATATTTACACTATTATATTGAAATGAGTTTGAGGTACAACTAAACTAACTTAATTTATTAATCTATTCTCTTTTAATATTTATTGTAATCTTTGATAACAAATTTTGGTTATTCCTTAGTTTGTAAAAAAAGCATCAACCTATTAATTATTCAAGTCAAGTTTCCACGAATGGATCATTATTTTGGTGTCATAATAAAAAAATATTTCTGTTCATTTCCCTTTCGCTGCCTTATTGTTTTCATGATGAAACAAAACAGTCGAGTCGAACTTTTCCTACTTATATTTCAGTTTGGATCGTTAATGTCACAGAATTTACGAATTTTATAATGATATAGGTCAATTAAAACTAAACTTAGGGCTATCAAATATGAATACTTTAGAATTATATACAAGGTTTTAGACTTTGACGTATTAGTATTATTTATTTGACATACTTATGAATATTTTTATCAGTGATCACTAATTTAGGAGAATTATTCCATTTCATTTTTTATTAGTTTTACCATATAAACCAACATTTTTTATTCGCCTTAAAATTCTGTGTATCTAGCTGTAGCCCGCGATTCCGCCTCCGCAGAATTAAAAAAAGACTATGTTCAATAGCTGTGCCAAATTTCATCGAAATCCGATGAACCGTCCTGGAAATACCTTCTAACAATTTATCCATCTAAACTTTCGCATTTATAATATTAGTAAGAAGTAAGATTTTATTCGTATATAAACCTCCATTCAAGTTAAGATCTTTGCAAAGATGTTTATTTTTGTCCATAGAATAAAAGAATAATACCGTGGTATTTGGTCGGTTTATTTATTTAAAAAACGTGGTATATTCTACAAATCAATATAGGATCTATATCAATTGGCTTATCTAGCTAACCTTAATCACTAACCGCATCCGATTTACGCTTACATGTTACGTTTTGTGTAACAAGTTCAACAATGTAGGAGCGAACTCGATATTGTTTAAGTAGACTTCAAGCTATTACTGAACAATTAAGTAAATCAAGCAACGAACGAGCGAAGCTGATAGTGGTTACTATGAATATTAATATACGCTGACTGTAATCAATAGGAGGTGGTCAGAGATAGAAAAATAGAGCATTGATTGCATTTAAGTAATTTATTTTTATGATTGACAATATCTTACGTTTTCATTGGCCTAATACTTCTGGCTGTGTATTATATTAAAAATAGCTGTCGCCCATGACTCCGTCCGCGCGTAATTAAAAGAAAACATAATTAGTAGCCTATGTGTACTTCCATACTATGTTCTATATGTCTGCCAAATTTCAGCTGTTCCGGAGATACCTTCAAACAAACATCCATCCATCTAAACATTCGCATTTACAATATTAGTAAGATAAACAGACTTTTTAAAGGACCTCATCATATACATTAAGCTACTAAACTTTTCTTTTAATTAAATCCAACTCGTTTACATAAAAAAAAACATTTATTGCCTTATTCCTTTCTGCATAAACACTTTATAAAATAGTATTTCAGCAGTAGCCAAACGTTATCTTTTTGATTAAAATAAGCGATATATTTGTATTCATGATGGCAGACAAAGATGGCGTCTATTGGTCTCGTCTGCACAATGTCAATGGCTGCCGGTCCCCCGGAGCCCCGGGGCGAAGGCTCTCATGACGGCTGACGTCGTCTTTCGCTCGTTGCACCGTCGTTTAACTTCACGCCAACAATAGACGCTGCTAACTTCATTATTAATCTATATTTTCGAACAGCGTCTACACTTTGACTTGCATAATGAGTCTAGCGGTACAGTTTTGATATTTTTAAGAACTTATTAACTAGAAATTTTAAATGTTAGTTTTCTATTGCTAAAGTCGTTCTTATAGTTGGTTAGTTAGTACGGTTTCGAGTATATTCTATGATTTGCTATATATTTATTAAATTATAATATACTTGTATAACTATATAATATATTTCTTGTTTAAGTTAATAACATTAAATAACTAATGCAAACTTTTTTTTTTATAGGTAAGTCACGAGGATAATAAAATCGAAACGTAAAAATATTAGAGGGTAAGTAAGGAAATTGCAGTTTAGTTCCTGAGTTTCATTTGACTCGTAATAATTATAAATTTAAACCACTGTTAAAAACTAATAAGCACGAGTTCAATATGTTTATACGTGCAGGAATATGTGTCTGTCGAAGGTGTGACTCAATCGCATAAATAAGGCAGTGTGAACCGTCACCAAAACGCGAAACAATGTAGAGCGAGATTACATCTACATAAATACTTAGTTAATTGCACGTTATTGCTTAAAATAGTGTTCGACATCACGTTAATTAATATTATTAGCGTACCAACACTTACTCGGCAGTCAGTCACGCAAAGTTGCCGAGAAACTTCTAGCAATGTTCTTGAATATCGAAAAGCGACGTCAAAAATTCGCAAGCCGAATTGAATTTTCGCTTTCGACATTTCAAATAGTGGCTTTACATTTCCGACGTGTGCAGGAAAATGTAGTCTTTTTTATATCAAAGTGAAGGGAAATAAGTTTGAATATTATTAAATAATCCCTTTTCTTACGTTTATTTCAATCAATCAAAGTGGATTGTTGTAACTATCACTTACAATGTTTTCATAAAGATGACGTTTATAAGTTTTAACGTCACTTAAGTATTAACTAGCAGTTGTCCGCGTTGTGTGTTCATTCGCGTAGTGTAGCTTCCCAACTATAGCCTATTCGTTGCAAACAAATAACCATTCAAATATTTCCTCTTTACTATATGATAAGGCACCATAGAAGACCATTGAATATAGGTATAAAAAGCAGTCTCTTGTTATTATATTGCTTAATGCTTTGCCGACAATATTGAAAGTTGGAAAATAACATAAAATATGTTATTTTAAAGATAATATATTTGCATTGCAAAGGTATACAAAGCATGTTTATATCCTATTCAAATATGCGGAAATCCTCCAAAATATGAACAATGAAACTAGGAACAGAATAAACATAGATTAAATTCAATGCGCAAAATTTAAATGCCATTAAGTTGTTCACTTCGAAACTTATTCACGAGAACGTAATACGGTGTTTAATAAAAACAATGAAGAAACAACAATAAAAGTGCGATCGCGACATGAACGCCGCGTTGTCGCAGCGGAAACGCTTCATTAGGGAGCGGAAAAACACCACGAATTTCAACCCCCAACCCTACCCCCTTCTCCTTAGACATATTGTGCATTTTCAATTGTTTCTGAATTCGAATGCCTTTTTATACTAAACATGGAATTATTATGCTATTAATAATTTTTCTAATCATATCAAATAATATTAAAATAGTGCGTTTTTTGTTTTATTCGCGACCTTTTCCATAAAATTCCTTACATTTTTCACGTTTGTTATTAAGGTAGCTTGAACAAACTTTAGATTCACCAATTAACAGATGGATGACTACATACAATTTATTGTGTAATTGAAAAAGCAATGCCATGGTAATATGTCAATTTCGAGATATCAATGTAATTCAATTATACATCATTTATCACAATATATACGAATATCTTAAGATCATCATTGTTACAAAGCCGAACTCGGAATTCGAGATTGTTCACAATCTGTTATAAAACCTTTATTTAACGTAGCTCAAAAGAGGGTCTAGACTTATACCCTATTAATCATGTAACTGTGAAAAAGTGGTCCATTTCCTTTGATGGAATACAATCATTTCTACATTATTAACGTCTGCATTCTAAAGTCGAGTAACGACACTTTGTTCTCACCATAACTTATCGTGAATGACATTAGTTAAGAAAATTTCGCATTTACCGTGGGTTTCTGCGTCCAAAAATCTCCGTTTAAAACATATTGTTATCTCTGTTATGTCAAAGATAATGACACGATATGTTTTATAGAGAATTTTATGTCAAACCCACAGTTAGAGTACAGTACGATTTTCATGTTATTTAAAAACGCTATTATTATGTTCAACGCCATAATAGTATACTGTCAACAAACAAAATATTGGAATCCATTGTAGCCAACATAGGGAAATAGTAAATCTTTTTTTTTTACGTCTCACCTTTGCAGATTATTCGGTTTAGTTAAAATTATGCGAAGTTATTCTATTAAAGTGAAAAGAGATTTTGTTCCAATTTAGCTGTCTAATTAAAACGTTAGTAAACGAAACGGGGACCGTCTCTGGGATAACTATTCTCGATTTTTATACAAAATTAATTAGATCGAGTCCAACGTAATTCGACAGAAGGTAACGGATGAAACTGTCGAGGGCACAGTAATTAACAACGTTTCGCGCAAACTTAATATTTTTATAAAATTTATAACTCTAGCAGACGAGTTTCAGAAGACTGAGCGAATTTTCAAACATCTTTTGCTAAGCTTAATTCTTAAATAGTTTTAAGATAATTGGAAGATGTTGAAAATTATTTTGACTAACCTTCATTTAAATATTGTAATATTTTTTAAGAGGACGGGGTAAACGAACGTCGGTAACACGAACTTGATTATCGACACTCATGGTTATTCGCAACGCTAGTTTTTTTACCCATTTAATTATTATTACATTTTACTTAAAATGAATATTTATTATGGTACTTAATTCTACCATCGTTTACATGATATTGTTTAATAGATAGAGGTCAATGACTGAAGTCAACATGCCACGTGTACACGTATTGACTATGCGGCGAGGGTTACCATACAATTTCAAGTACCACCTCAAGAGTCTTAAACAACTGAAATAAAATAAAACGAAATTGATGTGGGCGTTGGATGTTTAGGGCGCTATTGTTCGTCCGGACTTATTTTACTGTGCGACTTATTTTTTGGTCATTAAATCGCTGTTATTATATACTTAAAAAGGGCCCTATAATACAGTTTTAGAAATGATTATTTTAGAATAAGGAAGTTTAATTTTATCCGTTATAAATATTTACAGACATTATTGAAATTGTACTTCAATAAATGTAATTGCTATGAGTGTATGTATACATATTATACATTTATAAACATAAAAGTTTCCTGACAATTAAATTAACTTACTCATTTGAAGAATTAACTCATATGAAATATGAGTGAAATATGAGATATTTGTACGTAATTAATCTAACAGATTTATTACATTGTATATGACAAAAACACGTTACTAGCAATTAGATTGTCCTACCCTAAGTCACGGTGTGGCGCCCCTCGCCTAATCTATTGCTAAGGTATACATTGTTTGTGAATACAGCGCACCTATCATTGTTTGTTTACCCTACGTTATAACTGGACCCTAATATTTTGAAGGAATTTAACAAATGCAATTTTACAAGAGGTGTTTATCATTTTTCTAGAATACTGCATTGCACTGCCAGTGTATATATCTGACTAAACTTATGGCAATATATACTCATCTATTTATTTTTTTACTTGGCTTTTTTCGTGATTGTATTGTAAAACAAATCTGTCAACACTCATAAATATATTTTTCAGAATATAAAGGTAGTAAAATTTGCTTTCATGCATTTTAATCTTATCAATTTGTTCTAGAATGATGAAGCTGAATTAAACAATAGAAAGAAGTGATAAATTATTCAGTTTATGGCCGCTCCGACCTTAGGCCAAGGCCGGCGGTGCCGGTGCGAGCTATTACACGGGCAAAGCTATTCCTTTACCAGATACAATCGCAAAAATAATTTAAAGGAGAAAAATCACCAGTGCCTCCGTTAGGAACTAATAACTTCCAGGGACCGCTATCTTTCCGCAAGACAGCAGTTAAATAAGCTAAATTGGCCCATCCCTTCAAAAAGCTACTTTTATTGCACCTCACGTCTACCATCCTTCGCGCTTTCATGTTTGATAACATCGATTTATTATTACCAGAGTTTGTTTTTATGAATTCCTCTGTGGATTTGATCTCAACGTATTGTATATTTTATTGACGCGTAAATCACGTTTCGGATAACTTTCTAAATGTTAAAATAAGCAATATATATATATAGTTATCTATGGTAAACTAGCTGTCGCCTGCGACACCGTCCGCGCGGAATTAAAAAAACATATATTTCTATATGTATGCTACATTTTGATACAAGATCCGTTAAGCCGTTCTGGAGATACTTTCAAAAAAACATCCATCCATGTATCCATGTAAACATTTGCATTTATAATATTAGTAAGATTAAATTATTTAAACTTTTGTGTGATATTGTTATAAATTAATGTATAAACAGCTAAACACTAACGTATTTGTCCAGTTTTGTCGCGGACTAGTTTCGAGCCTATCGGGAACCTAAAAACATTAATTATTTTAGATGGGACTGATCATTTGTTATTTTTACTTAGATTTGTATCGTGTTGAGAATGAGTACTGAATTTATTTATGCTGATTATTTTAAAAGTATTTTATAAAAAATAAAATGTAAAAGCGTTGTATTATTAAAGTTCAAAATTGGTAACGCTAAACCCTTTACCAATTCTTTTAATGATTTGCCGATTTCATTTATTGAAAGTCGTTTTGTACTCTTTTTTACATTCAAATATTAATTTGGAGTGTATATAAATTACGAGATAAACAAAAGTACTGCTACCATTTAAAAAATTAATAATATAATTACAATTAAATTTGGGTACGTAGTAATAGAAGTCTGTGAATAACTGGCAAATATTTTATTGTTTAAACATCATGTTTATCGTATGTAGTAGAAAATTCCTTTACCTTTTATCGAATAGAAATAGAATGTGTCGATAGTGTTTCTATCAAGAACTTCTATTGGCGTGATCAAAGACCGGATGATGCAATAAAACAGATTCAACAAATAACATAGACAAAGGCTGACCACAAAACTTGTCCCGTACACAAGTTTACAATACACGATACGAACACGTCGAATGTCTTTTGTAGGTGGAAATTTAAAACGTTGTTTTGTGCTCGGAAGTTTAAGAAAGAACTTTTTTGTAATACTGTAACTATATGGCTTTTTACAAACGTAAATACGTAAATGTTATGAAAAATCATAAAGTTTGTTTTCTCTGGCTAGATCTTTTTTTTTTAATTTTAAGGGTGAATAGTAGTTAAGGTAAAGGCGAATTTGTTTTTGTTAGTTTAAATTTTTTTTTAAAAATCTCCATACTTTCTCATATTATACGAGAATGAAAGGCCGCATTGGTTCTAACTTAAATAAGACAGACAAAAACAGATACAGAATGGAAGTAAAATGTCTATAAAACTTGTTACCCCCACTGCCGCGGGGTACTGGCTGGAATGAAAGAGACATTGTGCGTTTTCGTCACTCTTTTCTGCCTCTTTCCCTCACCCGCACCCCTCTCGTTTGTTCACAATGACGTAATCTTTAAAGGAGATAACTAATCTCCCTAATTGATCTTTTCCTTGATGAGTTAAACAAATGGCTGAAGTGGGCAATAATGTGCATAAACATCTCGTCCCATAGGAAATGTTTTTGAATAATATCCGTAGCTCTTTCTATTATGCCTGCTACATTAAATTACTTTGTTGTTGACGTATTAAAGTTGGTGGCAGGTGAAGTTTATTCCCTCGGCGCCATTAAACAAGCTTTTAATATAGCGTGGCGTTATGACAACTCGTTAGCTTGTGTTGATGTCAACTTTTAATTTCGTTATGCTCATAATAGTATTATGTTGTTCAAAAACTTTAATATAGAGAAAAAGTATAAATGTAACTGCTAATTAAGACCTTGACAGGAATTATTACACAGACGAACTATGTTCCCGGAAATTAATACGGTTCCCGTGGGATATGTTTGAATAAATATTTACTCAATAACTATGGAACTGTTCCACTTATCTTATTGAAAATTTTTGCACAGATATAGAACATAGTCTCAAATAATATATAGTACTAATTCATCCTGTATATTTTTAATTCCGTGCGGATGAAGTCGCGGGAATAACCTAGTTTGTTATAAACGGACGTCGTTAAATTGAGTAAAGATGGAAGCTTCGAGTAATGTTATTCAAGACAATGTTAATTTTAAGCTGGATACAAAGTTCATCGATAGATATTTATTATTGAAGCTACGGGAACCAATACCCAAGTAACTCTTAAACCAAGATCTCGGTTAAAACTCTTAGATATTGTTTGAAAATATCAATAAAATTGTTTGATGTTTCATTGGTAGAGTTTAAAAGAAGCTGAACAACTATTAAGTAGTTATAAAATGAACAACTAAAAATATAGATGCTTATCATCTTTTTTTTCTTTAGTCACTTTAAAAAGACTTATAAAATGTAAGAACGTAAGAAACGTAATCTCGATAAACATTCGATTCAAATAACGTAGAAATCCTCATAACCTAGATTTCTTTTCCTTTTCACAATCAATGGAGAATTCTCAGAAATAAAGCCTTTATTTGTATAAGTTACATTTTCATTTTCTTTTATATCTTTTACGAATATAAAGCAAATTTTCGTATTATCCACAAAGTATTTCAAAGAAAGTCTAACGGTATAACCTATTTAGTATGACCGTGACATTATCGTCTTGATAAAGTACAGAAATGAAGTTAACATTTGAGAATAATTTATGAATATAATTCGACTAACATAGCCGTTATTTGTAATATTAGGTTCTGCAAGGTCGTTGTACAAAAGGTCATGGAGTCGGTCTAGGATTTAGAATATTGATTCTAAGTTTTAACACTTATGTTTCCTAAGCCTGTGTCTGATTCTATTTTCTCTCCTACTTACGCTTTTTTTTAGTTTCATTGAACATATATATCTTAAGAGTAATAATGTTTTTTTTATGGTAATTAATCTTTTTTAGACATTTCTTTCAACGTACAGTTCAAAGTTTGCATTTCGGCATTGCATTAAATTCGCCGTAAGTTTATTATATTTAAAAAAAAATAGAATTTAAAATTAGATACCATTTTTTAAAATAAGCACCACTTAAATATTATATTCGCAATATAAATTTGGGTAAAGCGTAACTTTTGAACAGATTCATTTTAGATTTTATAGCAAGCGATGGGATTGAGAATCTATGCATGAAATAAACATATCTTTGGTCGAATGTAGCATCTTAGATTGAGTTCAGAAATTGTGAAAAAACGAGGAATGTATATAATTGAAGATTTGAAGAGAGGTCAGACTTTTATGAAAACTTATTTTTAAGACAGATGTTGAATAAGTAGATTTTTAATAACTTAAATATCGTTTTTATGCTTCAAATCCAGTTTACGTATTACAATATTTAGGAAATTAGTCGATGTTTAAATAAAAAGTTTTATGGAATGTTTAAAAAAATCGTGGCAAATAATGTCAAGTAAACATACGATATAGATCTCTACGTTTAGTAGATTTTCTAAGGCCAAATATAGTTTTTAGAAGTTAGTTCTTTAGCAAGAATCGGTCTTGCAACTTTTAATAGTTTATACTATTGGATGTTTTTTAATTTTTTTCTCTAATTTTACCGGAAATCACAAGTCACTTCATCGTGTATCGCATGTTTTCACTTCATTAATAATAAAAGTTTTTGCTTGCTGCCCCTCGCTATATCCACGCCCAGGGGAAATATATACCTAATAACTATGAAGGTAACCTCTTACGTACGTTTATTAATGGGCTCTCAGGTACTGTTAATTTTGACAGATTAAACGTATGTCAGTGTTGTTGTAAGACTCTTTGGACACAAGATACAGTAAATACTTAACCCGTCGATTTTAATCGCCTTGCGACCGATACAATGACATATGGCTTCCATTTAATGCACGCGTCGCTATCATTTTGTTTTCTTTGCGTCACTTAATTGTCACGAAAAAGTCGCCGAAATTTTCAAGTTCGCAAAGCAAGTCTATACATACTATGCCTGTAATTACAGAATAGATGGTTCGCGTTAACGATTCGACGTTCTGTTCTCACAAGAATGCAATATTAGTTTGAAGATTTACTTTGCCTTCTGTATGAAGCGTTTAAGTCTTTAAATGTGCAGAAACTATACGATTCTGTGTGGTTTTTGAATGGAATTGAATACCAGATAATTCTTTAATAACAGCGTATGTTTATGATTTCGTCTCAATTGACAGTGAACTCTGGTTGTTAATTAACAGGATTAGTAGATATGCATATTGGCATGACGCTGTACCTTGGTGTTCAGCATTGAGTAATGATGCTTGTTTAGCGCGATCTATTCACGTAAGCTCATTAAGCATAATTAACAAGAACGATAAATTTGATCTGCAGACATTAATGCACACGTTCTCCAATATCTTACATATTACATACTATTAGCATTTTATGAACTATTTGTTAATTTTATTTGTCAATCTTACTGTTTTACTCAGAGATCTTTAGTAGCCACTGAGAGTTACTAAGTGTATATTTCTCATTTTAAATCTACATTTAAATAAGTAACGATAAGTAACAATTCGTCTCTTAAAAGTTGCCGATTTTTATACTGAATTTATAACACAGTTACAGAACTGTAATTTACACAGAAAATTGTAAACGTAAAATGGTTGCACAAACTGAACAATTAACGTTAACAACCTTTCTGAAACGGACAAAGGAAATTAAATAACGATAATGCGTAATCAATATAAAACGTTGTAAATATCCTCTGCGAAGTAGTGTATTTTAAATAAAAATGATTACTCTACAGAGATGCACATACGTACTTATGTACATGTTATGTATATGAAGGCGTACAGTTTATTGAACTTTCCTGTGCACATGATGAGCGCCCCTTCTTGGCTTTGCGCGGTTACACATTTATTTAAAAAAATTGAACTATACTAAATACACTAGTAGTTACTTAAAAGTATTATAATTTTCATCTTTCTATTGGGGAGGTTAGTCTATAAATTTTTTGAAGTTTATTCGTAACATAAATCTGTTTTTCTTTATTATCTTTTTGTTTATAAACTTTTAGATTTATAATTTTGAAAAACACGGTATATTTTGTATTTGCAATCTTGAAAGTGGTGAAGCACTCGGTTAAAAGCTAGTTAGTATAAATAGATGATTTTAAAATAAAACGCGAAGGTAGTGGCGATTGGCGCGAAACTTGTCCGCACGTAATGTCGGGGTGCTTTGTTTGCGCGCGTTATCGCAATTTGCAGCGGACGGCGGCTATCGCCATGTCGGTCTATTGTGCTCATGTCAAACTTGAAAGCAGTTTTGTTTGGCGATGTTCTGTTTTAAATGCGCATCGCATTACTTATACTAAACTATACCAGACGTAGTTAGTAAACTGTCCTACTCAAATTCATTGATAAAACGAACGTCCGTGGCTCAGGGGTAGCATTTGACTTGCAATCTGTAGGTTCTAAGTTCGAATCCCTTCATGTACCAATGTGTTTTTCGATTTCAATTGACATATGTACATTAATCCGACGTTCTTACGGTGAAGGAAATCATAGTGATGCAATCTGTACATGTCTGAGAAGAGATTCTAAAATGTGTGAAGTCAAATAACCCGCACTGGGCCAGCATGGTTGACTATGGCCCCTAAGTGGACATATAGAGAGTTTATAATAATTGCTGATTTGTCAATCCCTTTAATATAGTTCATGGTGTCCAACACCGTGCTTAAATTTATACAGGCATGCATCTCAGAGAGGGAATTTCTTAATTATACTGTACAGGGTTTTAGCTTAATTAAACGTCACATCTATGATAAACGACTATTACGTCATACTATTAAATTGATTAAGTTGCCTTCAAATACTAAATGGCCTGTATATCAAAGAAACAACGCGTGTTGTCGTGTCACGTCTATCAGAACGTGATATGTGAAGTAAATATATTAGTTATTGAATAAATAATCGGACTTTTAGCGTTTGACGAGTGACGTGCCCATCCCTAAGGACACAGCTAAACAATACGCTTGTATTCTTTTGTTTACAATGTTATATCGAAGAGAAAATGTATAAACAATGCATTGTAATATCATAGATAATTGTAATGTATTTAAAAAAAACATCTTAATTATTTATAATTTATAAATAAATAAATAAAATTATTTATAAGTTCTTAGTGAGGAAAGCGTAGTTGATATTTCCTCGCCCATGTCGTTCGCCGCTAAAAAGCTGCTGCGATCATGATGTTGGGACAATTATACATACAGTTAATATCTGTGTCTTTAAGTAATATAAAGGAATCATATTTCTTTTATAATATTATAATGTTGTGTAATATACGAGATCGTCGGTGGCTCAGGGGTCAAGCACTTGACTTGCAATCTACGGGTCCTGGGTTCGAATCCCGCCATGTACCAATGTGTTTTTCGATTTCCGATTTACATATGTACATTTATCCCACGTTCTTACGGTGAAGGAAAACATCGTGATGCAACCTGCACATATCTGAGAAGAAATTCAAAGATATGTGTGAAGTCAACCAACCCGTACTAGGCCAGCCTGGTTCACTATGGCCTAATCACCCTTAACTTAGGGTAGGCTCCGAGCTCCTCGGTGGGGACGTATAGTGAGCTGATGATGATGATGAATATATGTAATAAGTTCTCTAAATACCTAATTGAAAAGTATTAAATATTCTCCAATGTTTAATATTAAAAGTTTAATGAGTTAAATTTCGAGTATCGAAGGTCACCAAAATTATACTTCTTATTAATTACTTTCATTGATTGAAAGTAAAAGTTAAAATTCTAAAGGAAAATTTGTAAGATATATTATAGTTATTTCATATCATTTTAAGGTACTAATTATCTCCATCAGTGTATTTCTGTTTCGTCTTTTATTGTGGTAATGCAAAAAAAATATTTATGTCAATTTCCATTTAGAGAATGCAATTTTATCACCCGAAAAACTAATAAGCGTCCAGTCAGTGAATAAAAATAATTTTGTTATGAAATTGTTAAATATTTTGAAATTATAACAATATTTAAAGAAATAATTTTGAATAGCATAATTTATAAAACATTGTTATACCTGAATACTGTTGATTACCTCGAAATAGACACATTTTATGTTATTATTATTTTTATGATCCTATTTTAAAGACCTTTTAAATTTACTGTCTAAAAGGGTTAAGTTTATTACTTATGTGTGCTCTTAACCTAATATATTAATGACTTACTACATTTGACTTGACTTATGACTTACTATACAAATGACATTAACATTTTGACTATTTAAATGTTTTTGAAGTTGTGAATTTATTTTATAAATGAGTAAATTGTATTTTATTTTTCATTTTTGTCAAAAATGTTTGAAATAAATTTTTACATTTATTTATTTATTGAATTGAATTTTAATCGATAATTTTTTTACATTTCATTTTTTGTTACCTTCCAAACTGTTAATGTTAACAAAGTGTTAGACTTTTTTTGCAACATTCTAAGTAAAATAAAAGATAATTTGTGTAACCCATATTGAAGATAAAGTTATCAATGAAGATAAAGAAGTGTTAATTATAAGATATATGTAAATAGAATATTCAATGAAATAAGATGAAACCCATTTTATTAGAAGGTTTAATCACAGAGTATAAACAATATTTAAATTCTATATAACAAAAAATATTAACTACTTATGTAATTCATAACAATTTTAATAATAAAACGTTCCGAAATTAAAGAATCTAAATTATTCAGGTACATACTCTACAGAAATTTTACAATCGTGTACAATATTTATACGTATAAAATTATATGGACTAGTTTGATTAAGTCAGAGTAAATTTAGACCTAAGTAGACCGTGTTAAGATTTATTTTACATTGCGCTGAGTTGACTTACGATTACATTTTGATCTTACAGAATTCACTAAAGACTTAAGTAGTATAATACAGATCGCTAAACTTTGTTTAAATGTATGAAATGGAATTAGAAACATAACAACTTTGTTACATATTTGATCTCCATCTTATAAAGATTTTATATCGAGAGATCGCTTTGAATAAACACAACTTGTTTCTTAAAACTGATATTTTTATATACTAATTAAATATCGATTAAAATCACGTATAGTAGCGTATATGTAGTCAAATTTCAATATTAGGCATCTCCGCGGAATGGTTATTACTAAATTAATGCAACGACTTTGGGCAAACCAGAAAATAGATATTAATTTCCACATCTAACAGACGTATTTTTAGTCAAAATTAGATTTAAATAGTACTTACACGTGAGTTTAGCCGTGATTTAATTTTATCTTATTTTTCATTCACAATTTCATACAAAACAGTTTTTTTGATTCAATGCGATATGTGAATATAATTTCTAATGCCATAAATGTTCCTTGTAGTGAACTGGTACGAATACCGGCTTCTCAACTGCCACCGTGTTTACAACTGGTACGTGTACCGTGTTATAAATTGGTACGGTCTTGATTATCGGTACTTCCTTCAAGACTGGCACTTCTTTAATGACTGGCACTTCTTTGATTATTGGCACTTTCTCAATATGATGATGGTGCAAAGTGTGAACTTCGTATGGTACATGGATACGGATGCTGAAAAAAGATTTGTATTATTTAAAACTTTTTGTTTTTTCAATAAAGATTTAAAATAAAAACTAACGATTTTTTATTTATGGTACTCTGGTAAAATTGACTTCAACTTTCTTGATTTAACTTTTTTATTTACGGAATTAAAAAAAACTTAATTTTTTATTTGCCTTGAAGAAAAATGGGCTACTATGCCAAATTTCAGCGAGATCTGTTGAGACATTCTGGATACGTTTTAACAAATATTCGCGTTAATAATATTCGTAGGATTTGTAAAAATAGGTACACTTTGTACTCTAATGTATGTGAATATAAATGCTAATAATAAGTAGTTATATTAAAATTAATTTCGTGAACTGAATATTAATCAACCACAAATAGACCGAAAAATTTCGTGTGATTGCACAAAACAAAGTAAATTACTGTAATGGTACCACTTGTTTTTGACAAATGTTTATACAATGTTTGACAATACTTACTTAGTTCTGTGGGTGTGTCCAAAAGGATCGGGACTCGCCACTGGGTTTGCCATGCACTGGCTGGCGAAGATCAGAGTGCAAACGAACTGAAACAAAATACCTTATTAAGAAACTAAACTTATTTCACAGTGAATTCCTAATAAAAATGTTTTTAATTATACTTTCATGAGAAATTGCAGATGATCAATTTAAAAACAGGTCATGCGGGGAAAAATAAATATATAATATTTAATTGTTTTAATATAGGTAAACTTATTTATTATAAATACAATTATTAGAATCAAAAATCAAATCGATCAAAAAGTCAAAGTCGATTAAGTTTTACGAATAATTAAAAATAAAGATTTTGTTATTGTTAATGACCAAATATTTTTTACTTAATTATGATAACATTTTTGCTATTGCTTAAAACACATTTTTCAAACTTATAACACAACACAAACTGACATGACGAAAAATATATTTCCAAAAATCAGTTGTCACAGTTCGGATTCAATCCCGAAATTTTGTTATTTTTAAGGATATTGTTTATAACGGTAAAAATAAAATAAATGTACAACTTACAGCAACGTGGTGGATCATTGTGACGTGTGGCGTGCGTCTGTGGTGCGTGCGCCTGCGCAGCTCTTTAATATCACCCCGGGTTGTGTAAGCCTGCCTGCCGCCACCGTCACGCCGCCTGACGTCGCAAACGAGGACGACTGTTTACCGTACTTGCACTTCTGCATTACTAAACTATTTACCTGATAATTCGTTTAATCGGTACTTAATCGATCTGATTGGTTCAATGCAGATAGGTTGAAATATATGCAATTTTGTTACCCCTAGAATTATTGATTTCTCGATGTTAACTTTGAACTTATAATATTATTGTATCTTTTAATGTTCCTTTTACGCGATATTTTCAAATAAAAATTGTAAAGGTGGTATTTATAGTGGTCAAAGTTAAAATTACCTGTCAAGCAATTTGGCTTGTGACAATAGCAAAGTAATTCTTGTATTTCTTTTTCGACCCGTATTTTCATTAGGAAATTTAGTTCCTATTTGTTACACTCTCAGAAGCCCATTTTAATATGGTTTCTACCAGTTTTTTTATTTATATCCCGTTGGAAATCCATTTCGAGTACGTAATAAAGTTATGTAAACTAGCGAATGCTTTCTAGAAAATTTGTTGAAAAACTAGATATGTTTCTGTACATATGAGGCTCGATTACGTATTGTTGTGACAGTGTTTACAAGGAACGGATATTATAGGACTCTTGTTTTATATAAGAACTGGATAAATAGTTTATTTTTTTCATGGCCATGTTAACTTGCCTTGCGTAACTATTAGAATTTTATATCTTATTAACATTATAAATACGAAAGTTTCGGTGTATGGATGGGTGTTTGTTAGATGATATCTCCAAGACGGTTCAATCAGATGTAGAACTTGATCTAGAAGGATACACAGGCTACTTACTAAATTTTTTTCAATAATATGCGGACGGAGTCACGGACGACCGCTTAGCAAGTTATATAGTTATAATTTTTGCAGTAGATCAGAGACTAATTGGAGCGATCTATACTTATGTATTGACTTTGAACTAATTAGTTAAAAATCTTGTATATTAGATTTATACTGAGACACAAAACTATAAATATTAAATAGTTGTAATAACTTCCTTTACTTAGAATCTTGTTCAATGAACTTTGTTAATATCCAGAATGGGGTAAATAAACTGCAAAAAATAATGAATGCATATTTTAATTAAAATCTAGAAAGATGTTTAATTTTCAATAGGATATGTAATACCGAGGTTGGTTGTTCCGTTTGTAGCGGATGTGGATCCGATTGTTGCCGTGTTATATGTTTATGTTTTACTTTTACAATAAACAACACATAATATATTGCTACTAATTACATATACCAATTTTCTTAATAATTTTAATTGTTAACATAGTAACGTTGGTACAGTGCATCATCTTGTATATGAGTATTGTTGCCACGCGTCCGGATAAAGCCGGACATAGGTAGGCTTTTTGATTGCATGTCCGGCCAAAATAACCGATGTCCGGGTTGACGGCTTTTTACATTTGGCAAACGAGAGAGTGGTACCTACTAATATTTAGAAAAACTTCTGAATAATGTAGAGTGTCCGACCTTTCTACACAAATGTCCGGCCCAACTGTGTGGTCTGTCCGGTCTATTAGGTGTGGTGACCTGGTAACCCTATGACATAAATTAAGTATCGTTTTAATCTCATTAGTATATTAAATGTTTAAAACAGTCCTACTACATCGTACTTCTTAATTTCTATGATAAAACATTATTCAATCAAGTGACATAAGTATTGTTCTAATCTAAAATCTAAATATAACATCGAGGTCAAGGACTACTATCATAAGGAAATAGTGTAATCAATTTAAATGGCAATACATGTTTCGTTACATCAATGTAATGTAAAAAATATACTAAAACAAGTATTACGTTACACACTAAATGATTCTACATTCATCGTGTGATCGCTCGATAAATTTAAATTTCAAATCCACGGGTACTATTTACTTGTCTTTATGCCGTCAGTTTGTAATCGACCAGTGCGTGGTGGGATTCATTCATACCAACATGTCAATGTTAATTTTACATGCGCACACATATCTGTTATATAATTGCAATTTGATATAAATTCAATGATAATTATAATTAAGCCTCAATAGCCTAATGGTTAAGGCTACGGATTTTCGATCACGAGGTCGGGGGTTCGAATCCCGCCATTCGACTATTGTCGTAATCCATATCCTAGCACAAGCAAAGAGCTTAGTTGGAATGGTAAAAGAAATATTAGTTAATAAAAAAAATCTGCTAGCACTTTTATAAAAAAAAGTCTAAATATTTAAATTCATGCCATACTGTATTAGAGACAGTACTGTACTGTAGAGTAATAAATCTATTTACATTTGTTTTATAAGATTAATATTAATAAATATTAAAATGGAAATTAATTTTCAAATAAAAGTAAACTTAATTATTAATGCAAATTAATATAATAATTATTTTTTTATTAATTTTCCATACCATCAAGATATTTATAATTCGTCGAATATCCCTTATAATTTGTGTTAAAGTGATATTTGACATAGTTTTCCGAAATCATCATTCTTGACTGTCCACTATTTCAAAGTTGCACACTTTCTGCATCTCTTCCGTATACGTCTGACAGGAATGATGTCAGCTCGTCCGCGAGTACGCCAGCTAGCAAGCAGTACACAACACGCATAGTAACGTCCTTTTGGTCATTTGTTGCAAAATGGTTGTTATTACGTGAAATGCGTGCATCGAATTATTGGAAACGATGCAATTGCGTTTTATTTTTGTCTTTCGATCACAATAAGGGTCAATCAAATTCTGTATTAACCCGCGGGTTTCTGATTTTTGTTTGAATATATTGTTATCCCTGTTTTGTCAAAGATGTAACATATTTCATACACTGATTTTGGTGTCAGAAACCCACGTTTAGACAGTTTAAATAACGCAATGTTATTAACGTCAGTTAGGATAAATATTAGGGTCCAGCGCTAGAATATTAAAATAGAATAAAAAGGCTAGATCCTTCACACAACAATAATAACTTATTCACCTCTTTCACATTCATAAGTCTACATTAGTATACGAAATAAATTATAATATTTAAATGAACTCTTAATTTTTTCATTCACTACATTAACAATTAATTCGAAAATTGCATAATCCGATGTATGTATCAACATCGTTTCATAGGAATGGGGACTGACATGCATGAGCGACATCGAATTAACTCGGCTCATTGATTCAGTTATTAAAATGTCGGCGAAATTTATTAACCAGTAGACATAGTTATTGAATTTTTTGCATTTTTAATTATTAATTATATTGATTTCAAATACTGGTAGAGTTTTAAAAAGCACATTTACTTCTTACAACAACATTAAACTTTTTTAATTTAACATTTTTAGTTTTGCAATAAATTTTAAGTTATGCTCTTAAGTTAAATAACAAGGACACTCAGTAGAAAATTCAACTCATTTTATAACTCGCATTTCATTTGCCAATTTATTACATATTAGCTGTCGCCCGCGACTCCGTCCGCGTGGATATATAAAACAAAACTTAATTAGCAGCCTATGTGTATTTCCAGACTATGTTCTACATCTATGCCAAATTTCATCGCGATCCGTTTAGCCGTTCTGTAGATACGTTCAAACAAACATCCATCTATGTAAACATTCGCATTTATATTATTAAGATGCACAGTTATCGTGGATTGGTAATAGCGGTTTTGTATGTTTAGCTATTGAAGTGTCAACATTTGCATAGCTTATTTGTCGACTGTACCTGAGGCGGATTCTGCTCTGTTTCGATCCTAGATTATACGATCGGAATATGGTTTGGAATTACACAAGACTCTGGGGAAGCATTAGTTATTTACCGAAGGCTCTTTATCATGCTTTATCAGTGTAGCCGTATCAATATAACCAATGATACCCGATTGCATTGTTTTACCTATTAATTGCTAAGTTACAAACTCATTTATCTTTAAAACGTCGTTTGGATTATTACCGTGAAAAAATATTGTCAATTTTTTTTTCTCGATGTATTCAAAAGAATGAAATATTTTTCAAACAATCCATTTTAGAGTGTCGCAGACAATTCAGCATGGACTTACAATCTGTTCAGTCACATTCAATTCCTTTGACATTCGAATAACATAAAAGAATAATGTAGACATCCACCCCCATGTAGAACAAGTGGAAAAGCGAATAAGTGCAATCAGACGTATTTCCCTTGGCGCAGCGCTGTGCACATTGACGGCAACATTTCTGCAATGGCCGACCGATGCTTTTTGTTTACGAATTATTTATTGTCTGCAAGATTGTATCGAATTAGCCAGAGGCAAATCTTACTTTATAAATATAAAAAATAATAAATAAAATATTTACTCATATTTCTTTATAATATTTACACATTAAGGAAACATTATTTAACTACGCATTGTCATGAAATTTCTTGTAAATTAACAATAGTATGTACAATGTAAACACAATTTCGCATCGACAAATACCTCTTATCTCGAATTTATGTATTCTCAACCATAAACCCCATGTCAGTCATTAGCTGGTACACACAAACTTTGAACATAACTATATTAACGAAAGACTGTGCTGTTAACGCATAAAGTGTTACCTTATGTAGTGAACATAAGAGTGATTTTTGCATGTATATTTTGCGAAGAGTTCTGCCATCATAAAAGTAGCTAAGAGGTCTGTAAGTCGTTCTCAGTTTGCGACAATACTTCGGGCGGCTTACAAGCTTAATCCTCTCTTAGGTCACTCGCATCACCTGTGTTCACGGTATTTTTACCATCCTAAACGTCCGGGACGTTGAAAGGAAACTTTTACAATCCGGAAACCATGTCAAGTGGAAAAATATCGGATGTTTTATTGTGTGCAATGTAGTCGATTGTGTAATACGATTTCTGGTTATAAATTGTAGTTGGCATTTGTCTAAATTGAATTGATCGTGATTTGTTACAATCGAAAACTTGATTATTTCTTTTATTAAGATCTCTTGTGCGTTTATTAATAATTCAGAAAACACTATAGTTTTTTAATGTGAATATTTTTTAATTTACCGACTTCAAAAGCGTGTTATAATTAATGCATCAATGGCCTAATGGTTAAGGGTAGGGATTTCACGAGGTTGGGGGTTCGAATGCTACCATTCGACTATTATCGAAACCATGTCGTAGCACAAGCATAGAGCTTTGTTAAAATGGTACAAGAAATATTAGTAAATTAACAAAAAAACAACTATTTTTTTTAATAAAAATAAATATTAAATAATATTTTTTTATATTCCTTGAGAGAGACGTGTTTGACGCAAGTTTACACACATATTACGACTAACTTGTTAACACTATCATTACACTTGGAATAGCTACAGTCGAGTACGGAGTACTGTTGTGCAACTCAATAGAACAGTTTATAATACGATACGCTTTGTGATTCGAACGCACAGTATTCCTCTGATTGAAATATAGAGCATTTCCGTTCTATGACTCTCAAAATGGACGTGCAAAATACCAATACCCAATCGATGTTCGAATATTTAATTGCTAGCGAAAACTATATTTGTAGATAGTCTTTATTTAGTATACTGTGTTTCGACTAACTGGTGGAAAATGATTATAATTTTAAAGATATATTTAACAAGGTTACACATTTTTACGCAAAGTGACAGATACATGCGTAAAATAAGTTTAGTTTTGATAAATTACTATTTATTATTATTTTTACAGTTTAAGAAATGAATTGTATGGATTTATTGACTTCTATTTGATGTGCTATGTAGATATATATCTAAACTATTTTTAGTGATATGGTCGCATTTTTATTTATTTATATTTACCTATTGTAACGGCTACGTGCTGTGAATTCGCATCCGCGTATATCACAGCTTAGTTGCTTTCCCGCTCGAATCTGCATCACAAATCATTTTGCCACCTGTCAGTTACGCGCGGGCATTCATCTTTCGCGCTCTTTGTATTCAATGTTGCCAGCGTGTTGTATTGACAGCATATTTTAGAGACCTGTGTTGTTGCACTAAATTCGAAACGATACATCAACGCCATAAAATATTAACGGATTATACTTAGTTTATCAAACATGTAAAGAAGGTTTTTTTAACATAATATAAAAACAGCTTTTACCTTCAATATTCGACAGATAAACACGATAGTCGCTTCGGTGTCGTACAAACAAATCTCACATTAGCTTCACTAATCATTGGTTTTTGAGACCAAAATCTATCTGTTTCGTCAACGATTTAAATTGGTATTTTGGTCTTAGAAAGCAACGATAAAAACCATATTCTATTAAGCACTTAAAATAATACTTACTACTTCATACTTAAGTAAACATTTTTGATATAGGTATTCTATTATACATTTGATTTGTACTCTGGCAAGTCTGTAACTAAGTAATATTATACGAACACTCGTCTAATATTAATTCGTCTGCATCGATATAGTATAGGAGTTAGTGTTCAGATACGGTATCGGGTTATTGCAAAGCGTGACATGTCTGAAGTCAATAAGCTGGCGTAATGGCTCCGTCGCCCACTGGAATTGGCACCGATGAAACTACGAGACGTTAGACGGCTGCTGCAAGTTTGTAAACTGTTCTATCTATATATTTAGTTTAAATTGCACTAATTCTAAAACAGATTCTATCATTTTTATATGGGTATCTAAAGTAAACACAATTCAATTATTTAAACTTTCGTGAGACATTTTACTAAACTGATATATAAACACGGCTAAACACTCACGTATATACGTCCGGTGGCGGCACCGACTAGTTTCGAGCCCATCGGGGGCCCATCATCAGGATGAGTGGTACTGGTATTATTTCGCGGACGCGGCCCGTCGCTCACTAACTAGTCGGTGCCGCCACCGGACGTATATACGTGAGTGTTTAGCCGTGTTTATATATCAGTTTAGTAAAATGTCTCACGAAAGTTTGAATAATTGAATTGTGTTTACTTTAGATACCCATATAAAAATGATAGAATCTGTTTTAGAATTAGTGCAATTTAAACTAAATATATAGATGTTTATATATCAGTTTAAATACAATTCAAGTTCAATCAAATGCGTTTTCAAAAAATACATTTAGTTTATCTAGCGTAATAGACCTAGAAAATATAAACTGCATGACTAACTACTTTAAATACAGGTAAATAAAAACCTTGACTTCTGAAAATATCTTTGCTCGGGTTATATGAAACATTTAACTCCAATTACCGGGGTTTAAATTCTTTTACATTCCATTTAATACGTCGCAATAGTCGAGGGAAAAATATTTTTCCTAATTGCATTTCATGTGGCGAAGGAAAGGCGGTTCAGTCGTCGGTGTGGTCACAAAGATTGCAACCCAACACTTATTAAATTTATTAAATCGAGCTGTTTTATTTTCTTTTCCTAAAAGTTTCGAGTTAAACAATTTTACTGGAGATGAAGTTTTTTTTCTCATTTAAAAAAAATATTTATTCGTTTTTTAGAAGTTTGAGTAATTTTTATTTTACGTATGGACATTAGTCATCTTATAACGTTTTATAAACGGTGGCTCTTGGTCTATTATTTTCATACTTATAGAAGTATTGATGACGTAAAATCTCGTTAAAGTTTGAGGCAAAACTAACTTGTATTAAAATTAAGTTTCAAAGCCTACTATTTTTATGGATGGATACGATTTTTTGAATATTAATAGTGGATTACCATTACCACACACATATATAACACCACATTATGATAGTTCAAAGACAAATAATAGTAGTAAGCACACTGATTAGAGCATTGTGAGATAAGAAGCAATATGAAAGTTGAATGTCGGCAAGTTACTGAGAACTATAACGTCTCTTATTATGTTAGTTACACTAACGTCTCAGACAACTATTGTGCAAGCTCTTCGCTAGAAGTCAAGTTTCACTCTATCAGAGGAAGCCTGCAATGTTGTCAATTTCTCGAGATAGGAGTTGATGAACGAACACTTTAGTACTCTGTAGTGTGCCAGTGCGATCAACAATTAGTACCATGGATTTCTGAAAACAAAATCTCTAAATAGAGACATATGTTCCTGTCATTGTCTTTGGCAAAACAAATATATCTAAATATTTAAAACGGAGGTTCAGAAAACCACGGTAAGTCAAATATATATAACTAGCTATCGCCCGCAACTTTGTCCACGCGTTAATAAAAAAAAACTTAATTATTAGTCTATGTGTTCTTCCAGACTATGTTCTACATCTATGCCAAATTTCAGAGATACCATCTTACAAACAGTTTTTGTTTAAACAGTGTTCTAGCAAAGGAAACCTTATGTTTTCTGTTCAGAAATATAAATCAATTCATTGGTTTTAATGTCAGTTTCATGTAAACGTGTCACAATGTGCAATATGCGTCCGTGCAGGCTTCGGCAGCTGTCGACATCTGTTACGCGCACCGCTGTGACAATCGGAGCAACTCAATTACGGAAAAATACAATACAGAATTAAAATACAGCTTATATCTGGAAGTAATATAACGGTCACTATAAGGACGAAACTTAACGCTTAATCTAGAACTAGTCTATTTGTCTGTAAGATGTTTAAAAGGATGTCCAATATACGAACTTGTCAGCTTACCCTGATCATACTAATCTTATATCTTTAAATGAGAAATTCTTGTATATATATATAATTGGAATCTCGGAATCGGCTCCAACGATTTTCATAAAATTTAGTATATAGGGGGTTTCGGGGGCGATAAATCGATCTAGCTAGGAATCATTTTTAGAAAATGTCATTTTATTCGTGTTTATCGATAATCAACTTAAACATAAACTTAACTTTTTCTATCGGTAAGATCGAAAAATATTATTCATATTTCATCATTTTATTAGTAATTCGTACTTAAATATAATTTCCAAAAAACACAATTAAAAAAAATACCGAGCAAAGCTCGGTCATCCAGGAACTATTATAAATGCGAATATTCCGATGGATGCTTAGATGGACAGATGGATGTTTGGTACAAGGTATCTCCAGAACCGTTAAACGGATCTTGTTAAAATTTGGAACACATGTAGAGTACAGTCTGGAAGAACTCGTATGAATTCTAAGGTTTTTTTTGTAATTCACGCGGATGAAGTGGCTGGTGACAGCTCGTAGTCAATAAATGTGATTTTCTAGTATAATATCGAAAATATATCATCCATGTTAAACTAAAACGAAGTTATAAGTCAATCAATAAAAGTAAATGAGATTATCTCCGTAGTGTAGGGAAAATATCGAATTTATTCAATTAATCCTGGTTGAAGCCGGTTAGTTCTTAGGGATGCATTATTCGGTGGCTCTGTGCAGTATGTCATTATCATATTATAATTCAGACAGGAAGCGAGCGAGCTTACGCCGCACGTAATTTGATATTAAACACGCGCCTGACAAGTGACATGACTGCAACACGTTCATTACGGATATTAAACTCGAAAAAGCCTGAAAATCACAGACTAGTTCATAGATAATCGAGAAATCTTACTTTAGGCTGCAATATTTTGTCTGGTAAGAATTGTATTTAAAAAGCCTTAGCAATTAGCAAAACTATAAACTAATATTATTTAAAAAAAATCTTTAGAGGTATAAAGATAAAATTGTTGCCGTTGTCATCCTATTAACTACATATTTTTTTTGTGCTTATATTATAAAAAATATAGTTTTAAAATAACTCGCCATATCGTTTTAAATTGTGAGTACATACATTTTTAAAAAGGTAAGAGTTGAGAGAGTGGGTGTTGTTTCTTTTTATTGTTTTATAATATTATTTTCATATGTAGCCATTAAACATTGATACGTTACAGTTAACCGCGTTTATAAAACCTTAAAAATAAGCCATTAACACTTCTATTGACGTCAGAATAACGTCAGAAGCTCGCGTGTACAAATGCCTTTAGCGTCACGTAGGGTGGAAGTTGCGCTAACTTTGTCGAAAACGTACGCTATTGTGTGAATCTTAAAATAGAACTCTTTCCGACGGTCGCGTTTCACAGCGTCGTATATCATACAGGTCTAGACTTAATATTCCTGTCAAATCCACAGCCAATTTTTACTTGAACTTCGGTAAAGTTTTATCTAGATAGTCGTTGGTTAAATGCAAAATGCTCCGTAATATATTGCCTTATGGCAGTATATCATGAAATTTAAATATCACTGGAAGTGAAATATTTAAATATTTTTTTTTTATAATAATTTATTTCTTTATTATATTATTATATCGTTGGTCTCAAAGATAAAATCATATCGGAGTTTGGATTACGAGACATTAACTTAAGAAGCACGGCGTCTGTTTTGAAATGTTACTTCTTACTATAATAATATTATAAATGCGAATCTACAGATGAATGTTTGTTAAAAGTTATCTCCAGAACGGCTGTATGAATCTCGCAATTTGGCATAGATGAAGAACATAGCCTGTAAGCATACATGGGCTACTAATTAAGTTTTTTTGTCACGTCGAATAAAGTCGAGGGCAACTGCTAGTTATAAATAATTGTATAATTGTACAGGTAGTGTTATTGTTATAGTTAATTTATTCTAGTGATAAAGCACTACGTCGGTGGGCAATGTAAGCCGGCGGCGCCAATACAACTTATGATACATACACAAATAACACATACACTGCCTTATTACGTTACATGTCACCTTTATTTAGTGTCATTCTTTTGTATAAATTGGTGTCAAAAATGCATACACTATATTATAGCACATAAGTTATAGATCCGTTGTCTGAATTTAGTGGACAGGAGAGAGAGAGAGAGAGAGGGAAAAGCTAAAATATATTTATAGATGGTGCAGATTTTTCCCACTTTGATAATGTGTACGAATGTTCCACTCTTTTTACATAGATTAACGAATACGAAAAAGTTATAAATACGACTTTGCTAATTATCAGCTAAATTCAGAGATGAAAAGTATAGCGCATGTTGTATGTATGGTTACATTATGACATAATTGTTGAGGATTTAAAAAGGTTGTATTTATTTTATACTGGCTGTAGATATTTATAATCTGTAGTGATGTCCACAGATTACAATAAAAAAGTAATGTATCGAGAAACTTTAATCGTCCTTGGAATTACGAACTGGAAATAATCACGTACCTGATCCAAATAAATGTTTACGTCGGGAAATGTTCGAGCTTTTGTTCAAAAAGCGCTTCAGCCGAATATTTCTTCGCCATCTTAATTTGAACGTGACTCTCGAAGTTAATTAGTGAAATTACGGGATCCGCTCTAGTGGTTTTTTGTGCTTGTCTTACACTCCGCCATTCGGGGATAGCCCGGCTGGATAATTAAATTAACATTTAAACTAGCCAGACTATATACCCGTGCATTTTACATATCGTCATATAGTTTAAACATAATTGATGAAACACCCTGTATCTGTATGAGTTGAAGCTATGTACAAACATGTTATGTTTTCTATCGAATCTATCTAATTTTTTGATTCACACATTTTATCAATGGTAGACGACAGCATTAGTCTTTTTCCCTTCCTATCTTCTTCATATATGTAAGGGATGGAGAGGATGTCAGAGGAGTGTATATTTAGGAAGGGGAAATATTCTCTTACTATGTGTCTCCTTCTTCGGTTATATGTATGCAACGCAACTGCAATTTCGGATGTCTATGGGCAGATATCGCTTCGCTATTTTGCTCGTTTGTCACCCTGTAATATGAAAAATATGTTTTAGACTTTTATCATATATTAAAGGCACAAAAACTGCTGTGATATGGACAATAAATTATTTTAATATTTAAAATTCTCTTCTAGAATCTTGCACGTACCCCAGAAGTTATCGCACCGCGCTGTAAATTTAATTTTACGCCTCCTTTATACTTAAACCTACTTAAGATTACAGGCTATATATTGAATATCCTTTCAGTGGCACTTTGTTATACTTAATACGTGAAAGCATTTAGTATTATCTTTTGAATACTGATAATATATTCCTTTAAGCTATAAATATTAAGTATTTATGTAAAGAATAAGATTCAGAACTATTCAAAGTCTTCGATTAAGACGAGTGAAATTTTCGATTTCTTGTATTATATATTATTGTGGCATCCTTTTAATGAAAACTTTTTTGTTTCAGGTATGTTACCACAGCAGTATTGCAGGGTTAATATCGTAATGATTTGATATAAAAGGAAAATTGTTTTTGAAAGCCTATAAAGGAACGTATTTTGAAGAAGCTCTCCGCCACGCCTAAAGCAATTATCGTTGAAAACATTTAGCAAACAAAGCATTAAACGAGAGTGCCCCCGAATTGAAAATATGCGGAGGGCGGCATCATTATCTTTAACGTGTAATTAACAAAACGTGTTTAAATGTGAAATAAATTACTTTACATCGTAGGAGCGACTCCAAAGTTAAGCGTGTGCTGAATAGCATTTAAGATAAAGGGCATAAACTTTATTGGCTTTATTACGCTTATGGGGCGTCGCAACGCAAAAACCGATGCCACACCCTTTGGAGGCAACAAGGTCACATCGGTTACACGAAAAAACAACTTTAGCTGCGGCAAACGCTTAAAGCGAATGTATATCATACTCTATATCAAAATAAAGACTTGATTCGCGTAACAAGCTAAAGGTTTTACGTCAATATGATTCCAGATGGTGGTGTTTCAACGTAAACGTGGACATCTTTGATGTGCACCCTCTAGCCTCGAGCGCGAAAGACTCTCGTAGATAAAGTGCATTTCGATATTAGAAGTTTCAGACACAGTTTTAAGAGAAATTTACGGCGCGAAACTATTTTTCCTTTTATATCCGGCACCGGCTGACGTGTGGAAATCGATTTTTCCTTTGTTGGTGCGAAATGTCACTTAAGAATGAACTATGAGGTTACACTACTTATTTTGTCTCTTTTCTTTCCTTTAATATTAGTGACAGCTTAAAATGCCACTTGAGATATGATATTAATTGCAAAAAGATATGTTTATCACATGTTTTATACTCTTTGCTCTCTGAGACTTGACAAACAAATGAAAGTCGGATTTCGAAATTCAAATTGTTTGCAATGAAAATTCTTTAGTAATAATTAATGTGTTACCGTAGCATTCTATTGTGAACACATGGAGGAAGGTTATTCGAATCTGATTCTAAACAATTATACAACCGCAACCAAATTATAATGGCACTATAGAAATGTTTGACAAGAAAATTGACCTGTAAACTATGCGAAGGGTTCCCAGCAAAGGATTGGGTCCAAACAACGGAACTAAGTTACCATATTGTGATTACCCTTGAGACTGAACTTTGTACAAATGTTTATATGGAATCCAGCGTGCATTATAATATCAGATTCAATCTTGTATTGTATTACAATAGTCGTCTGTTGATATGTAAGGGAGAAAATATAAGTTTTTATGCTTTTGTAATGTTAGGAAGAAAATCCGACACTGTGCCGGTGTATCGGCGCAACACTAGCCTTATTAAAATGTCAACGTTTATGTCCTCTCACTAATCAATCTGACACTTGACTTGGTAACGAAAGCGCGCTATTCGCTCTGAATGATTCTACCTAATAATTTCTAAAAGTAACAATATGTCCGTTGTCGGCACCAACTAGTTAGCTCATCTGTTGGAGTGGGACTTATGTCGCGGAAGGCCCTTCGCTTACCGATTACTTTATAATAATATCTTAGGAAAAAAAGTAAAAATATGCGTAAATAAACCATAAAAATATCTTCTTTTATGTTTATCACCGTTGAACAGTCATCAGTTAATTGAAATTTGTAAATCTTTCGTAACTTTTATGTAACTCTAAATATCAAGGTTCAGCAGAGCCCCATTGCATTGATACCGAAGTATAAATTATAATACAAAGAGGAGCTTTAATTTCGACGCATACCTCCTCACTTCTCCACCAGATCGGTGTAAATCGGATTATTCAATTATTTCTTCGGATTATGCGCGAATTTGTGCCTGTTTTTGTCGCTTACTTGTTATCGTGCTGAGTTTATCCTTTGTCTGTCGACGTATTTTCCTTTAACGGTTTGCTTCGTTACACTGCGCAATGCACAATACATGGTTATCTCAAATCCTTTTGAATTCACTGTATCTATTTCAACTTCGTTATAAATACCTATTGTCGTCTTCCGCAGATCTTATTGCGGATGTTACATTGGATTATATTAAGACTAGCTGTCGCCCGCAACTCAGTCCGCGTCGAATGAAAAATAACTTAAGTAGTTCCCGACAATTATTAGAATTTTTCTCACCTTTTAAACCTTTCCAAGACCTCCACGAACATATCAAGATAAGATAAATACGTTCAGTCGATCTCGATTTACCGAAACTAACGAACAGCAATTGATTTTGATCTGTATAAAGATTTTAAGAAAAGATGGTTAAAAACTTATTTCGATTCTAAAAGGATAAGTAGGAACAAATAATGTTTGTTTCAATTCGTTTTGTATTCGAATTTCCCGTTGACATATTATTTTATTATAACTGTATTTCAACTTTGTGTAGGAAAACAAAAGTTAGATTCCCTCGTATTACACGAATCAAAAGTTTGTTCCTATTTCCATATGTATAGATCCTTGGTGATTTAAAATGTTTCGGTATTATTTTTTCTCTTTCCGCCAATTTTAATAATAATATAACTCACCTACCGCGAATTGTAACAGTCGTTTTGATAGGACGAAATTGATTTTACAAATGGAAAATTTATTTCAATCTCCGGTTAGGCCTTTATTTTACGATCGGTTAGGTCTATTTTAACTTAATTAGCGTCAAAGGCTAAGACTTGTGTTTCTAAATAGCTATATAACTTAGTAGACTTTAATAGTTCGTATTGGTTTACACGATAAATATACCTATCGTCCGTGTTTCCGTGTCCGCTCGGAAGAAAAAACAACATTAGTAGCCTATGTGTTTTCCTCGACTATGCTCTATATTTATGCCAAATTTCAGCTAGATCCATGCAGCCGTATTGGACATACCTTCTAACAAACATCCATCTATACATTTGCATTTATAATATTAGTAAGGATTTTATTACAATCAAACTTAAAAACGTATTGGTTTTCACTATAAATATGACTACAAGATATGTCGATATCCTTAGATAAAAACGTTCGATACATAGCTATAGCAGTCTTACAAAATTTTAAGTGCTATTCAAGAGTTAACGATGCGGCTGCGACAAGTCTAAATAACTTTACAAAGTTCCACACTTAAATACGTTACAGTGGCTTAGAGTTACGGAATGCAGTTTAAAGTTCCCTATACAAAATGTTGCTATCTAGTTTCTTTTAGTTGTAGTTCAACATTTCTACGCCGATATGTAACGTGTAGGACAAACAGACTGCGCCTCTCCCTTTGATGGGCTTACTTTAATGGATTTCCCTGTTTGCCGGCGAAGTTTCTTACGATCACTTAATCCGTGGTTCAGATATTTTTTTCCCTTTGATTTATGAACATGCGACGCCGCCTGGGCTAGACGAAAACATTTATTTTGATGTCCATAAGTGTTTTATGGGAGAAGCAGAGCGCAGTCGTTTTACGTGACTATCTTACGTATGGTAGGTTTTCTTATAATTTGCGTACGTTTTCATATATTTGCTGAATACATGCGAGATTGAATCTTTATTTAGAATTCCATTGTCTACAAACGCTTTTATAGTTTTTATGTTTGTAATTGCAGAAAGTACAATTGGAATATTATTCAAATCTTTACACTAGAAATAAAAAAAAATAGTATGGTTTTGTACTAGTATTTGCGCATTTAATCTTTAACTTATTCTATAATAATTTTAAATACGGCATAATATTTTTTGTTATCCAGGATCGTTAATGCCAACCGATTGGATTTTGTTAGATGTTTTAAACATATTTTAAATGTAATTAAATATTAATCTGTCAACTGTTTCAATTAAGTTTATGTATTATTTATTAATTAAAATTATAAAATAAACTGTGATGACATGAAATATTCAAAACAGCCCTCATTTAAACTTCGCGGAAATTAAAGTTGAAGTATTCGGTCAAGTCCGTTTGAGCTTCAATGTTCCTATTTAGAATTCAATAATTATTTAAGGCTGTCATTAACTTGGATGATTACGATATTAATATTACATCACTCTTGAAATTTCAAAGCTTGAAGGAAATTTTGTTAAAGCGTTAATTTGTAAATTATGAGAATCGCAAAAATTTAAATTTGCTGCAATTTGTGTGATGTTTGTAAAATAACTTTTGCTTAAACTGTCTCCGTCTCTGTTTCTTCAAAGGGAATGTAAGAGACGACAATATTTGACAATACAAATGTCACTGCAATCGAAACCCATAGTAAATCTTACTAATATTATAAATGCGAATGTTTGGATGTATAGATGTATGGATGGATGTTTGTTAGAAAGTATCTCCAGAACTGCTAAATGGATCTCGCTGAAACTTGGCATAGATGTAGAACATAGCTTGGAAGAACAAATAGGCTACTAATTTAGTTTTTTTTTATTTCCGCCGAGGAGCCGCGGGCGAAAGCTAGTAATAAATATTTGAAATAAAGTAGGACGTCATGATTATGGAGTTATTATACAGGATGAATGTAGACTGTATTTAGGATAATGCTATTTGCTGTTACATGACAATTTACTTAACTACAAATCCCGGTGAATAGATATAGTCCGGCCATAGCACTGGCTGGCTAATGCATCTATCATGTCTACTTGGAACCATTCGAATTAATCGCGTGACGTCATACTAATCAATTCAACTGAATAATTATAACGAGATCATCAATTTGAAATACTGAGAAATGGTCAAAAAAAGCGTCGGTGGCACAGGGGTTAAGCACTTGACTTGTAATCTAAAGATCCTGGGTTCAAATCCCGCCAATTATTGTGTTTGATAATCGATTTACAATATGTACTGTACGATGCTCTTACGGTGAAGGAATCGTGAGGTAACCTACACATATCTGCTAAGAAATTGGGCACACTGGGCCACCGTGCTTGACTATGGCCTAGTCACCCCTAACTTAGGGTGCGTAAGGTAGGTAGAGGCTTGACCTTGATGATAGTAAAAGTTGAAGAACAGGCATGTTATAATAAAATAATAACTTGGCAAGATACTACGGTACTTGTCTAGTAATAAACAAAATTCTAACACGAATAATCAGAGATAGATGACTATTTCGTATAGTATACAATTATTTTAACATTCAGTAAATTAGCAGTGGTCAAGACATGGCTAATTTACCCTAATGTCTTTACCCTTGTCTGCATTAACCATTAACTTGTGACATGCTCAATTCGCTAAGTGCCGTGGTCAGAGGCACCTCGGTCCCAGGTGGACGCGGGGTCAGCTTGGATTAAGCCAGCATTTTGGCCTATTTTAGTACAGTAATATCCAATTTAGTAACGTTCTTAAAGCTTTGTAAATGTAGACATTTGAAATAGTAGTCGAAATAGTGTTAATATAAATATAAACGTTCAAAACTCTTAAAATATCTTAAGTAACTGCTATTTCGGAAGAGGTAAGTGACCGTTATTTGTTTTTAAACCATGCATAAAACTTATTTAATAAAGAAAACTTTTAAAAATCATTATAACCTTTTTACGTTAATCTTCATAATGTGTACTAACTTAACTAAGATAATGTAAGTTTTCCTAACATCAAACTAACCCAATAGTGGTTTCTGTACCGCGAAAGTTAGTATTAATTCACTCGGTTGTTTTTACGAGACTGGTATGAGAGAAAACTTTAGTAAAGTATAATCAATATCAATACTAGTCTCGATTAGTGAAAGTTAACTCGTGTGACTGCAAATAAATGTATGTTAACGTGTTGTATAGACTTGTAGCTCCGACATTTTTTATAAAGCACTGGCTGTTTGTGCCGTTTGTAATAAAATTAAAACTTTAAAATGAGTAATTCGGTATAATATCAGTTAATTTATGATGCCTTACTTTGGGTTTCTAAGACCAAAATCCTCTATTGTTATCTCTCTTTTGTCAAAGATAACGAATTATGACGATATGTCTTGTCCAAGGATTTTGGTTTCAGAAACCAACGGTTTGTCCACCTCCTTTCCATCGTTACTGGAAGAAAATCCTACACTGTGCCGGTGTATTGGCGCAACACTAGCCTTATTAAAATGTCGACGTTTATGTCCCCTCACTAATCAATCTGACACATGACTTGGTAACGAAAGCGCGCCATTCTCTCTAAATGATTCTAACTAATAATGTCTAAAAATACGTAATATTAACAAAGACTTTGTAAAGATAATTTAAATTTCGAAACAAATAAGTAGTAATATATCAAACATTGTTTTCTTAAAGACAAATTCCTCACACAATATTTTATTTATTCATCAAGAATTTAGGTTTAATTTATGTATACGGGATGTAAGGGTTGATCCGAATATATTGATAATCTACTTTAACCCAGATACAAGGATGTGTATGTAAAATTCAGTACAAGATGTCTTCCATTCACACTATTCTATTATTCACCTCGGCTCGGGTAGTGGCGGGAACTAGCAAACTAGATAAGTTTTAAAAAGGACAAAGTTAGATGAATCTTGACTGCATAATGACTAAGATTAAAACTTGTTGATTGTGAATTTTAGAAAGTTTTTGATATTAACGTAGACGGGAAGCGGAAGAGGAAATTTTAATATGAAACCATAAAATCTATTTTAAAATTGTTCCAACCTTACATTATCGTATACTTCAGAAGTTTAACATTTCGTTTTATTCTGTAAGATTTTTTTTGTGTAGAATTTGATTATCATATTTACATTTATTCATTTGTTTGTTTCTATAACAGTTTTGAATAAAGAACATAATATATTTTGTTTTTCATCCACCAAAAGTATAGAGAAATCCAAAACCGAACTCTATCAAGCTCTATTGTTCTTATGTTAACCGAATTATAGTTTTATTCACCTGTTTTCCTATTAATTTATTCTCACGTACGCTTCAAAATTTTGTTTACTATGTTGGGCTAATTTGGTCATTTCCAACGAATACAATAACTCACACAGGGCACATATCTAGGGGCGTAATTAACACAAGCTGCCCTCTATCAATAACAGATTAGCATGTAAAAGCTAATAGCCTAATGGCTTGTGTGTGCGAGTAATTGACCAATAAATTGTGAACTGAGAGAATTTGTCTTACCTACATCCTAAATATGTTTGCACGAACTATACCTATTACCTAGTTAACTATTAGTATTCAACGGGATAAAAAATCTTGAATGGATGTTTAATTAAAAAAAAATAAAAGAAAAAAAAGCTTTCATTGATTCCTTACAACTTGCAATAAAAAACCTTTATGTAGTTACTAATTTACAGCTACAAAATGTGAGACATGTTCTATTTAATGTAAAGTCAGTTTTAAATTGTAGTATTTTAGCCGACTTCAAAAAGAAGGAGGTTATCAATTCAACAGTTACGACTTAGGGGCCTTCAAGAAAAGAGATGCGTCACCGGTCTTTAAGGAAGGTGTACGACCTTCCTTAAAGACCGGTGACGCATCTGCGGTTCCTCTAGCGTTGCGGATGTCCATGGGCGTCGGATCAAATAATATTAGGCGATTCGTTGCTCGTCTGCCCCCTTCTCCTATAAAAAAAAATCGTCTGTTTGTTTTTTTTATGTACGTAACCGCGTAAGTGCGCCCCTGTTGCTCCGATTTTGATTTTTTTTTTGATCGAAAAGATTTGTTTGCAGGTGGGCCCCATTTTTTATATTATTTGTGTGTTTCAGGCAGAAAAACTAAAGTTTGTTGCGACACAATATCTGGTTTTTAATTTGAATATTTTACATAGAAGTGGTAATGACGTTCAAATTATAACAATTATTGTCGAAATTTCTTTAGTATTATTTGTTTTATAGACTCTCATAAACTGAAAGACTTTATAAGAATTAATTACTTTACAGTCTTAATGAACCTGATACACAAACATTTTTTTTCCAATGTTTTAAAAATAAACTCTTAAGGAAAGAAAACATTCTGTTACAAAACGATGTTTACAAAACAACCCTTAATAAAGTCACGAGTCTCATGAAATTCTTTACGTAATACTGACAGAGATAAAGCGTTAAAGGTGGAAATATTCTTAGAAGTTTTGCCTGTACAAAAGTTTTATGGCGTGTAAAGTCCTAAGCTAAAATGGACAGGCGCCCAAACGGCCCAAAGTCGAGTACAAACTGAATAATAGAGGAGGCTGACGAAACCACTAACCTCGGAACAGTAATGCCTGCAAACTGAAATCCATGCTTAATTGTCGATGGCTTAAACTACGGTTAAAATCTGAACCAGGCTTAGCTGCGAAAATCTTACTTTCCCCTTTCCAGTTTTTACGCAAATTAAATTATGAGTTGTAAATATTAACAAGACACCGTATAAATTATTCAATACAAAAAATATACCAGATAAATTAAGATACAAAAAAACAATGTTAGCGCTTCTATTTCTTCTATGTTCAAAGACATTCTTTATTAGATCCTATTTAAAAATAACGAAGAGCTTCTAACAAACAGTTTTACGTAAGCACTTGAAGTATGTCTAGTTTCGTAAGCATAGAGTGTACATTTACAAGTTGTCTAGACAGGTCTCAAAGGATTCGTAAGTCTACAAGTAGGAAGTCCCTCAGTCCCTCAATAGGGCAAATTGCTACGTAATACAGTCGGTGCACGTTTAAGACATGGCTAACTCATTAGAGCCCGAGTCCGCACTATTAGGTAAGGAGATTCGGCGACATTGACACAGGGTAATTGCAGATGTGCCTCGGGTACACAATTATTTTATACCAATATTGATGAACTAATATTTTTCATTATCTTAAACTAGTCTGATGTACACTATGAAAGGATTCAGCATAAGATGTCAAAGGTTCTGTGTAAGGGAAAACATTTAGATTAATCAAGGAAGATACTGTGTGACGTCATCAAGGTCAATGAATCTCATTCATGTTGCTAATACCAGTTGTTGTTTGACACAGTTCCCACTCATGCATAATGGATGCATTTCTTTTTGCCTTACGACGCGACCTGGCCCCGTTTCTCTCAGCTTTGTGCCAATGCGCCGTTTTAATGAATAAATCTGTATTCTTTGATTGTACAACGTTTTCACTATGAATATTGTTCAAGTGGAAGACACCTTAAGTTAATGATGCAATTTAAAAGAAATCAAATTATTATAGTCTCAAGGGTCAATATTACTAGTATTAGGAATTCAGATTTCTGTCAGGTCAAGCGACACAAAAAAAATGATCTTACTTATGCCTTGATCTTGATCTTGGCTTACATACCTAGGTGATTTTCAAAACTATGAATCATTTCATAATATTCTACATCATAAAGTAAACAAAGTCTCGTTTATAAATTAGCATGAAGATTTACTTTCATGAATATTGTCAACTGCTTTAATATCGCAAACATATGAACGGACCGTACTAAAATTTGCTTCAATGTAAACAATTAAAATTTGCATGTTCGGCTTATGTGAAAAAGGCAAGCAAATTTTCGTATAAACACTATTATACGGGCAATAAGCTAGAGTATCGCTCGGGGGGCATGACTGACCGAGGCTATTTCATTGGGCGTGACTTCTGTTTATATAGGTTGGACCCTTCACCGCAACGCTTAGTGATTTCGTATTTTCTCTCAATGGCTAACTAACGTAAAGCGGTACCGAATGCTCAGCAATTAATTTGCCGTCTGGGGACAAGCACGCTCCATTATTTTAACACCTTCGTTCTGTTTAAATGCTTTAAACCGCTTTGATCGACATCGCACTATCAATTAGGACGTTTGGATTTGATTACATTTAATTTGACAGCGTTGATAAATGAAAAGACTAGAGGAAACTCTATTTACAACCTTAAATTATATAAAATGAAAAGATATTTTTGAGTTATGAGACAAGGAGATCTTTAGTTATGAGTGTGGAAGGGTACAACGGTAGAGGAAAGACCTATAAAAAGATAAATTAATTACGAGAAAGGTGCCATGATCAAGAAGGGAGTCACGACTAAGATGATGGAAGATAAATCGATATGGAGGACGAAAATTTGGTGCGCCTACTCTACGTGAGTGGGATAAGGTCAAGAAGGCGATGAGATATATTTTTTTATTAGAGAAGGACACACGAGCGAAAGGAACACCGAGGTGATCAACGACACCCATAGAAATTCGCATCTCAGTGGAACTGCAGATGCATTTTTTAAGTCTTTATAAAATATAGTCTATGTATCAAACACTCATGAACATGAAATAAATTATTCAATGATTTCTCTAAGAGAAGCTTTCTTGGTTATTGTTTAATGACCAAAAGCGGATCATGCAAATCGAGGATTTGACTTTATGCATAATATGATTACCGCATCGTTTGCTACGTACCATTGAGTCACGTTTATGTACCAATTTTGGAAGGAAATGTGAGCAAAGCATGTTTTACTTTGTTACGTATTTTCTGCTGAATACGGAAATATGTTCAATTTTCGGTATTATCTCGTTTAGATCATATTTTAAAAAGGATTCCTTCTATTGATTATTGTATTTATGTACATTAGGAGCTTTTAAAGTTATATTTAGAAACATTATAGTATTTTTAGGATTAATATTTAGGCAAAGATGTCTAAAAGATATTTATCCTTTTAAATTTTTGTGTACTTTGTGAACTTACGATGTCTTTAAATACTGATAATCTGTTTCTGCCAGTGAGATGTATATTAAGTTAAAAAGATATTGATAGATAAATCCATTTATTGCTATAAATATTTTTCTTCTACAGCTCTTAGTGATTTTGGTATAAATAATTCACTACCGAAATTCATCGGGCCGTCTAACATCGGGGTAATATGACAAGCCATTAGCGATATTAAATCTATCGTAAATGATTAGATATTTAATAGGATAATACAATGTATACAGATTGTAGTGACAATCTTAGATTATATACGCTTTGTGTTTATTACGGGCCACTGAATGAATTAGTGCGACCAAGTTCATATACAACTGTTACGCTCTTTGTAGTAACGTCTTATTATATTGATAAATTAATATTGATAGTAATATGTATTTTGAATTGATAATTAATCAATGTTCTTTGATGTCTGTACCAATACTGAATGATACTTGATTAATTAGTGAATTAATATGTTTTACACGATTATAAAGAAATTATTTTAATCAGCAATTGAAACTGAACAAACTGTATATAGGATATATTATAAATGCGAATGTTTGGATGGATGTTTGCTAGAAGATATCTCCAAAACGGCTGCATGGATTTTGCTGAAATTCGGCAAGAATTTTGCTGAAATTCGGCATGGATATAGAACATAGGCTTTTTTTATTTTACTTTATTTTATAAGGGGTAAAGCGGCCACCTAAATTGGTCGAAGCGAAGTAACTGTATGCAATAACCAAATTGAAATTTATAAACAAAGACTTGCCTAATATCTACATCGACAAGAAACGATATGGCGTAAAATAATAAAGTCAATAAGAACAAGGAATGATCAAATATAAGTTCCTTAAGGAGTTTAATTTTGTTGAAAGTAGTGGAGTATTGTAATAAGCTGAAAACATTATTCGGTTTTATTGCACGTTTTCACTTAACTTAAAGTCAGTATTTCTCTGTTAAAGTCATTTTAGTACGCCATCGTCTGGCCAATGTGAATTATTTAGAGAACCGCTCCGAAGATAGGGCATTAAAATTTCACTCGGCCCCAACACTAAGACTTTTAGCTAAGGCCTGCGTTAGTTTCATACAATGTATATTGAAATTTTGTTTTAATAATTATATACTTAAATATTTTACATTACTCCAACAAGATATTTTATTTATATCATATCTTACTTAACATTATAAATGGTAATGTTTGGATGGATGGATGGATGTTTGAAGGTATCACCGAAACTGATGAAACAGATTTTGAACACATAGGTTACTTATTATGTTTTTTTTTAATTCCCCGTGGACAGATTTATGGGCGACAGCTAAATTTATAATAAATAAGAAGGTCAAATAGTAATAAATTGAAAAAACAGACGCATAGTCTAACGTTCATGTTATTAAAGTTAATAGATGGGTTTTACTACTATTATTTGTTCTTTAGTTTTTAATACAAGATTTTAATTGTTTTTTAGTGAACAATAATTTATAATGCTGGCAACTTGTTAAACTTTTTTAATAGGTATAAGATGAAAATGATGGTCAGTTTCTCTAGATATTCTGCGTGACAATTATCCGTAGGAAATAGATTTATATGTTTCTTTTTTAAATCGTTAAATGTATGTGCAACTTGTATTCAAGATCTCGAATCGCCCCTTCGGCGGAAGCGGTCCTCAAGCGCTATATTTCAGATTAAGTGTCTACTCATCTACAACGACTGCCCCACTCGGCTTCATGAAATCCTCGTTAGTATAATTAGCGCAATAAACCAAAAACCACGATTCCATTTGTATATCCTTACATAAATAAATGATCGCGCCTTACATGAGTGGGTAGAAAGAGATTTAGAAATCTTAAGTATTTCCTTGTTTTATTTGCATGAAATGCATTTGAATTCGATTATAAATAATTTAATTTGTATCCACCTATTTTGTAGCTAGGGTTTATATTCAATATTGTTAAGACGCACGACTGTAGATCAAGCTGGGTGGCGCTTCGTACGTGACCTATTTTCAAAAATACTATCCATTGGTTAATATAAATTTTACTAATATTAAAAATGCGAATATTTGGATGGATGTTTGTTTGAAGTTATCTCCAAAACGGCTGTATGGATTGCGCTGAATTTTCTCATAGATGTAGAACATAGTCTAGAAGAACACATAGGCCACTAAGTTAATTTAATACCGCATGGATGGAGTCGTGTACGACACCTACTGAAAATATAAAATATCTTGACGAATTACGGAATATAAATTTTACATTAATATACTTAACAATTTGAAAACTTTTTATTGGGAGTTGGCTTACCTCGCATACAAAGCGCTGTTATCCGTTAGACAATTTCAATTCGGGACTCCATTACAGAGGATCTTTGTAATCGAATTATTCTCGTTGCTACCAAACGCTTACACGAGTGGGATCATAATGAATTCTACTTAAATGTAATGGACGAAACTCCGGATACTCAAATTATTTTTATGAACTTAAACGACCTTTATAATCCCTAATTGATATTAATTAACTAACAATAAGTTATTTAAAGTTATTAAACAATACACTTAAATGTAGCTAAAGTTAATTTGAAGGCTTTAAAAAAGGGCACTTTACTAAAATTGGTTTTAAATTATTATTAAGTAAAAATAAAGATAGCATCTTAAATATATAAACATTGTACATAACAATATTAAATGTAACCTGTGTTACTCAGGGTTAGTGTAGCATTCCAACGGTGACAGATTTTTTTAATTCATTCCACTAGATTTTGACTTAATACGTGACGACAGATATACAAAGACACAAATCATTTCTCAATACAATGTTAGTGTAGATTATACACTTATTTGAATCAGTGATTTTAAGCTTGCACTTAAAGCGACGTCCCCCGACGATGTGTGTAGATTATCCATTTCCCTTCGATAAGTGAGAAGTTTTCCTCTGCAAGATTAAATATAGCGCCCCACGTCCCACGTTACACGGCCTCCCGCCGCGACTCCGTAATGCACCGCTGATGAACTGGAATTTATGCGAACGACAACAGGAAACCAATTTCTTAGACAATCTAAAAAAAAACTTCCTCGCAATCCATTAAATGTAACCTTTATTTATCTTATTACTTAACTTGCTGTCGCCAGCGACTCTGTCTGCTCGGAATTAAAAGAAAACATAATAAGTAGCCTATGTGTTCTTCCAGACTATGTTCTACATCTGTGCCAAATTTCATCAAGATCCGTCGAGTCGTTCAAACCTTCAAACAAACAAACAAACACCCATCCATCTATCCATCCATCCATCTAAACATTCGCATTTATAATATTAGTAAGATAGTTTAGTGTACTTTGTTAAATCAGATTCAAAAACACGGCTTTGTAGTAGTCTAAAATTGTGTAATAAATTATTTCCTTTAATGTAACTATAAAATGTAAATAAAATGCAAAAGGCAACATTAATATACATTTCGTAACTTTCCAAAGTATAGCAAAGACGTCGGAACTCAAAATTAATAAATAATATCAATGTTAAATCTCTTCAAACATCCTTCGAAAAGCTTCTAGAAATAAGTATTTTGCATTTTAATACTGCCGTAGGATAAAGTTGAGACTCGGGTCGAGACGGGAATTGACCGATGCAAGAATTCCTCGAATGTTCCTCGCAAGTCTACTAGCTTGCCTTTTAACACTCTTTTAAACTACTCCAGTGGATCGTATCATATTTTTCATTGCAGTGATTCTATATCGCGAAGCAACAGGTTTCTTTGCTCGGGACAAATATTGGCATTTCTTATCCAGAACTGCTTGCACTTTAAGAGTTTTTTTTTATATTTTTGGTGGTTGAACTTTGTAACATTTTTTCAGTATATTTGAGACATTGGCAGATATTATGATTTTTCATTTTTGTGGCACGAACGAACTACGATTTATCTAGTTCTACGAACACTGTAAAATTGACGTTATTTCTGCCCAAATATTTAATATATTAATATCAAAATATTATTTTTAACATCTTCGCACGAATTGGCTCGGCTCGCCCGGTGAAAGACCACGACCACAGGACGCAGAAGACAGGCGTGAAGTAGAAGCAATTCCGCGTTTCGTCTGATGAGTGTGCGTCCCGGAGGCCTAATTTAAGTCCTCTTTCCCTTCCCACCTTTTTATTATAAGGAAAGGATGAGATGTGGAAGTGCACTTTCCGGATGAGAGGGTGCATAGGCAGGAAGAGTGCAATTTATTTCTGTGCATCCTCTCATCCGTCCATTAAAGGTAGGCAACACATATGCTATTGCGTATGTCTATAGGCAACGGTCACTTTGCTATTTCAGCGATTTCAGGTGGCCGCTCACTCGTTTGCCACCTTATGATATATAAAAAAATAAAAACATATTCAATTTATTGTTTCATACTCCTTTAGTAAATTTCATTTGATATCAGTGTATGGCTTGCATGAAACAGTATATTCTGCAAGACATGTAGACAAGTATTCATATATTACCAGGGACATTTGGCTACAGTCGTGGCTGTTGTTGGCAATCCGCCACGTGGCTGTAGTGTAGTTCAAGGCTGAAAAAAACTCAAAGAGTGGAAATCTTAATAGAGTTATGTCTGGAACAATTTAAAATGTCCAAAGTATGCTTCGATCTCTCAATTGAATTTACTTTTGTAACAAGCAACGATTCATGTAAATTTTGAACCAACTTCAAGTTTACGAATCAATTTTCTTAAAATGATTTTTGTTTTTAAGTAATCAAGATACAATCTTTAATCTCTAGTTAAAAGTAGATGCTTTTATTTACCATTAATCTTGGTTAATTTTCTAATTGATTATTTTTTTTTATTTTAATATATTAAGTGCTCTTTAAACTAAGTATGTTTTAAATTATCTTCTGAGTAAGATTTGCTTAATAAAGAAAGAACTCAACTGAGTCTTCACGCTACGTTAATGAAATTAGTCTGGAATAGCCGTAAGGCTACGTATTTTATTTTCTTTTAATTTAACTTACTATTTTCGTTGCCAGTACTAAGCCCGCAATGAATATAATTTACTACGTAGCTCTTATATAAAAATAAAGATTTTATTGTTCTAGTTTTCTCTATTCTTTTACATCTCAACTGAATAGTCAAGTTATATTTAAAATATTGCGCTCCTGCAGTTAAGTGGAATAACTTAGAATATATTGCTCTTCATTTTACTGAATTACAAAACTGAATTGTGCAAAATTATTAAAAAACAATAATAGCAAAACTATACAGTTTGTTCCATACTCTTAATCAATGTGCTATTTTTAATTTTTCTAGCAAATGGTATTTCCTCGTCCATGTTAATGGACATAAACTTGCAAGGCTTTGCTTAAGAAAAAAGGGACCAAATCATGTGTATTTATGAACAAAATAACCATACGGAATGTGTAAGCAAAAGTGACAATAATTACATTAGACGGTGCTATAGTAATAAAATAAAGTTCACTTAATTAGTCCGTCGTACTGTCCCAGTGTTGAGTTTATGCGGCGTACGTACTCTCGTAGTCTGGGCGCTGCATAGCTTCCCGGCAGGCCTTAATCCGAAATTGTTAGCTCCGCCCGAATAGTTTTACGGACAAATCTTTATTGCACCCGCTTAATTTCGCTCAACTATGCACCGAGTGCAGGGCTAAATGAATTTATTACGCCCCGCCGCGCCGCGCCGCTCCGTAAACGATGCGCTTTATGTTTTAACAATTTTTACGGCATCGGCCATCTTGGATTTATTTCGAATACTTTGATATTGAATAAAAAATATTAAATATTTCAATTAACTAAAATAACTAGGCTATTTTACGTGTGCAACAATGTCGATGTGTATCTGGTACCTACAGTGCAAAAGTAACATTTTTAGATAACCTCAAATAGGGCTATTTTAAGGTTAAGGTGTTCAGAATACGATATATTAACAGTAAATTATAATAATACGCGACCAAATATAAACTTAATAAAATTCAAAAATTACAAACACGGGATCAGATATCTAGAATTTATTGATGGTAATATCATTAAAATCATATGACATCAGGCAGCGCTTTCAGACGTCCATTCCTTTCACATCAAGACGTTTCCTCTCCGTCGGACAAGATTAAATCCATGCAATTCCACTCAAGCCTATCTTGGTATCGGATAAACGTACACTATGATGCAATGTTGCAGGCTTATTGAACGGGTCTTGCTTCACGGGCACCGGGTCAGATCTACTATTGTTTGTTATCGTTGCTTGAAATCTGATATCTATTCGATATCCACATTTCTGTACTGTTGAATGTATTTATTATATACACTAACTCAAGGAAATCGAAGCGACAAATTCGTCTAAACGTATATTGGTTCATACGATGTATCAGCATAGAATTCTTCCCAAGCGCAAGTAATGTCTGTTAAACTTTATTAAAGAAATAGTAGCATTTAATTCATGCATTCGGGAAAAATAATAAAAGATCTTAATGATATTAACGATTTCGAACGTTTTTAACCAAAAAATTAATTAATATCTAAAATTGGTCCGTGCAAAAGTGCTTACCAGTGCTTCCTCTTAAATAACATGAATATACTTGTTAGTTGCATGAATATGGCCCCTTGCCAGCGTGCGGCCGGCGGGCGCTAAGCGTGGCTTTATTTAGTTTATGCCTTGTGCTCACTATCCGGTTAAGTACGGTTTAAAAGTCGTAAGGTTAATAATAATGGCAGAACATTTCGGGGATAAAGTGCTTTGGGATATCTCGCAAAGTATCCTTTGTTTCAGGCGGGCCGGTAGACGCTTAATTTGGCAAATTCGAAGTGAATTAGTTGTTTTTCATGTGACAATGCAATTGGGGAGGATAATTGGTTCTACGAATTTTGTTTTCTATCTATTTCTATGGATATTACATAGTTTTATTTCCTAACTTTACTTTTAACTTTCTGAAATACATTTTTATTTTTTGCATGAACTAAATATTTTTTTTAAAGTTTATGTGAAGAAGTTTGTGTGTGTATTTTTAAATAATAATAAATGTCCTTAAAGTAAAGAAATGTAGCGCTCAGTAAGTATTTAATTATTCAAGGAAACGATGTCACTATATAAGAGTTGTGAAAAAATCCTGAGACAAAGTACCGTCTTGGCTGGTCGAGCCGTTCATTAGGCGGGTTGCGAGGTGTAAGTCATGTTGAACAGCCACGCCCCAGCTTTATGTTCTCCGGGTATCTTGCTTTTTGTTAGACGACAAATATCTTTGTTACTGGATCTTTGTCTATCTTGACTAAGATATTGGAGTGGAATAAAAAGGCCATTAGTTACAAATTTTAGAAGTAGTTTTATATAGGTAAATTAAATCGCAATAAAGAATGAGTTACCGCACTTGTCCTATGGACTCTTGCGATCTTTGGAATAGTCAAGAATTGCTTTTTTTTCATGTAACGCACTGTAATCGTGTCCCCCGTAGCCCTAAAATCGATGTCGTTGTGTACCATCAACAAAAAACCCGAATTTTCACGTTCGAGGCCCCCTCTGACTAGTAAGTCGACCCTATCGTTTGCAAAATGTCTATTGATCTGTTGGAAGACTCACTCAAGTAATAGCGCTTCCCCATTTTCTGATTCGACCACTTTTGATTTTATCTGTCTGCTGCGGCAACGTGCAACGTTTTCACAGCACAAATCTATGATTGTTATCTCAATATTTTCTCTTGTAAACGACCCGAGCTTACATATCCCGACCGAACCGTCAACCATTTACATATTCCTAAAATATATCATAACGCTCAGAATATTTTATGCTGACGGTATCTAACAGGCGTTTTGTGGTAATGCCTCGTTTGATGTATAGCAGTCAGACGCACTCGCGGTCTAAATATCTTGCCATTATGTATATTGTGGCTACATTAAGATCTAACGTCGCCGAAGAGAGCCTCTTAGCGTTTTTTCGGTCCGTAATCACGGTGCCAGATTGCTCCGTCGAAAATTGTGCGTAATGCTTCATCGCCCAACGAATTTGTTCAAATTATTGGCACGCATTTATTTCGAGAGTTGGAGTATCGTGGTGACTTATAGTTGCTTTTAAGAAAAAATCTGTTGGAATTGCAACAAAAATGAGAAACAATTCACGCTTAATTTTGATTTAACTCGTAATGGTTTGTGCAGACGTTTTTCTTGAAGACAAGGGAAAACCCATTTTTTAAAAATTGTGCTAAATATATGTAGATTGAATGTAAGCTTTTTAGATAGGTATACTCGTATTATTAGGTTTACAGTACTTATTTATTTTCTTCAAATGATTACGTTATACAATATATAAAAATGATCCCAATATTATATTTGTGAATTGAAAACGGCATTCAAGTCACATCCAAATTACGCCGCTCTGAAGCCGACCAGAGACATGTTCTAGACACTTAAATTTGCAATTTCTGAGCGTTCTTTACTCTCACAATTTTCTTACCCGACGAGGACGCCATTTCATGTAATTCGGCGTGCGGTTGTTCTAAAGTAACCGCCACTGCTACTGAGCGCACTAGCTACTTTGAACTTGAACGAGCCACTTATTTTTCTGGCATTGTTTCAAATTAAAGTATTAACTTACTCATTACTTTAAAATTAGCTGTTTGAGTGCGGAAATATTAGTATACATCTACGGCATAGGTAAGATTTTTACATCTTGGTTGGGTTTAAAAATCTCCGGTACGTTACCATGATTTTTAATACAGATCGAGAGTCGCTAAAGTTACTTTCAAGAATTAACGTATGCAAAATGCAAAGATTTAATTTTAATGCGGGACTGCCTTCAATTTATATAACGACGTCGCCTGCCACTGTGTAGATTAGAATTTGCTTACACGATATTTGCACTGTTTAATGTTTCGATGCTGCATTATCACGAACAGGGGGTAAAGGGATAAAGGGTAAAGGGGATAGCTATTAAGCTATCGAATGTTGCCGTGCAATATGAAACCCGTTCAAACAATAAGTTTCCAGCTTTTAATCACAATTGGATGGCATCGCCAAACAGACCGAAAGCGGGGAACGCCATAACAAAATCATAATGGAACCAAAAATTATTCGACATCTCCAATTGGAATAAAATTCCATGGAAATTCAGGAATTGTCGTTCGCTGTTATTATTCGACGTGTAAGCGGGAATTTGTCTCTATAGGACATCGTCGGTTTTGTCCGGGGCTTCCCGTGAATTCGCCTGGTTCGCCGGTTCTTTTCATTTGTCGCGGTTGGTTTTACGCTTTCGGTGGTTATTGTTCGTAGCGTTTTGACTTTGAATTTAAATCGTAACTATTCAAAAGTTTCGCCGAATAATTTTTGCATTGCAATACGCTAGTTATTGTTAAATTTATTCTGCACGGTGTATTTCACTTTTTCTTTTCACGCTTGTTCGTACCTCTTGAACGGGAACAACGTTATTTTGTCTGTCCAAATACAAATAAAATGTAGGTTACAGATAATACGGGCAAAATAGCAAGCGCATGTTTTCGCCTTCTGACCTCAAAACATCTTTACAAAATAGCACCAAATGAATGAATAAAAATACAGAGAATAGTATGTTTTTAATGGCTCTCGTTAAAATACTTTGTAATATGTATACGCTAACCTTGGTTATTCATTTCAAAATATATCTTTTATAACAAATACAAAACACATAATGGATAACATACAACATTCCGTATAAAATAAAATTCCACCTCGGCACAGAGACTTGAAAGTGGATGGAACGAAGTTAAGCCGAGAGTGCAGATGCATTCGACCTGCCTAATCTCTTCAATCCCCAGCGACATCACTCCGGTCACCACCTTTGTGTCCTTACACTGTTCAGATGCCGGGAGTTGACTTAAGGAATGTGAACTAAGAATAAAGTTAGAGGAAACAAATAAACAATTTGAATAGTCCAAGTAACGCACTTCAAATTGTGCATTGGTTACCTAGGGAGACTTGGAATAGAAAATTAATTAGAAATCTTGATTTAGCTGCTGCTTAAGTTGCCATAAAACAACTTACCGTTGGTTTCTGAGACAAAAATATCTGTATAAAACGATGATATCGTCATTAAGACATCACAGATAATGTCCGTATCTATGATAAAACAGAGATAGATTTTAAACGGAAATTTTAGTCTCAGAAACCCTCGGTTAATGTTGTCTTTTATTTAATGACTAATGATTTAGTTTAGTTATGTGGAAAAGACCTTAATTATTAATAAATTTATTTACAAACTATTTATAGTAAAATACGATGTAACATATTGTGTTATTATATACTCTATAAAAATAATCAAGTGATAGCCGTATACTAGTTATTTTGACTTCGAAAAGTAAATTTCATGAATAAAAAATTGTGAAAACTTTCCTTTTGATACGAAATAATAAAGTTTAACGAGGTTCGCCGAAATGCAGACATTTTTAGCCAGAGCAGTGGTCAAAGCGGTACGGCTGGTGACACTCCTTGTTCCGGTCAACGACTCCAAGTTACTCTATGTTGTCTGTTTTTAATTTTCTAGAAATTTTTAATTGTGGACAATGTAAATAAACTTTTATGCAATGTGATTTTTGATGAGTCTGACTTTATAATTTTTACAATACATTTTTAGGTAACTAATTATTATCATTATTTTTGACGCGACGCGGTCCGCGCGTAATGAAAAAACTTCATTAGTAGCCTATGTGTTTTCCAGACTACATTTTACATCAGTGCCAAATTTCAACGAGATCCATGCAGCCGTTCTGGAGATACATACCTTCAAACAAACATCTATCCATCCATTCATCCAAACATTCGCATTTATAATATTAGTAAGATATTATTAAATGTATGTATAGTGAGGAAAAAAATCCTACACTGCCGGTGTATCGGCGCAACACTAGCCTTATTAAAATATCAACGTTTATGTCCCCTCGCTAATCATATCTGATAATTGATTTGGTAACGAAAGCGCGCCATTCGAAAATTATTATTATTAATAATGTCTAAAAGTATTAATTTTATTCATTGTTTGATGGAGACATATCGCTTTAGTTGACTCATATAGACATTCTTGTCAATTATTTTTAATTAAACTTAATTAAAGAATAACGGGAAACGGTTGTTTACTAAATATACGACGGCTGCAATTGTCCGGACGTTTCTTGCTGTATTAAAACCATAAATAGCACAATGAAGTAATTAAGCTTTTAATTGTCAATTTTTCTTGTACAAAGACTAAATGTTTTTAATTACTCTCTGAGTATTCAGTTTTACTTGAAACTCTACTAGTTTTAATATGTACTAAAAGCTCGCTTGTGAAATGAAAATTAGTGTTCCAGTGAACTTAATGTTAATTTGTGTTATGCTGTGTTAAGGCAGTATTTTCCTTTGATGTTTTAGCATTTATGTTACACTTTATTTGATTGAAGTTCTTGTAAATCCAACTGGAATGTAATAAGGTGGTCAAGTTTGTGTTTCGGGATACAGAGCATTATATGCATAATCTGTGATCTTTATGATTTGTTATTCATCATTTAACAGTGGTAGAGCCCGCTTTAACATCTTCGCACGACAATTCGTGCGAAGATGTTAAAGCGGGCCAATGCCCGGCTCGCCCGGTGAAATACCACGACCACACAGAAGACAGGCGTGAAGTGGAAGCAATTGCGCGTTTTGTGTGATGAGTGTGCGTCCCGGAGGCGTAATTTAGTCCTGTTTTCCTTCCCACACTTTTTCACATAAGGAAAAGATGGGAATTGGAAGTGGACTTTCCGGATGAGAGGATGTATGGAAAGGGATAATATTTTTTCTTTCTGTGCATCCTCTTCTCCGTCGATTAAAGGTAGGCAACGCATATGTAATTGCGTATGTCTATGGGCAACAGCCACTTCGCTATTTCAGCGATTTCAGTTGACCGCTCGCCCGTTTGCCACCTTATGATATAAAAACAAAAAATCACATTCAGTCCTAATTCGTACCCTGCTGAACGTAGGCCTTCCCCATCGATTACCACAATACCCGGTCTTGTGCCGTCCGCATCCAGTGCGGTTTATTATTGTTTGTAAATATCCTGTAACCAAAATCGGCTAACCGTGGGTTTCTGACACCAAAATCTCCGTTAAACATAAAAATATATTGTTGTCGCTGTTTTGACAAAGATAATGACAAGGATGACGAAATGTTTTATGCAGAAATTTTGATCTAAGAAACCAACGGTAAATTAACACGAAATGAAACAAGGAAAAGACGAGCAAAAATGAAAATATGTAATACCACATTTACTACTGTTAAAATATGATCAATATTTTGTAGAAATATTACTCATTCCAGGAGAGAAGATCGGATAGATAACAGATAAAATACTAAGTTTTTCTGATTACTAGATATCAAAGTATAACAAGAGAATTCATTATTTAATTCATTAACCTTAGGAGTGCTACTAGGAGGCCAACTTGGGCTGCTATAAATAAAGTAGATCATATTCAACGCATAAATGAGAGAAGTAATTGAAATTGGCTTCATTTGAATAATTCCGTTTTTTCTAAAGACTTTTCTTTGGTGGATTCACTAAAGGCAGCTCAATTCAAAACGGCACTCGGCTCAGAATCCTTAATTCTGCTTCGTTGACGCAATTAATTTAATATTAACGTCAGAAGCCATCTGTTGCCTGTGTCTTAAATCTTTCTCTATTTGCGTACCGTTTTATTCTTCTCGGACTAGTAAATTACAGCATACATTTTCATATTTGTTATTAAAGATTCTTTTCTTATAAAACATTTTCATGCATCAGTAGAAATACTTTAAAATTTTAGTTCTTCGTTCGTTACTAACTTGAAGAAATCATTAATAATAGCCTAGTTACTTTGAAATCTCCCAGGCTTATATCACTCGCTTTGGGTGGACGCATAAGGTTTTCAAACATTAATATATTGGCTTAATGTTTAACCTGCCTTGCGTGTCGCTAACTCTATCTAGGACTTTTTACTCGCGAAAAATGTGTCTGTATTTCAACTCTTAAAGAATGATTGCAAATTATCCTTTTTAAAAATTAATATACACTTATTAGTCTTTAAGTATTAGTTCATTAATCCACTGATGGATCTTATATTGTCATATGACGTAGGAATAGTGTTAAGAATAAACTTGTCTAAATTTAACCATCTATTTAGTATCCGTGTGGAGTCACATCTATCTGAGGGTAATGGGCCGTGAGTATAGCAATGCCAAGCGTCTCTATTAATTATAATCGCTCCAACAAACATCAGTCCTCTGAGAAGCCATGATCGTTTGCTCCAGTAATCTTCCTTCTACGACTATTTGCAAATTGATGTTATCATATGTTTGTGATAATATGAAAACAACAAGAAAATTGCTCTATATGTTATGGTACGTCGAGATATATAATATATTTGAATACCATATATTATTGATAGCTTATGTACACGTATTTATTGATTTTCGTTAAACAATTTCGTTATTAATTATTAAAATATGCCCAACAATGAAATTGGAGAGTGAAAATATATTCTACGAAATGTGTATACTCGTTTTTTATATCTTTTAATTCAATCCAGCCTTTTGATCCAAATAAAAAATATTCACACAAACTTTCCCTTTGTAATATTAGTAACATGTTTTGCTAGATAAATATTGAAGAAGGAAAAAAATGTTTTCTTTAGGTTATTTCTCAACAAACAAGAAGAAATATTAATGGTGGAAAGTTCGCAAAGAGCGCGGCCACACACAACGCGTGACGCCTACGCGGGGCATTTGTTCGGGTGGCTTACCAAATTTCAACACAAAGCAATCTCTGGGCTGGGCCCACCGACCTCCAATATATCAAGAACTTGTGACATTTCTAACCAACGTTTATACCCAAACTCGATATTACATAGTAAAATAGTGTAATTAGCATCTGCCGGCAAACGGAGGATTTTAAGATCGTATTACGAGCGATTTAAGGGGTATCATTGGGTTAAGTAATTTCAGTGACTCGAAGCATAATCGCCGAGATTAGGATGAATTATATGAACTCGTGCCTGATATCTGGAATTTGAATAAATCTCATTTCGTTGTACGAATTAAAGTTTGAATTAATGGGACGTACCGCGCTAATATAATCCGGCTAATAGCTGGCTGTAAAATTTAAATGGCTCAGTTCCACCTTGTTGGATATATTTGGTTTCGGTTATAATAAAGTGGACTATAACTTTTTTTATTTAAATAACAAAAACAACATATTGTAGAGCTAATTTCAGTTCGTTAATTATATGCGAAAAATGTAAGACTGTATTGTTTTAGGCAGGCAGTGTACAGATACACGCTGACGATGAATCTACAAGATATTTGATGTTGCGACAAATCTCCGTGCGTTTAGCCGCAATAACAACCGCGTTATGCGGCCAACCGCACTATCTTAGCGTATTCCATATGCGCCGCGATTGCCGTCGAAGCCTTTGCATTATTCTACATTGATATTTTATGACTAAAGCGACAAAGCACTGAAACATTCACTAATTATTGTAATATCTTCTTTAGTTTTTTAATAAAATATGGATTAAAAATAATTGAAAATGTCAACAATCAATTACGAATCGCTGCATCATACTTTATACTAATATTATAAATGCGAATGTTTAGATGGATTTTTGAAGATATCTCCGGAACGACTTGACAGTTCTGGATGAAATTTGGCACAGATGTAAAACATAGTCTGGCTACTCATTTATTTATTTTTTAATTCCGCGCGGACGGAGTTGCGGGCGACAGCTAGTATAAGTAATATGTATAAAATTATGTTTTAAATAAATGGGTAGATGATGTTAAAAATTTTAATGTTGAATATTGCGTGTAACTGTCAGTTTTGATAAAAAATGATAGAATATTTTGTAGGTCAACCAGCAAAATTTTTAATTTATATATGGGGAAAGTAATATTTTTCATGAAACGTAATTAATCACTTCAAATAAAGTATGTTGAGCCCTCGCCTTCGTAATTGGTGCCTTGTATGGCTTGTCAGTATTCTAATCCACTTTAATAAGTCAAAAATATGCTAACAGCCATAGGGTTGTGTCTTTTTCAATTCAAAATATTTATTGGATAATTAGCATACATTTACAACGAAGTGTTTTGTTTTACAGTTATTAGAACTGTAGGTGTTTAAATCAATTCAATTGAATTGATTCAGGTGGAGAATGTTATTAGAAGACATTTATATCTTATCTACTTTCTCTTTCTTTCATATATAATAGGAAGAGTTACACTTTACCAGATGTTAGTAGATAGCTGACTTATAGTAAATGTTGTTGCGACTTCCAACAAAGTAATTAAAAATGAGTACACTAGTATTCTTGTGCAAACAACCTACAAAGAGGAAATTATCTAAAGAAATAAAATATTGTTAGATTATGTGACTTACATATTTCTTAAACCGACTTTTTTTAAAAACACGTTAAAATGCTTCTTAAAATTTGTCAATGTAATCAACATGTAATTGTGGTTTAATCTATTAATACAAATTAAATAAATAAAATCAATAAAGAAAATATAAAAAAAAATGTGACAGCCCTACCGTTTAATGATATATATTTTCTTATTACTTTCGAGCAGGGTTGCTATCTCATATCACATGTCATCGTGTGACGTTCGCGTGCGAAGTGTTGCCGTCGTTCTGTTTGCTGAAAACGCGAATAACGGTATGTTCCATTAATCGTTGAATTTTGTATACGCTGCCAGTTACTAGAATCACGGTTTCTGTTCCAAATGTTATGTTTCAAATAACATCCTTTAATACCTAATACTGAATTTGTAGAGATAAATGATAAGTCTTTTCATCATCTAATCTTTTTCCTAAAGAAGTCACAGTATGGTACACTCTTTTAAATATCTCTAACAACCGTTACATCTGTATTGAATCCCATCTTCATATCTTTTACAAAATGTCACGTTTTTCACTTGTCAAAAATATTGAATGAAAGAAAAGTCTTAAAACGTCTTCTCTCTTAACCGAGACTTAGCATACGGTGTAAGTAACCGGTAATTGAGCGGACTGTAGACATTTGCGCGCTCAAGTTTATTTAGAACACGTCGAAATATCTCGCGTTCCCTTTAAGAGTTCACCAAAGCGTGTAACTGTGTGTAAACACTGTTTTTTGCCCGAAATTAAGACTGTAAAGATATACATAATGTTTAAAATATGACACAAACGCGCGTGTTTAAAAGATTCTATAATTATTAAAATTTTCCGCTATGATACTTTAAAATTATCTTCATCAATGTTATTGAGGGTTTTAGTATGAATAATATTCTTAGAAATAAGTTTGGAATAGTCTGAACTAACGTGAATGAAGATTAGTTTCTGTTGATATGAATAGACAAATAATACTGTCTTAGTTATTTAAAGTGTCGTAAACGTAGTTTTTACGAATTACAACTTTTTGATTTTCTCTGTACTTTCATAAACATCTCCGTAGTAACATTTCGCATTAAAATTAAAACATTTTACATCATTAAAACATACTAAAAATAAAGTAAGAGAATAAAATATATTTCATTGTTGTTTAAAACGCATTAACGTTACATTAAAGTTTTAAACGAAGTCATGACATAATCGCGTAACGCAATTTGAACATAAGCAACAATCGCTGGTTCGAAGTGAGGTGGCGTTGAATTTAAAAATTCAAGAATTGCTTTCCAGCGCTTGACTGGTTGATCCTTCGCGAAACGTCTATTAAGCAGAAACAGTAAAGGGCTGCATTGCTAACGAGGCGCGGAGGCGAATTAGATTTAATTTTTGATTCTGTTTGCTTACTCACGACTGGCGCTATTAAATTATTCAGACATCTGCAGCGAGGGTGGCGAACGAAATGCACCATAACTTATTGTGAGTTGTGGAATATCTTAAATTTCAGCCAGTCCTAAGCTTAACAACTGAATACCTGAGCATACTTCTCAGTAGACGTTCACTGAAGCGTCTGTTCTTTCCATTTTAAGTGCATTTATAAATATTTTACATTTGTATACTATGTTTTGTAATTAATTGAAATTTAGACATTAAAATCGAATATAATGCGAAAGTTGGAATAGATTCATAGATCTTTGTAAGAAAGCATGTCCGGAAAGGATGCATGGATCTGGGTGAAATTTGATATAGACGCGGTTGGTAGGTTTGGCGGAACACTGTCTGGAAGAACACATAGGCTACTTTATATTTTTTGTAGACGAAGGCGCTGGCGACAGTTAGTTGTATATGATAATCAACGTTTGACAAACTTTAAAAATTGTGGATTATTACGTAATCAACCATTGTCTTTTCGTTGCCAATTTCATACTTAAAAATTCTCTTTTACGTAACATACTCATTCCAAGTGAACTCTTTTAATCAAGTATTTAGCTTAGGTTTTCATTATACGTCCCTGAGCCATTACTTGTGCACGAAAGGAGCGCCTCGTCCGCTTTCATTACAGCCGCACGCGACGTCAGTTCTAACTACCTACTTTCATTTAATACCTTCTATCCATCATTGATTTAACTTGTCTGACTGTTTCAACGCTGATTTCAAATGCTGATTATTATTTTATATGTGGAAGAGAAATAATTTTCGGGGGAAAACAGGTAAATATTAAAGTAACCTCATAAGTCTAGTAAATGCAGTAATCAATCCGAACCTATATAGGTTCGTATCATTTTACTTAATGTAAGGAGGTAAAATTGATGTAACTAAATTCCTCTTTGTTTAATTTAATCACGCAATTATACTAACTTTGTCTGTAATATTTGTATCATACAGTTCATTTCCAAGAGTCTGTTTCTTAGCTCGATTATTTTATACTAATATGATTAATAACTTAGAAAACTTCAATCTTCATTCGGCATTTATCATTTAGTCAACATTTTATCCTTTAATTAAGTAGAAATAATATGTTTTTATGCAAATGTTTGGACAATGAAAACCCACTGAAACAAAATACAACAATGCAGGTATGAATATATTAACATGCAACAAACTACATCATAGAATAATTTATAGCTCAAGTTACAATTGAATTGTGTTCAACACAATATTATTTAACCAAAACTAATCTATCTCGTCCTATAATAATACGTTAGTGTATTTTAGCCTTACACTCCATTGTTGTGTTACATTCCAATTTAATAGTTAATGCAAAATATACGATGTACCCGGGCCCATTGTTGGTGTTATTCAGCCGTCTTTGGCCGAGCGCTAATCGACCCAAATGCCGGATGCGGCGAAAATTATATCGTTCACCTTCCGACTCCCCTGGTAATGAATCGTGGGGAAACGCTCGATACAACGTACTTAATGCCGCTGTACACGGACTGCTTCAAGTAATCGGCATACTGTAAAATGATTTGGCCGTAAGAGAAAACTGTGGTCAATGCAGCGAACCTTTTATTCGTTGTCGACCGTTTTCAGCTTCCGCTGAAGGTTGCTTGTGTCTCAACAGCTGATGGCTATCTCCTGAAAAAAAGTTACTCTCTGAGAGTACAAATTAATTATATTTATGTATTATGTAAGTAATGTATTTATATTTTTATTATTAATTATTCTTTCTTTCAATTTATTGGTATCTTACTTTCCTTTATATTGTGTGTTATGTACATACCCTTCTATTTATGTTAGCCTCTCCTGTCTTATTGGTTTGTCTGTAAGAAATCGCTTATGCCTTTGTTCACATTATTGTAAAGTCATTGTATATAATATTTTAAGCAATAAACACATTTAACTTAACAAAATTCTATTTCATCTAAAGCTCTATAAAATTATCTTTGAAATCAAGACCTATTATAAATGCTCCTTATAGCTGTACTTTGCTAAAATAAATTATGCTAACGCGTCCCCGGTGCCTTAATAAATGTATCCTTAGAAACTGCGTACAAAATGTACGATCAACGCCGCCATTACGTTGAAAGAAAGTCGCACCCGAATTCTATAAATAATGTAACATTATCCTTAAAACTTCCCATGAATGGAAAGTCATAAATTTTAATATGTAACTTCGTATCTTGACTTAAGTCACAAACACAAAATTATATGTTCTATAACAGTTATTTTATCTTTACATTATATTTGATACTGTTTGTCGGATGGTTTATTATTAGCAAGTATTTTCATTAAATAGTAAAAAAAATGTATGATACAAAGGCGGTCAAAAGAGAAACGGTCAAACTAAGTAACTACAGTATATATATTTTTATATTATGGCAAATGAAAGAGCGGCCGCCTGAATTCGCGGAAAAAGCAAGGCCACCGCTGCCCATATGCAGATGCGTTATCTACATTTTATCAAGGGTAGAGGGGACACACAGAAAACAATATTATCTGTCCTATGAGACTTCTCTTTCATCAAATTCACTTCCCCTTCTCATACTTTCCTTGTAAGAAAAGAGTGGGAAAAGAAGTAAAATTAGGCATATGATACTAATAATAACAATTTAATATTAAACCTTCATACAGAAATAAAACCGCAGTCATTGGTATCAACTTGATCAAATATCTCACAAGTTACGTATAGTTCATAAGTTCGTGCGTTAAACTTATTGACAATGAACTTGTGAGTATAGAAAATTGGAATCCTTTATTTAATGAACGCCAGAGTTTTCCTCGGTATTGAATGGGAGCAGCGACAATCGGTTCCCCGTTCCACAGATCATATTTCAGAGCGAGATAAACCCGGACAAAAGAAAGGAGTCCCCGGTTCACCCAATTGGGTAATGGCCCAACGCTGGTCGTTATCTCTGCCCATTATTTCTGTTTGAAACGCCACCGTGGTGTTCCACTAAGTACAGGACGCGAATCTTTAAAGGAATCTTTGATAAAGTTCACGTGTACTTTGGCTTGTTGCTAGTTATTTTCAAGAAATGAGTTTGGTGGGGTCAAATACTCCTGAGCAGATCTCCGTTCCTCTCTCTTAAGCGGGCTTCATATATTTTAAGTTATCTAATACATATGTAATGAAGTATGTTCATTAATATCTTATCTTATATCTTTAAATGAGCAATTCTTGTAAATATATACATATATATAATTGGAATCTCGGAATCGGTTCAACAATTTTCATAAAATTTAGTATATAGGGGGTTTCGGGGGCGATAAATCGATCTAGCTAGGAATCATTTTTAGAAAATGTCATTTTATTAGTAATTCGTACTTAAATATAATTTCCAAAAAACACAATTAAAAAAAAACAAATACCGAGCTCGGTCATCCAGATTTTGTTATATTTATAGTAGAAAAATCACTATTTATCATCAAAATATCAACTGTTTAGAATAAAAAGATAAATCTATGGTTTACCAGTTCAAGGATTCAAGGATTCGTAGACAATAGACGGTATCGGAACAAACTTATCCATTGCTTGTTGAATACGGAAAGGAACTGTCAAACGAAACACGGCCCGCGGTACTTTGGTTGACATTTTTTTTTATCTCAACAGATGTCAGAAGGAGGATTTGACCTACTTTTATCGGGCAAACATTGAAGTGCTCTTTTTAATTTTATTTCACTTTACAATATTATAAAGCGTGCGATCTGTGTTTGTGTTATTAATTTTAAGATTTTTTTTCGTTGATTATAAAAGAGAGGTTTGTTATAATATTTTTTCACCTTGGTATATTTGAAGAATGTTTTGATAAATGTGACTAAGGGTTGGCTTATCGCAAATATATTCTTCTGTCCTACTTAACTCGGGCACCGATTACTAATCAGACATATTTGACTCATAAAAGTCCTAGAAATCAAACCAAGAAGTAGCTTAACTAACTAAAGCTATTTACCGCGAGTGTCTGGTCAAAAATCTCCGTTTAAAACATACTGCTATTTCTGTTTCGTTAAAGATAATAGCAATATATTTTATACAGATATTTTAGTCTTAGAAACCCACGGTTAGTATAGTAGTGGTACGTTATTACGTTAGTTTAGGTACGAGCACTTAGTACAATTCTAGCTACTAAGTATTTAGGGCGAAAAAAGTTACAAGGTACACCACCAAGATCTGCGAATGCGTACTTACGGACGCAAACAACTTTAATAAAAGCTTGTTTGTCGCACTCAAAACTATGGGAAAAATATTTCTCGTAACTTGAACAGAAAACAGGATCGTATTTTCGAGCGATGCTCGTGGGGTGGAGCGTTGTTACTTCTCAACTTTGTACTTATTTGTTTTACGCGGTGGGTGCACTTACTCGTAATTCATTTCTTTGCTAAGCTGGCAAATTGTAGCTTTAAGTAAACGCCACAAATTGCATTGTAAGGGAAACATGTAACACAAAATATTAACAATAATTTTGTTACATATTTTGTAATGTAACGTTAATTTGAAAATTTTATAAAAGACTGGTTTATACTAACAGCAGTAGTGATATGAAAATTTATCATTGTATTAACTTCTATAAGTTTACTTACTTACATAGTTACATAGACTTTTGTAAGCACTTGGGTTTACCAACATAAAAAGTCACGTTAACTGATTCGTTATTCAAAGAAAGTAAACGATAAAAATTTAATGTATATTTAATTTATTTAAATCCCAAACAGCACAATAAAAACGAAATTGTAGTCTAATTTAAATTGTTTTGTAATCTATCCAATAACAGAGACCAGACCACAAAAAATGCATTAGACTATTTATTCTACTTATTTAATTACAGTATGTTCAAAAATACTAAAGCTTGAATCACTTCTAATTGCATAACTGGCAATACTCCAAAGGCCACATGCTTCAAGCACAGCCCTTAAAAATAATTTTAAATAGGTTGTCGGGCGCTATAACGGCAACAATATGCGAAGAGCCGCCTTTGCAATTGATGAAAACCACATTACTTTTTAATTTCAAACGTTGCCGGGATGTCGGTGGAAAAGAGCGACTTTATTACACTAGGAGGTATCTCGCTTTTGACCCGTACGCCCTTTGTGGAAGCTATTTTTTATTCATTCCTACGGATTCATACGGGAGTTAGCGTTCCCTCCGACGGCTTCCCTTTTCGATGTTTTTTCGTTTTCAGACCGCGTTTAGTTTTGAAAAACAGAACACTCTGTATTTAGCAACGCGATGGTTTCAACTCGTTATCGTTTTGTTACCTTATTATGTTATTTAACTATACTTTTGCGGTGCTTTTTAATATAAATTCCCATGAATTCTTAACAAATGGAATGTAAATAACTTTGAGAATGTCATATTATAAAACAAATCTTTATTATTGGTATGAATGTAATTAAAACATGATTCCAATATTATAAACATACCGTATATTGAAACTTAATAGTTAGGACATCCTTTAGTTATTATTCTATAATAATAATCAACTAATCCTATTTTTATTTGCTTACAGGTACGTAATAATCAATGAGGAAGTGAGAAAAGAAAGAAGATTTTACGGTAACAAAAGTAAGAAAAGTGGTTACGTAAATGATAAATACATTTTAACAATGTGCTGTACAAAAGTTTTTAAAAGAGTAACAGTTTAGTAAGATCTCACTTTTCGCGGGAGTTACGATCCGAAAACTTACCGCCATCGATTAATCCGTATATATGAGATAGCAATTTGTATGAAACTGTGGGGTTAAATTAATTTGAGATGGTTTAAAGGCAGGCAACGCATCTGCAGTTCCTCTGGTGTTGTAGATGTCCATGTGTGTCGTTGATCACCTCGGTATTCCCGCCGCTCGTTTGCCCCTTCGCTTATATAAAAAAAATTATAGTTACTAGCCAATGTTTGGTACATGATACTAAAAGACACTAATTTTCACAGAAAATAGTGAATTGCCGAGAAATTATCACAATTTTTTACCCGCCAAATTTGAAACCAGCGGAATCGTGAATATGAAGACATACTGTATACTATCCGCAAGTTAATAATGCTTAAATACAGTAACGTATACAAAAACATATTGATTTTCAATAATTTGTTTTTATAAGAGTTACTGTAAGATAAATAACAGTACGACGATGTTGAACATTGTTTTACATTTTCATTAATATATTTGTAACAAAAATAAAATCTTATTTTCAAAATGTCCGTAGCTTAATTCTCCAGCCACTGCATGCGGTCAGTGACTAGTGACAGAATTTAATTTTCCGCGGCATGGTTCCGTGGACATCGCGCGCCACAACCCACCAAGATGTTCAGACTTAATGCCTAGATGTGTTTTTATATTTAATCCTTTGTTCCTGCTAACCGTAGGTTTCTACTGCCTGAATAACTTGCACGAAAATATATTGCCATCTTTTTTGTTTTATAAAAAATTGTATAGTTTTCTACAGATGTTTTAGTAGTTGAGACCTACGAAAATTAAAAAAAAAATTTACGTGATTTTCACATGTATAGTTAGTTACCTCTAGGAATAATCCTATTCTAACGTAGTCGAGTTACTTTTTTTGAAATATTAATTTTTGGCTCTAGATATTGTGTTGACGTGCCAAAAAATTCCAATTTTTTTTCTTATATTTTGGCAACATTTCAAACGGTTTGATTGCATTTTGAAGAGTTGAACACAAATTGTTCGCGATAAATATTAAAATATTCATTATTCTATACTGCCGACCTGGTTTTGCTTACCTATTTTCTGATTACATTTCGGAGAAAACTACGCAAATTTCAATTATTAACGAACTAAACAATTTAACGTTCAAACTTTTATTTCAAGTTAGATTTTGCGTTATTTAATTAAGTTAGTTATAATCGTATCATTATTTCTTAGTCGAGATGGCCCGACAACTTAGTGCCGACAGCGGGAAGATCTGTCTTATAAAATAGAATTAAAACATATGAAATTACTACTACATATATATTTCTACATACTATTTGTCAATACAAAATCATCAATATAAAATCTATGAAAAAGTAATTTGTGAAGTAATTCGGATCCCAATTCAATATAACCACATCAAAGTAAAGAAAATACAAATTAAAATTTAGGGGCACATGTAAGGATTCCAGGCAATGATAAATTAACGTTTTAAGTATAATATCTATTTTATATTGCTTCAGTAATTAAAACAGCAGTATTATAAAAAGTTCAAATTGTAAGAAAATACTAGGAAGTTGATTAATAATTTTATGTAATTTTTTTAACGAAATGAAAGATAAAATACCGTATAAAAGAGATGAAGGAATTTGTAATGAACGTAACATGAGAGTGACTCGGACTAAGGGGTCATTGACCCTTCCATGGGGTGGGACCCCAACGAAAGCTCGCTTCGGAAAGCGTGGTAGGCGGTTTATTTTGATGCATTTTCTAATTGAATCGTTGATACTACTCTACTCGTGTAATCAAAACCAAGTTGATGTTTTTGTACCTTAACATCGCCCAGTCATGTTTCCGTGATGTTTCAATTAATTATGAACGAAAACTTCAATTTATCAATGTCGGGTAATAGGTTATATAAAGGAAATTACATGTATTACAAACTAATTTTGATAATGTATACGAAAGTAAATTTGTTTTCTTTGATAACATTTACATGGAAAACGTTTGCCCTATTTAAGTATTATTACGACATATTATTTTGTATAATCTATTCATTCATATATTCCAAGTCAATTTTAAGTATCTTTGCGAGGGATTACGCCTAAACGATTTAACCAATTTCGAACAGTAGCGTAATTCGAATTATACTCTACCTGGAGTAGGGGTTCAAACTATCGGGCTTTTTAGTTTTTTTAATTTACGAATATAAAGAAGAGTTTATTTCATGTGTACATGAAAAAAAAGATGTATAGAAACACGCAAATTGTATAAAGTTGCCGAACAAACCGCTTGTTTATTCAGTGGAGTGGTAGGTGGGTAGGCGACAGGTCGGACCCGTTAATGCTGGCTCCCAGTGGAGCGTGTAACGCGCGCAAGTGCCCGCATCAAACCAACCAATGCGGGCACACAAACACCACATATAAAATACACAACACATGATTAAACAACGCTAATTAATGTATTTATAACATGTTTAAAAATGTTATCCCAACTATGTCAAATAAAAAAAAAATATTTTGTCACCAATCCTTGAAAGATTTAAACTTTTTAGAGAAAATCTTGTTCAAATGTACATAATACGCAGAAATACACAAAGTTAATAAACTGGCTGTCGCCCGCAAAGCCATCCGCGCAGAATTAAGAAAAAAAACATAATTAGTAACCGGTGTCCTTCCAGACTGTTCTATAATATATGTATGCCGAATTTCATCGAGATCCGTTCAGACGTTCTGGAGATACCTTGAAAGAAACATCCATCCATCCATCTAAACATACGCATTTATAATATGTGTAAGATTAGTAAGATAATTCGCTATCCATTTGATTTGTTTATAAAAGACAGTTATTTCAATGGCACGATCGTTGAAGAATTTATCTTTTGTGTTATTCTCTTGAATTGATATTTTACGCGAGTAGTTTCATTTCATCGATTAGTTCGTACTATCTCAATTTCCTTGGAAATAGGTAAAATGAATCGGCGGCCACAAAGTCCACGAGATCGCACAACGGATCCAATCAACGGCTCTCAAAGGATCGAACAAACTAGAGTGTAAGTGATCATCGGTTGTTAACGAATTACACACTACACCGACACGGTACTCATGACCTTTAGTGTTGTGTATACAAGTTTATTTTATTTAAACATACATTCATACTTTAACCGTGGGATTCCGATACCAAAATCCCCTTTTAAAAATTATAATGACAGGTATGTTTTATATGCAGATATTTTGGTCTCGGAAACCAACGGTTGGAGATTTAAGTTTTTATCAGGTTAAATAAAAGCAATAAAAAAATGATAAAAAAATATAGTAATGTGAGAAAAAAAGAAAAGTGTGTTTTCTAGAAAATCTAAATGTAGAAATCGTTTACAATTTTATTAAAGCATTTTGCTTGGATTGACAACATTTTTAATTTTTTACTCCACGTGGCTCTGCAACTCATGACGGGTTAAATTAGTCTTTTATAACTAAATGTAGGGCATTAAATATGACCCAAAATTGTTTCTTAATACATTAATATCAGTAAAAGCTTTACGAAAACGTCGAATTGTCGTTAGTCTTTCCCGTCAAACTGTCAATTGACACTTGACAGACACGAAAATCGTTACACGATTCATCGCGAAAGTCTATCCTAAATATCGTAGCGTTCGTTCGTGTTCTATAAACAAAATTAAAACAGAAACAACATTAAATGGTTAACTAAAAGCATACCCGTGTTCGGCAGATTAAATCAATTTGTAAAATAATCCGGCGATATTGTAGCTGCCTATTGCGTAGTTGCAAAACGAACTCGGCCGAATCTCGGTAATTGATGCGTGAATGGATGCGTTACTAAGCGATTTCTTCGTTTTGTCTTCATTAAATGGAAAATTTGCTTTGTAATTGTTGGTTAGGTTAAATGGGTACTTAATATTATTAATTTTAGTAATTATTTTATGCGTTATATTTTTTAGTCTACTTATTATATAATTTCAAGTATTTTGTTTCATAAATTGTTTTTTTTTTCATGGTTTGAAGTTGACAAAAAATGGTGTGCAATTTCATTTGCGCGACACGACTTTGTGTTATTAAAAAAGTGACCGTTGGAATGACAGAATAGTCCTCCTTAAATTATTAATAATAGCTCCCCTAAGACCGCCGGTAAATTTCGCATAACAAAAGAGCCGTCACTCATTCTATTTTCGGCGATATTTGCCCGGCATTGTGATGGAGCTTGCACCCTTGCTTTGATATTTTTCAACAATATCTCCCATCATTACGAGTACAGATACTATGTGCATTGTCATGGAGTTCTTCGTAAATTTTCAACTGAAGTATCCTATAAGATGACGTATTATATAAAACACATTTTTTGTCTTCATTTTAAATTAAAGCAAAAAATTTATGTTTAAAATCACACACATTCCACAAGGCACAATCACACACAATATTTTAAAAGTTGTAAATAATTAAATTATTTTATTAGTTGTAAACAATTATACTAAATTTTATAAAATCTTAATTTTGATTTGGATGTCAGGAAATAATCAAAAGTTTCCCCGGCAGCGTCACTATTCTGGACAACCGCCCTCGTCCAAGCGAGCAAAGCCGATTATAATCGTGATAAGAACCCCAAGAACCCCGCATCCCCCTCGTGCTCCCTCCATACGCCAGTCTTATCCGATGTGCTGTCAAAAGTCCTTCCAATTTATGTATTGCAGCCGACACCCTGCAGTATTATTTATCGGTAGATTCTCCCCACGCTGAGTTTTCTTTTTAATCTGTACGTACGTCCAGACACGTACCTACCATTGTCACTTTCAAAGCCGAAGAGCTCAGCTAAGCTATTGTTAATACTATAAAAATATTAACGCACTAACTGCCCTAAATAAAAAAGCACTATATCGCAATTCTATTCGTGGCCCAAACTGGCTGTAAACCGCTAAGCTTTCAGCGTTTATTCGTTAAAATAACAAAAAGCCCGACCGCGTCACTCTGAGCTAACGTGTTGTTTGAAACTATGAAAAATGAATTATTTTTTGAATGTCGGGATTAAAATGGACCCAACGCCATTTTGAGTTGCACAACAATTTTGCTGAGTTTTACAATGAAGTTATTTGTCGAATGTGCGGTTGGAAAATCTGTTCTCGTCTGTGCGAATCCCTAGAATAAAGGATCTCTGATACGAATTGTTGTGAAATGCAAAATATATTTTTTTAATTTCTTTTTAAAATTAAACAAACTTTGTGATGAAATAATTTCGGTGTGTAGATAGATTTGTTTGCTCAGATCGTGTATATAAATAGAATTTATTTTAATTATCTAGTTTTAATTATTTACTTTCTGAATGTAATGTTGAGAAAAAACATATTACGTACACGTGACGTATTTGCGTTGCTGGTAACGAAAAACCAAATTATAATTTTTTTGTCCTTTATCTATACGACTTTCCGCAAGGCTACATTTTCTCTGGGTAATCTCCGATATAGCTGGTCCAATTTTGACAGGACTTGGAAAGGAAGGTAGCTGATGCACGTGGGCATATTATAGGCCACTTTTTTTATTCTGTGCTGTAGAAGTTCCATCTGACGGCTACTAATTCATCAAAACTAGCAATAAATTTTGTAACAAATTTTGATAAATTCATACAGTTATAGTGTATACAATTAAAAAAGTAATTCAGGTTTAAAAACAAGTGTGGGTTTCACACTCGTCCTAGCAGAGTTGAGAGTTGTTGACACCGTCTCACGTCTCCACGTAGACAAAGCGAATGGCGAGCGTATTCCGCAATAAAGTCAACTTGTAAATATAATAAAGGGGCATCACTCCACTGCGGGCTTGTTTCCACCTCACAAGAATTGGATTTAAAAATAAATATCAGAAGAAAACGTGGTATAATATAAAGTCATTGTTGAGAAAAGTTCTATGCTTAAGTTTTATTACTTTTTTCATCATCCCCTTGTTTAGTTTTCTTAAAAAAGATAAAAAAGAACAATTTAAAACATTAAAAAAATATAATTCACTTAAATTTCGTTTAGTCAATAGACAACAGACATACTAATAAATGAGTAAAAATCAAGAAACATAAACACATAAAGTGTAATAAAATTCGACAGTTGTGTAACATATCCCATCCAACATCTATACAATGGCTTACAAAATAAACGTATACTAATAAATTGAAAAAACGCATTTTATTAAGTGCTTTATACGTCGACCATCAAAGGGGATCATAACAGAACCGCCTACTGAGACAAGTGCCGAGGGGAAGGAGCACCGATATTTATTACCAAGATTAATGATACCCACATACATAACGACAAGAACCAATGTTGTATGAAGAAATGTAAGAGCCAAGCCACACCACAGCTAAAGCGGACAGACTCAACAACATTAACATTAATATTTAGATCGGAAATTACAAAACTTTTACACAATAAGAATTCATTGATTTAATCTTTATTAAGACTTCTGTAACATCAATTAAACAAACTAGTTGTCGGTGTCAAACTAGTAGTCTTACCGTGGGTTTCTAAGACACAAAATTCCCGTTTATAACATACTAGCTGTCGATCGCGGAATTAAAAAAAGAACGTAATTAGTAGCCTATGTAATTCTAAACGATAGCGATAGTAGTACCTAATTAACTGTGCCTATTTTGATTGTAATATGTTTATTAAATTATTCAAACTTTCGTGAGACATTATAATAAACTGAATAATACCAGTACCACTCACCCTGATGAAGGGCCCTCGATGGGCTCTAAACTAGTCGGTGCCGCCACCGGACGAATATAATTTAATCTATTAATGTTTTAGGTTTAAAATCCTTTGTATTTTGTGTCCATTTGTTCGTACTTGCTTTTCCAGTATTAAATTAATAGCGGTTGCTTCGGAAATTAATATAAAAATAATGAGAAATCTTTCTTGGAATCACAGATGAGTATTCGTGAACCAAATCGAACAACAATAAATGGTAAAAGGTGCGCTGTAAAACACAAACTGCCGCAGGCTCGCGTATCTCCCGCGTTCCTCGGCGTAATGAAGTCGATCGAATGACAACGCAATTCAGGATTCCTTCGCTGTTATTTGTTCGGTACAGGTTACTAATTGCGTGCTATTTCCTTCGAATCGCTTGTATTTTATCTGAGATTTCAATTTTCATTAAAATGTGAAAAAATAAAATCACCAAAAGATGGAAACTTCATAGACGCAGTTGATTGATTACTTGATTTTTAATTGTAAACGCTATGAATTAAAACATAGAAGTTTAAATACATAGAAGAAATAATCGGTTATTACGACGAATTCGGTCTCATTGGGCTTATTTGCTATATAAAAACTCGTGGGTTTTTGAGATCGAATTCCCCGTTTAAAACATATTTTTACCCCCGGTCTGTCGAAAATAATAAAATATATAGTCATTCCTGTTATTTTCAACATTAAAACATACAAAACAATGCAATTAATTGGTAATACATAAATTACAGGTCATAAGAGTTTATACACGTAAATATAAATATAAAACGGTAAGAGAAGATTCACCCATAGTGGCACGTCTTAATTAAGTTGAGATTTTAAATTTCAAACTGCCATGTTTTAAGTAAAATAGTAACTTGAAAATTAGATTCCCAACAATCCAGTTACATTTAATTGAATTGCTTTTATTAGGAAAACGCGTTTAGTTAACTCTAATTTAGTTTAAATCGTGCACTCTCTTTTCATGGTTTGTTTCAGTGTCGAATTTTACAACAGTTCTATGAAAAGTAAAATAATAAATGATTCTTTCGGTAACCAAAAACCGAAAACTGATTAAAATTTGATATGTGAGCATTTGAATTTGTTAAATAAATTTACTCACTAGATAGTAAGTCAGGTATAAAGAGTGATTGGTTGTTTATGTTGGCAAATAAAATTTATTCAATATTCGTATAATAAAAAATACGGTACCGTAAAAATATTCAGATGTAACATCAAATATTTTTATTTGAAATTTCATATATTTTTGAATCTAAAATAATATGGCTATGAAATACTGTGTACAAATCAAAAACAACTAAAAATAAGCCGCCATTTCGTCGTATTTGCAGCTCACCTGGTTGCGCGTATTTGGCCGATTCCGCTGCGGTCGAGCCCGTGGAAATGAATAGCCCAATTTTCCGCATTTTCCGCCATTAACAACATCCGGCCCGCCGAGGACGGTGACGCGTCCGCAAATAATGGACACCCGTATAACTGGCCGCCTCTGTTTGTTATGGTAAAAAGGGCATTTTAACAAAGTTTTGAGGAGTTTTAAAATGTCACTTGTTTGTACTAGCACGGCAATAGAGGATTCGTTGCTATTTCATTTTTATTTCTACAACGGTAAAACATATGTCGAAAGTAAATAACCTACGTCCCGAAAGACAGATAGACCAAAAAGGTAAAAATTGTTTTTTCGTTATCAGCAATGTAAATAGGCGCCTAGATAATGTGTACGAATAATCCCTTTTTTGTATATTACATGCAGAAATTTTATTAATATTTATAGACCAAAATTATTTAAACTATCAGAGAATGCGAGACACAGTCCTCAACTATAATATATTTGTGCGATGAAATATGTATAACATTTTTATCAAAATTTCTGCACAAAATATACATTTCAAATGTATATCCGATCTTGTATCGTTACTTTTCATGGTTAAATGTCTCGGTTTTCTATGTCCTCGATTACAAGTCGTATCGATAATAATAAAGAGAGCAAAAAAGTGTCGTTGAAACTTAAATCTCCGAGTCGGCAATATTGTTCCGGCGTCATATCTACGGCCGTAATGTTGAACCACCAATCATAACGGCAATTCCGATACGCGGCAACGGTAGCGGTTAACGACAGCATTCGAGCGCTAACGGCCCGCGATACACGAGCGCGAAGTTACGTAGCAGTTATGAATTTCTTCCTTTTATTTAAGCCCCCGTTCACCTAAGCTCATTTGCTCCGTTATCACGTTACGTTATTAAAAATAAATATTGTCTTACTAAATATAAAATTTCATTGTTCTCCTGCGATTTATTTTATTATTTTTCAATTTGTTTTTATTACATATGTTTATTGGGTTATTTTTGTATGAGGTAACTGTTTAAGAAAATATATAACAATTTTTATCATCCAATTTATAACAATTTTTATCTGATTCAATCGCCAGTCCGCTTGTCGTTTAAGGACCAATAAGAATGCTACTTAGTGATGACATATGAAAAATGTACGCTAAGTTTAGTTTAAAGACTCTACTGCTGTAGTGAGACTAATAGGTGGTAAAGTTAAGGATTATACTACGTGGTTACTGTTTTTGTTTTCTCTTTAGAAGTAAAGAAAGACTTTTTAATAATTGCAAAAAACATATGTATGTGTAAAACGCGACTCCATGCGAAGTAGTTTTAATCTGCGGCGCGGATCTGTGGCGCAAAGAGAACGCGGACAGCGCGGTCGCTTTGATTTTCCACAACTGTGCCCACGACTATTGATTTCCAGTGATTTCAAGGGACGATGCTCTTTCACGTTTTAATCGCGTGGGGGTTATGATTTTGTGGTTACTTTACGAGGGTTCTCGCTGCCCGCGGCTCACAGAACGCTTCTTCAATTTCTCTCTTGAAATCCTCCTCATTTATCGAACATTGTTCCGTACCTGTTATTTCCTGTGTACGTTTTCATGTTTATAAACAGAAGTTTTCTTTTATTCATTTATCTTTTATTTATTGAACATTGCTGATTTAATAAATATATTAAAGGTTAAAAAAATTGCAATGTAACGTTTAGAAACTTTTCTTTACAACAATGAAAAAAGTTTTATGAGAACTACTAAATAACTTTAAGCATTTTTCTTTTATATTACACAATCAGTTTCAAATAGCCGTGTCTTATTTTTAGCAACCATTCGATATTCATCGTACAGTTTATAGAATTAAGGCCTATCAAAAATTTTACGAGATGTTCACTCGGAGCTATTCATTTACTAGTAAAAAGTAAGGGTATCTTACTTTTTACTAGTATTTGAGAACGGTTTTAGTATTTTTCTAACTCGAAATAAATTCATAATGGAAGTATTTGTTCATATTTTGTAAGCTCTTGTAGTATATTTTATTCGCGTTTTATTCAGCCCAAGATCAGTTTTAATATTAATGAAGAAGTTATTTTTTTTTATATTTGCGTAGGTCACAAAGATCATCCAGTTTATAAAGTGTAGGCAAGTTCGTTCTGAGTATATTTTTTACTTTCAAAATAAGTCGAAAATTATTTCGTGCGTATACATTTGGTAGTATAATGAGAAATATTCCTGTATTCGTTAACAATTCGCTATTCGAATATGGGAACTTTTATTTTTTAATAATAAAAAATAGGATTTGTAGAAATGTAATATTAAAAATTAATGTGAATTATTAAATTGTTTTGGTCTACGAAAGTACGAATTATAACATATTTGTTATCTTTGAATCCTCACAAAAGTAATTCAACAAGGTCCAGGGTCCTCTTTATGGATTGTAATCAAAGTAATACAGCCCGTAGCCTTTTGTGATAACTTTCCAACCACTTCTTACAATGAAATCGTCATTTTGAATTGAGAATGTTTTGTAGGTCGCACCCGGAATACAAGATGAACTGTAGAAGGGGGAATAGAGTTATATCTGTCTTCTACTTAATGAATTATGGAGATCAGACTTTTTAGCAGTATATTACTGCTGAAAAGGTCTACGTTATGTTGACTTATAAACACATATTGCATTATGATACCAATTCGTAGAATTTTTATGGTTGGTCCTACGAAATACGTAGCTCATCGTAGCCGCTGCGTGAGCGTAGCTGTTACGTAGCTCGTAGATAGTTAACGCAATGTTATTTAAGATTCGGTGGATTTTTTTTCAACTATGAATATTCTCAGCTACGTAATAAAATACGAATCATTTTAAATGTGAGTATCACTGTAAATATTTACTTTTTACGTGACGCGTCTCAATTACCTAATTGGTTCGCCCCTTAGCAACGACGTAACGAGCTGGAAACGGTTGCCGAGGTGATTTTTTTGGCTCCAAATATTGCGCATCAAATTTCTCCCGGTCCTTTGGAATATCTCTCAGTATCGATTTATTGACATTATAGTTCTATAGCTGTTCCGGTTTAAGTCATTGGCTCGATTAATTATGGCGAAGAACTGAATATATTTTCAAAATTGTTTAAAAAGTAATGTAACGAGTCAATAAGGAATTCAAGAGGACCGCAAAGCTGTTACTACAAATATTTCCACTTATGTTTTTATCTGTCGTAACATAGAAAATTCGCAATGAATGGAACATTGTTTGATAACCGAAGTGAGCCTTAATTTGTATTCAATGCACCTACAAGCTGACAAAGGAATCGGAAGCCCCCACATTCTTATAGATGTTAAAGTGGTCAATAAGTAATGTAACAAGTGCCGCCGCACCCTCCCACGTAGCACAATACGAATGACTCCATTTAAGAGAATCGTTCATCGATAGTCCCTCAAAATGAACCAATATTTACAAATTCAACACTCAAATGGTACTCCAAACAGCGCTGTGACGTCACTCCCCCGCACTACCTCTATTTACCTCTCCCTTCCGGGTTCAAAGTCGATAACAGCGGATCTTTTGCTGGGAATTTTAAAATAGGTATCAATATTCCGAACGAAGATCGTCGGTTAGTCGTTCGGATTTTTTTTACAAGTCATGCTCCAAGATAACACGGATTCTATCGCGTTCAATTTAAAAACTATCATACTCCGGTTATTAGAAAGAACGGAATATTATTAAGTACCATGACGATTATGACGGTATTTAAAGTATTTAGAAATGCGGTATCTTTTTAATAATAATATTCTTATTATATAATAACAATTTCATTGAAGCCGTAGAGCTGAGTGGACAATCTCGACGAACAATCTTAAGCTCACAGCTGCGTGCGATGAACTTATTCCAACAGTTGACACCTGTCCAAGCGCTGACCGTGCCAAGCTTGAAGCAATTTTGAGAGATAGTTAAAGTAACGAGACTCTATTATATACCTACGAAAATCTTTATTCAATATTGTTATGTTGTATCTATCCTGTTTGAATTTAGTGTCTATAATCTATAAAAGATGTCCTTATTTAAATGGAAGCAGTTGTACTCAATGATTAATAAAAATCTCATTGCTTTAAATCGCTAGTTGAAGGAATGAACAACTATTTTTATTGTCTTTTATGCATTTATATTTACAGAACGTAGTTTTAGACATTATCAATTAGAAACATTTGGCGGGAATGACGTGCTTTCGTTACAAAGTCCAGTGTCAGAATGAATAGTGAGGGGACATAAACGTCGACATTTTAGTAAGGCTAGTGTTGCGTCAATACGCTGCCACATTTTTCTGATTTTCTCCCTAACAGTAGTTTTATAATTGGATTTATTTATTTCAATTGTTTTTATTGTACATGTATAAGTCAAATGTTTACTATTTTAGAGAATATGCTAAGTGTGGTAATTTATTAAAAAAAATCTAAAGTCGTTTGCATAAATTTTTCGAGGGATCGTATCTGCGAGTAATAGCATCTCGAAGTCGTATATTATTATCATTTATTGAATTTGTCAACCCCTGGAGCCTCTCCTGTGAAAAATTGACACCCATTAAGGTAAATTCACGCAGACCTGAAAGCGATGTATTGTACTTAGTGCGAACAAAATTATCACACGTAATTAAATATATAGCATTTATAATATTTATAATCAAAACATATTAACGTATAAAATTAATCGAAGGAGATTTTTCTACAAAACGCAATTAAACTTTAACTTCTTTAATGAAAATACCTTATTTTCTCTCTTTCAAATAATAGGGCAGGCATATTGTTCTTAGCCGAGTCGCTACCATTGTGTTGTTTAACAATAAAAAGCGTATTTCACTGTTGGGGCAATTGTTGAGGGGTCGCGTCACAGTTTTTTTTAATTGGAGCACATCACAAAATACTAAGTGCCTTCCTTGGAGGCCATTTTCTTCCATCGAATCACTGCATCGCGAAATCTATTCTTATAATGAGGACTTTATAAGTTTTTATGACGCAGTTACCAAGATGATTACAATGTTATAGTGATAATCAAGAAATTCTGTAATTTTTTATTAAAATTTTACGAATCTGTATCTTTAACTAAATGAACAATACTATCTTTATTATCCAGTTCGTTACATATTTCATTTAAACCTTTATATTCGATGTGAGAGCGAAAAAATAAAATTGTGTAAAATTCTGGCGTTGTTATTTTTCGTCGGAGAACTATCTACAGTACAGGTGCAACTGCTGAAATGCGCTGTTTGCTCAAACAACATACTCAGCGTATATAAAACGTGGGGTAACTTGAATATGAAATCATATGAATTCAGCTCATGTCTCGCTATATTGCTGTACTATTGTTAAATATACAATTCCTTTTTATGTCTCTCATCAAATTATTGGATGGTGGTATGTTTTTGGTATCTGTATCCAGACCAAAATCTCATTAATACGATTGTGACAGAGGTAAAAGTTTAGATGGATGGATGGATGTCTGTTAAAAGGTATCTCTGAAACGGCTCAATAAACCTTGATGAAAATTGCCACAGACCTAAAACATATTCTGGAAGAACACATAGGCTACTAATTAAGTTGTTTTTTTTAATTCCGTGCGTATGTCTGCGGGCGACTGCTAGTGGACAAATAAACAAACTGTTGAAAGTTATTTGCAGCTTGAAATTTATTAGAAACATTCGTCTTTTACACAAAATCTCTTTCAATGATTAATTCCATGAATTGCAATGCCGAGAACCATAAAACTACTCAGTAAATGGATGTTTTGGCATATATCTGCTTTTGTTTGTTGTTTTTAGAAACATAATTTATTTGAAAGCTATAAAACTAGACGGCCAGCCTGCAGACGCGTCCGTCACCATACTGGAGGGCTGGCTTAATGCCAAGGGCGAGGATTATGGCCATCGACTCATCGACCGATGTATCTCATGTGACAATAGAAATTGAACCGTAAACATAAAACATAAAGCTCTATTTCCTTCGTGTAAATATTTTCATTCAAACATTATTGAAAGAGAAACTTTATCTTGTGTCAGTCTGGTTGGAAATGAAAGTGCTTTTGAAATAAACTTTGTCACGTTCAACACAAAGTCGCATTTGTTGTGTTTCGTGAATTGCATCAATCGCTATGACTTTGGTTTCAGCCATAGCTTTCGTATTTGCAATAAATGTTTACAGCTACTGTTAAAGTTATGTTGTAACTAGCTGTAGTCCGCGACTCCGTCCGCGCATAAAAAAAGACTAGTAACCAATGTGTTCTTCCAGGCTAAGTTCTACATCTATGCCACATGTCATCAAGATCCATTCAGCCGTTCTGGAGATACCTTCAAACAAACATCCATCCATCCATTCAGCTAAACATTCGCATTTTTTTATATCATAAGGTGGCAAACCGTTGCCCATAGACATAGGCAATTGCATATGCGTTACCTACCTTTGATAGACGGAGGAGAGGATACACAGAAAGAAAACATTTCCATGCATCCTCTCATCCGGAAAGTTCACTTGCACTTCCCATCCTTTCCTCATGAGAAAAAGGTTGGGAAGGGAAAGAGAACTAAATTAGGTCTCCGGGACGTACACTCATCAGACGAAACGCGGAATTGCTTCCACTTCACGCCTGTCCTCTGTGTGGTCTTGATATTTCACCGGACGAGTCGGGCCAATTCGTGCGAAGATGTTAAAGCGGGCTCTACCACTTTTAAATATTATGCAAAGTTGTTTTTTATGAAAAGATAAATTTTGTTATATTTATGTTTGAAGTTAAATATCCGAGATATCTTATTACATGTTCCTGTTTCTTAAAATTTTTGATATAATGATTAAGTAGATAATGAATTGAGACACAAATGAGATTTAATTCCAGTCTAAAGTATGTCGTAAATATCTCCAATTTTAAGTATTTGGTTACTATTACTCTATCTATGTTGGTAATAGAATAATTATCCTCTTTTCATTCTTTCACTACAACCCCATGGTATCTTATTTCTTATGTATTGTGCTACAAAAATAAATAGAGAGGTCTTTTGTAAGAGTAACTCTTTGTAGCTCGTGTTGTAATTAGAGCAAAGGAAGTCTGTAGATAACATTCCTTGTTAGCGGACACTCTCGATTCGATCTGCTCCACACATTTCTAGTTTGTTGTTTACGTTATTGTCTGTGTCTGACCGTGGGTTTCTGAGACCAAAATCTTTTTGTTTTTAAAGATAATGACAGGGATCACGATATGTTTTATAAAGAAATTTTTATATGAGAAACCCATGGTGAGATAATTTTTGTGACGTCTTATTTTGTACACAAATGAGGATATCATAAAACAGAAAATTAAAAAAGGAAATAAACAATTTCTTGACAAAGAAAATCAAATTAAGGTAATGTCTCATAATGTTAGAAGTATAAGTGTCTGCGAAATTAAATGTTTTGTATACCAAGAGAGGTTTGTTTAATTTATCCACTAAATTATATTACCCAGTACAAACACGCCGGGACAAAACAAACAAGTCGACTTAAGGACCTTAACTCATACAAAATGTGTACACTCATAAAACGTCTAATACAAATGTAGTAAACGCGGACGGCACACCTGCAGTTTCATTATGTACGGGTATTCCCCCAAATCGGGGCTTGCGGGCTTCGCTTATGCTAAAGGCGTTGTATTTTATTGATATTGAATATTGGAAATACAGTATACTAAATATAACTTTCGAATACACGACCTCGTGCGACTCCGTATGGTCTAATTTGTTTTGAACTTGTCTGAACAACGACTAGGGTTGTCGATTTTTAAAAGTCTGGTCCGTTGTAGGTAGTTGGCAGTCTGCCAGCTACGGTATCCTGCGGGCTCATGGCCAACGGGCTTCGACTACAATGTTTTATCTATTCGGAATTGAGAGCTATATTAATAAAATTGTCTGGCCGCATTTTACAACGCCCGCGGCCACTGAGCACCTCATAACTAAATTGAAATTTTCAATTGCTCTCAAGTATATTTTCAACTAGAAATAGCACAGCTATGAAATTTTGTTCCGATAAGAATGTAGAATTTAAAGAAACACGAGGATAGTACATATTGTGTCCCGTATTGCAAAATTTCATAGATATGCAATTTGTATAATAATATTATTAGCTGAGATTAAAAAGCGCTGCCGTATGTATGTATACGTAGAAATTCATTTTTCTCTATGAAAGCTTTCTTAATGCGTGCTCAAAAAGTGCCCCTCCGAATGAGGATTAAGTTTTTAAAATAACCTAAACTATAAAAATTCGTAATGTAGTTTGAGGAGTACAAACACATGTAAAACTGCTAGTTGATCAATTAAGCTTATTCCACCCAGGTTACGTTTTGAATTAATCAACGCAAACACAAAATTTCCATCAATAAAATTGACCGCAAATAATGTAATACGGAAATTAAATTTTGGCGCATTCGACGTGTTTGGTGCAAATTAAAACACATTGCACGTATTAAGTGCGTACTCCCCACGTCTCTGGGGGCGTTAATATTGGTGGAGGTACAACCATCCAATGATGAGAGGCGCAATTTGCGGTCGCCGATGTAATAAAATTTCTTGCTCGAATTGTATGTCGTTACTGATGTCGGCTTCGTTTATAGTTTTATTATCTTCTTAATCTTCTGTCATAATCGCTTTTTAGATAGACTCATTATATAAATGTGTTACTTCTAAAGTTAATTAAGAAAATTGTAGTCATCGCTACTGAGAAAAATATTCGATGTTTCTACCATCTTGGTTGACTCTAGAAGTTAAATTAATTCGTGAACATTTTTCAAAGTCTAAATTCAAATTCAGAATGAGTATAATATTGTTAAAATAATTTATATTAGCAACATTCACATTGAATTTACGTAATTAACGTCTGCGACGTATCCATCGCGAGTGACGGACCCGCGGATAAAGAGATTATGTCGGCTATTGTCAGCCGCTTCGGCGAACACGACGAGAAATAACCGGATTCCAGATAAGCCATGAAAAGGGTACATAATATATTGCAATTTTGTCATTTGATATTACTGTCTCAATTAAAACAAACAAAATTCTTATACATTATAAAAATCTAAAATTTTAATAGTGGTCAAATCAGTAAGGCAAAGTAGGTACAACTAGAAGTATCTTGACATCACTAAAAACAGACTTAAACTACCCGACTAACCATGGATTTCTGAGACCAAAATCGCCGTTTATAACATATTGTTACCTCCTTTTCGTCAAAGATAATAACAGGGTTGATGCTATATTTTAAACAGAGATTTTGGTATTAGAAACCCACATTAAGCATACTCTTACCGTTCATTGATGAAAATCGTTTAAACGTGGTTAGACCATAGTCTTTTTCTGCGTTATGTGAACCCAGGTGAAAAAATTTCTCATATGTCATGAATTCTTATATTCTTTTTTATGCACTCCTTACTATTTCCTCCTCCTTCTTGTTACTTACATTATTGTTATTAATGGTTATCTGTATTACCATTTTTGTTTTTATATAGGCTCAAAATCATAGCGCGTATTATTGCTACGAATAACACAAGTCAACAAGTGTTAGGTTATTATTATTTAAGCTAATATTTGTTGAAAAACACTTCCAATAAGCCGCAAAATGTGCGAGCTTTAGTAAAGTTCAACATCGATAAATAAAATTAATACAACTTTACTACTATTTCATAATATAGGATATGTTATAGTTATACTAACTTTGTTCAACAAAACCACTTAAATATTTGTATGTGTATCACATAAAATCTAACATATCCTACTTATACTTCCTAACAATATTATAAATACGAATGTTTACATGGATGGATGGATGTTTGTTTGAAGGTATCTCCAGAACGGATGAACGGATCTCGATGAAATTTGGCTTAGTCTGGAAGAACACATAGGCTTTTTGTTAAGTTTTTTTAAATTCTGCGCGCACGGATTCGTGGCCGACAGCTACTATGAAATAATATATATTGCTACGTAATTGGGTCAGTATAATGCATTGTTTAACTTCTTTAGTTTCATATCTTTATTCAAGTAACACGCAAAACCTATATATTCTATCTTATCTAAGTTTTTAATATAAGCGGTTAAACTAGAAGCCTTATCGGTTTATAACATTTTCAAGTAGACGTTGAAAAATCTCAACAAACTTTATTCACTCCCATAACTCCACTTGATGGATGCTAGCAGCGCTACGAAGGCGTAACAGAGCTTTCGCATTTCGCATAAAATTTAGCTTAAATGCACTGTATTATGCTAAGTTGCATTCTGCATACCGCATCTCGAGATAGAGGTGTTAAACATGGATAAACTTTGAATCACTTGTATAGGATTTAGTTAGAAAACTGGTCCTTGTGAAGTCGGACAATTTTTTATTTATTGAATTAATCGATTTAACAGTGGTAGACGCCAGCAACAATAACATGTGTAACGCGAATTGACCGGCTCGACGAAATACCACAACTATACTGAAGACAAGTTTAAAGTAAAGGATTGGAAGGAGGAAGAAAAAGGTATTTGATGGAAGAGGAGTCACATAGGAAGTCAAACTATCTCTGTGTGTCCCTTCCTTCGTTGATTATAGGTAGGCAACGCATCTGCGGTAATGGGAAAGATTTGAAATGATATCGCTTTTAGCATTATAACTTTCCATCGTATATCCAAGTTGTAAATTATTTATATAATAAGCAAGTAAGAAAGCGCTGCGCAGGTTTGTTGGTAGACCGCAATAATGCAGCCGCCATTTGTCAAGCTAAGCGGCTATGATAAGAAAAAATGGGCCTTATTTTCTACAAATATTTCACGAAACTTGTTTTGTTTGCGTACCTCAAACAGTTACATTTGGGATTAAGAATAAGCTATGACCTTATTAAATTAAAAGGCCTACACGAATACTTAAAATGCTACTCTATTTTGCGATTATTTGATTTTCCAAGAGGTCTGACCACTCTAGTTATTATTTAATATCTTTGATTAGTATTGTTATTAAAAAAGTAAGTAATTGCTTCAACGTTTTAATAAATGAGTTTAAAAAATAAATGAGTAGCAATTTGAAATTTTCTATCTAACTTAATGTAACTCTACCGCTATATTATTGTGTATAACTTGAAAGATTGTTGATAAAAATTAACCACCTAATAACATTTAATACTTTAAAAACACTCTAATTTTAAAACAAAATTTCTCTAGGTCGTAATAAATAAAATTGGACGTTAAAACTACTTTTTATGGTGGAAAAAGAAAAGCTGTGAAGTTCTCTTTTTGGTGGAAAACTGTCGCTGCCATTTGGTGAAATTTATGCTTAGTGTTGTCGAGAAGTTGCACCGCGTGGTGGCACGACTGTTCAAAATTAGAATATTAAACGTTTGAAAAATTAAATTTAATATGTCTCATAATTGTTTACTGCGGGTTTCCACTGCTTAAACACTTGTATGTAAGAACAAAGTTATCCCTTTTATCATCTTTGGTAAAACTGAAACAACATTTTTTTTTAATTCTTCTGTCACAACAGTTGTTTTTCACACCTAGTGCATTCATTTTTGCATTGAAATACTTTTTAAATTACCGTAATCCGATTCGATACGTTTTATATTGTATACATGAATTATAACTGTGGTGAATTAAATTGTTACTAATCCTTTGGAACGGGTAATTAATGAGGAGTTGTGGCCATAATATAATTAAATACCACAGTCGTTTTGTCAAATTACAACATTGGTTTCACTTAATCGCTTCGTTATTAACTGGTATCAAATGAAATACATGTTATTAATTTGCTTGTCATCGATTTAATAAGCGAAATCAGGATGACATAACAAATACATGAAACTATGGAGCTTCAGTATACCTTTTGCTTTTCTTGTTGCTTTCTTACTTATATTATAAATGCGAATATTTAGATGGATATATGGATGGATGTTTGTTTTAAGGTATCTCCAGACCAGTTGAAAGGATCTTGCTAAAATTTAGCGTACATATGGAATATAGTCTAGAAGAACACGTAGACTACTAATTATGATTTTTTTTTAATTTTCGCGGAAAGAGTCACGGGCGGCAACTAGTTTAGTAATAATTTTCTTTCACATTGTACTAGGGAACAATAAACGAACATTTGATCAATGTTTATTTGTATCTAGGAAGTTTGGATACGTTTTGTCCTTGTAACTTTAAAACCTGCGCTTCGCTAGTTAATAAAATCGGTAACAAGTTTTATATGGAACGAGATTTCGTATCTATCATAGCCGTATGAGATCGTTAAGCGAACTGAAATTACTATAAAAATCGAATTTTCGAGTCGATCCTTTTCGATCGAGGCCAGTAATGTATTCATAGTCGTATCCCACATGTTATGCTGATGCACGGCCTGCGAATATTCGAGGGCGGCCAATTTGCGGCGACGTGAGCCGAATTTTGGCAAATTACTAGTTAATGCGTGATTGTTGTATTATACACTTTTTGTACACGCTGAAAATAGCTTCAATATAAAATCTGTCGGCTAATGGCCGAACCCAATAATTTATATCGATTTATTTTTGCTTGCGTAAAGTGTTGCTTGTGTAAAAATCTAACAATTCAATCTTCAACTTCAATTAAAAATACAATAGGGCTTCCATCTATACTCGTTTTGATTTTTATTACCCTCTGATAAAAGTTAAATGAAATATTATTAGAATTTATTTGAAGGATCAATTATTGAGTTTGACTTTAATTAGCTATACTATGGAAAAAAGTCCATAAAATACCCCATTAAATATGGCTCTTTTTGATTCGGTTGTGGGCTACATAAAAATTTAATATACAAAGAGATGAAACACCGCAATCCAGAAGTGTAGATGCTTAAAATGAATCTACTCTTCGGTTTATTCGTTTTTATGGCGTTCATTGGCTGAGCTTATTTTTAACAAAGTTTGAAGAACAGTTAATCTTCTTTTAATCCTTTAAGCTTTTGAGTAATCGATTAGTTGAACGATGGAATTTTTTTCTTGAGAACTTTTATTTTTAACGTAACTTTTTATAGAATAGAAAAAATTTGCGACTTTTTTTTAATATAATACATTTTTGTGCCTTATATTATATTTAATTTAAATCCTTCCGAATTCTGTCAAAATACTGCACTAAATTCGATGATGTTTTTATTGAGAATTAAAATTATTTTTAAGTAAACAATTTTATGTTTACATAAAAAAATTGTATAACATTATGTTTAATTTCACATACATTTTCTTATACATGAATTGACTTGACAGATTACACAATATACGTTAAAGGCATCTCGTATAATATGATTAAGGATTTTCTTTGTATAAGTGAGGCGCGCCGCAACGCAGAGTAGGGAACTCTCAGATATTGCGGCTTTTATTTATCTGGTTATTTATTGCGACTTTATTTGCTTACGTCTGCGGAATGTGATGAGCTACGCAACACTTTACTCTATGATTTGTGCGTTAATTTTATTTGTTCACCTCATAAAGTTGGGGAATAACATATGTACCTTTCATGTAAACATCTGTATTCTTTTAATGTGATTAATGTTTTCTGTAGACATCGCGTCAATGTAACCTTTTTGTGATTACATTAGTAATGTAGTTAGTAAATTGGAATAAAGTTATATTTTTATCTGTACGATTAATTCACGAATATACTATTCTTTCAATGGCTGCAAAAAGTACCGATTAATCAAATATTATATATTTGATATATGCTTCAAACTAAATCGATTCGAAATCAATAGAGCTATCTAAACAAATTATAGCTGACAAACCACACCAACTATCCACACAGAAGGCGTGAAGTGGTAGCAATTCCACGTTTCGTCTGATGAGTGCGCGTCCCGGAGGCCTAATTTAGTCCTCATTCCCTTCCCACCCTTTTTCTTGTAAGAAAAGAATGGGAGGTGGAACTGGAGTTTCCGGATGGGAGGATGCATGGGAAGGGAAAATATTTTCTTTCTGTGCATCCTCTCCTCCTTCGATGAAAGGTAGGCAACGCATATGCAATTGCGTATGTCTATGGGCAACGGTCACTTCGCTATTTCAGCGATTTTAGGTGTCCGCTCGCTCGTTTGCCACCTTATAATATTAAAAAAAAATTATAGCTCCTTATTCTACATTTCCTTAGTCGAAATACTTTTTTTTACAGTCTTTTATGCAAGTGTTTTAGCACTGGAATTGCACAGAAACATTTAACAGGTAATCAGGGTACAACAGCTCTATACAATTATTCACTTTATCTCTGTTAATTAATATTATTTATTCTAGTACGGGTAGACGAGATAACGACGTAGAAAATTACATTTGTTGTGTATGTGAAACGAGCTTTACTGATTCAAATCTAGTTAAGAATACAAGTACAATGCAATGTCTGAAAGTTACAGCTTACGTAAGCGCTACCTCTATTCTGCTTAAATTTTCTATACCACATTTATCCATATCTTACTAATTATAAATGCGAATGTTTTGATGGATCAATGTCTGTTAGAATGTTTCTCTGAAATGGCTCAACAGATGTAGATATAGTCTGGAAGAACACATTAAGTTACGTCTTAGTTCTCCGCGGACGGAGTCGCGGACGACAGCTAGTTCTAAATGAAAACGTACTTAACAAAAGGATAATGAATAAAATAAAATACTTAAATGTTTACATACAATAATATTGTAAATGTCCACGACGATTTTATGAACTTAATATTTATCTCGCCTTTCTTTTAAAGAACCCCTTTGGGTTTCCCACCTTTACCAATGTCGAAGTATAAATTAACACAAAGGTGTCGTTCCGTTAGAATGGACAGCTCCGATTGGTCCACTCTAACGGAGCAAATTAAATGAAATGGAAAAATGAATAAAATTGGAGACAAAAATAACTGCTCGTGACCCTCAGGGGAGAAATTGCAAAAGTATTTTTCTTTAATTATTATTGACCTGACCCTTAAAAGGCTAACTCGGGCACGGTATCGAGTGTCGACAATTTACTGGCCGTTAAGAGTTAACGATGTACTTTAATATTAATTATATTTCGGTTTGTAAACGAAGAAAGGGAAATTATTGTTACCTTTATTATAATCAAATTAAATAAAACAACGCTACTTTTTTCAATTTCACCGATAAGTCTGTAACTACAAATAATTTATATAAATAAAAATTCACGTTTGTTCAACATGAAAAGATTTTAGAAGAATATTAGGAACGTCATGGTTCTTATTTGTTTTTTTAGCGTTATTTAAATTTTTATTAGAAATGCAACTTGCCGAACGAATATTATCAAACGCTATTTTTGCAGTTGACTATATTGTATAAATACAATAATAATTTAGCATGAAATCAGTGACATTTAATGTAAGTACGTAAACATCATAAAAGGCAGGTGCAAATTGTGTACACAAGACGTGCCGCCGTCTCGACCCGCGTTGCGGCGCCTTATCTTGATAAATGGCCCCCGAATTACGCACAAACCTCTAACCCGAATAATAAGACGTGAGCTCAGTCCATGCGTTATTTTCTTTATTTTGTTATAATACGATCCATTTCATGGTTACCGCTTACACCCTAATGATTTTCTTCTATAGTCTTTAATGTAAAATTATTACTTGAAAAGAAAAGGATATGGTGACTACATGTACGAAATTGTACATGCTTCATTAGTTTAGTCACGTTAGTGGGATGAATAAAATAATCTTAACATCTTATTGGAAGAGGTACCAAATTAGTAACATAGTAAGAATGGTAGTTTCAAGAGCACTAGAATCGATCGAGCAAGTATGTGTAGATGTATGAATGAGAAAGACGCGATAAAGATATGCCAAGACCTGTGCTGTTGTAATTAATTTATTATTTAAATATTTAAAATATCTTTGCGGTCCAAGGTCATTGGTCCGCTGTACAGTACCCTCACCCCGCATCCCACTACAACTTGCTGCACCTTCAATTGTGTTCTGCGCTACGACTCGCGTGAATTTAAGAGCCACCGAGATATCTGACAACTGAAATACACATCGCCAACATTCACAAATAAATACGACTTAATAAGATAAAATGTTGACCATCTTACTCCGTTAAAGTTTGTGCACAGTATGTAATACATACAGAATAAGATTGTGGGGATACAGTGTCAAAAATCCGAGACGTGAACAAAATACTAAGATCGGAAAATAAACATTCGTATATCGGAGAAATGTTTTTCTCAGATAGCGCCTGAATCTTATTTTCAGGAACTTGTAAGTGTTACTACAAACAATCATACATTGGTAAAAATTTAGTTATTTATATCTGAAACAAGATGCAACTAACATATATTATGCTGTACTTAGTATTAAATCCACCTATAAATTACAAACCACATTAAACTAGCAGGAAGTAAGTCTATTTATTTATCATCCAATTCAAATACGACCCTGAACTTTGTCGTAGCAATGGGTTAACGTACATCGGCTCCGGCAATTTATGTTAGAAACAAGTTTGTCGTAAATCTAGGATATACTGGGACGTGTTGGGACGTTACAAATTTACAATTTATTCAAGTGCGGCCCTTTATTGAGGTTACATTCTGTCGAAAGGGCATGGGAGAATGATGCAAGGAAGTTTATTAGTCTGCTTTTAACATAACGCATCACTCTGTATCATTTTAATTACTATGTAAGGGTATGTAAGTAATTATTTTATTGCTTACTTTTATTTAATTTAATAGAGTGAACTTGAACAAAACAAAGAAGTAACTGAGAATATACATCATGTTTTAATTTAATAACATATTTAATTGTACTTTGAAGATAAATTAAGTACGTTATTTTAATAGTTATTCAAGCTATTTAATATTTTGTCCTCATAGTTTTGATTAACAATTACGTCGATTTATGAGGGTCCCTTTCGAGCGTATACAGGGTGGGGTAAGTTTAGATCAATGTAGCCATATAATTGTGTTTCTGATGTATTTATAGACACCATGATATGACACAATAAGGTTTTATAATTTTATCAAGGTACACATGCGCGTTAGTAAAAGTTAAATTGGTTCCAGCCCTAAAAATAAAACCAATACCAAATTGGAATTTGTTCGCTGGCAGGCAATTTTAAACTTCGAACCACTAAAACGCTAATAGGCGGTGCCGTATTCGAAAACTTGACTTTGAAACTTTTTCGAATTTCAGTCACCAAAAATGAAATATCCAATTTTTCTGAAAGTTTTCGACACCTAAGCGTTCGAAATTCGAAAACACAGTTAACGAACTGTTCGAGGTATTGTATAGATCGTGTTCCGTGTCTAGTACGACAGGGTACACAGACCAATTCGGTAGAGCAAGGCCTCGACTATGAATAATTTTGGCGTAAGCATGTCGCTCGTGCCAGCCTGCGCCCGTTCGCCAACCGCCCTTGTCACGGTTCTAAACAGCGCCCTAGAGTAATAAATCTCGATGATACGTCCGTCCTAGGCTACCTGCTTCGAGATTACTATCAAGAGACATGACGACTGACAAGTCATTAATATTCAAAACGTTTGATTATTATTTGCCTGTTATAGTTAGCCAACGCAGTGCGTGATACGAGTAGCGAGCAGAATTAATTTAGCAATATCTCACTATAAGGAGTGTGTAAACTAATCTTACTAATATTATAAATGCGAATATTTACAGGGATGGATGTATGTTTGTTTGAAGGTATTTCCGAAACGACTGGACAGATCTCGATGAAATTTGGCATACATATAGATTATAGTCTATAAGAACACATAGGCTGCTTATTAAGTGTTTTTTTTAATTCCGCGCGGACGGAGTCGTGCGCAATAGCTAGTGAAGTATAAAATATGTTTTAGTAGTTTTTATAACGTACCACACTTTTAAAAATAAACAGTGAATACTAATCATAAAGATCTTGAGAGATACGAAATTTGCAATACTTCAAAGGTCCTACAACTCGAATCCACCTTAACAAACTTCTGTAAAACTTTAGACTTAGTAATTTTCATTTAACGTTATTCAAAGTTGTATCACCCGCCTTCTTAAGTTTACGTTTAGTTTACTTTAATGAAGAGTTTCTCAACAAATTACGTAAATAAAAAGTTCTTTCCGTTTTAACTAAGTCTTTTTTCTTAATTTAAATATCATTTATTTAAATAAGAGAGAATATTTAAGAGAAGTTTTTAAATACTCCGTCCGAGCGGAAATGAAAAAAGCTAATTAATAGCCTATGTGTTCTTCCAGACTATGTTCTACATCTACGCCTAATTTCAGCGAGATCTATGCAGCCGTTCTGTAGATACCTTAAAACAAACATCCATCCATCCAAACATTCGCATTTATAATGTTATTGTTAGGAAGAAAATCCGACACTGCCTGTATATCGGCGCAACACTAGCCTTATTAAAATGTCAACTATGTCTTCTCACTAATGATTCTGACACTTGCTTGGTGACGAAAGCTCGCGATTCGCGCCCAAGGATTCTAACTAATAAGGTCCAAAATTAGTAAAAAGTAAGACCAGTAAACATTGTAATTAAATTGCAACAAATGTTATCAGTAATGTCAACTGATCACATACCTCTAAAATCTGTAGCTTGACCACTCACACGTCTAATTAACTCAAGCGGCATTATGTTTGGCGAACGCCATTGCGCTGTACTAATATTTTGCGCATCAAGTACACAAAGTGTGCGATTCAATAACTCAATCATCAATTAATTAGTATCACATTTACGATCAAGCGTCAACAGTGAAACGTGATTGACAGAAGCAAATGATTATTGAAATAATTATTTATGTCAATGGATTGTCGAAAGTATCGACACTCTAGTTTAGTAATTTAGTGTAATTTAGACTTACTCAGCGTTGTTTAATATCTAGGCAAGGTACTTATAAACCAGACTATAAAAAATTATATCAAAGATTGTTTAAGTGAGACTTAAAAGCCTAACCATTAAAAACTTAGACGGTGTTTTTATTAAACTTTACAATGTCCATAATATCAATCACCTGCGGTCAAAGGGTTAAAACATACGAAGGGAGTAAAGAGTAAATTGTATTTTTTGGAGTATAATAACTTTTGATTAGTTTCTATTATGCGTTTTGAGCTTTAACACAAATTTAGTAACCACTGTATTGTAAAGTTTGTTATGTAAAAAGCAGATTAATGAGAAGGAGAAATGGTTGGTTTCTAAGCCTGTTAACAAATCTGAGAACGATGTACAAATATTTCTTAATTCTTGCTTTCATTAAATTTGATACGCGAAAAGGCTTTTAAATTCACTCGTAATAAATTAATTATATATACTAGAATTAAGATGATAAATAAGATTACTTAAGCCCAGACAGACTACAGTACGAAGTTATATAGAACTAGATTAATTTAGTCATGTCTCTAACGGTATAATTAAATCTATAAATCCAATTATAAAGGTGACATCAGATTTAATTTATAGTCAACTGGTTAATTACTGATTTTGCGGCTGAAATATTTCATTAAAATCGTGTTTATTAAAACACGAATTTAAAACTTTATTAATATCGCTACCCTAAGGGCTTGTTGCAAAGAGGTCAACTGGGCTCGGACAAAATAGTTATTCAATATATATCGTTTATATAACATTTTTTTTTTATGAGAACGAACGGCCTGTAGAGTATTTTAATGGATTTCACAAATATATAATCGTAGTAATGGCACATATTCTCTTTATGTTACGTATATCGTTCATATTAAAATGATGGGAAAATAAAATGTTTTAGTATAAAAATACACTTAGATACTTTACTCAACCACGTGTTTTAACCCCTTGCCCGCCGTTGATTGATAATATGGATTTTAACGTGGTTTTAAAAGCGCATATTTAACCCTTAAATAAATAAAACTGCTTACCGTTTAAAAACTTTGTAATTATCTTTTTTTCAATATCTCATTTAATCATCTTTAGCCTGCAATAAACTAGTTGACGTATTTATGTTAAAAGTAAAATGAAATTGATACACTAAGTTTTTTTTAATGTTTAGGCTTTAAATCTCCACCCTGACAATGTTATTATAAAGATATTAATTCAGTTGTTAAATCGCGTTAGCCTCTGCGTCATTTCCGCTGTGCCGGCTCGTAAGGGCCTTCGGTCATTAAAACGGTAGGGTCTATGCAAGTATAAGGGTCGGTGCACACGGCGGCGAATCGTGAATACAATTATACGCCCGAACTCTCGGTAGGATTAAATTCTCTGGCCCAATGAATCCCGAAATCTACTGTTTCAGTGTCCGAAGTTAATGAATGTAACTTTGTTATTTTTACAGGAACAAAACATTTAACCGTAGGTTTCTGAGTCCAAATCCCCGTTTAAAACATATTGTTATCACTGTGTTGTCAAAGATGACAGAGATGACTATATGTTCTATACAGAGCTAGTTCTCAGAAACCTACGATAAATCGACTTTGGTGATAGAATTTTTTTATATGCATTTTGATGCTCATAATCCCATCAGTCGTGTAAATTCATTTAACTGATAAAACATTTGTTAACAAGTAAATATTGTGAACACACAATTGCGACGAGCAATTTATCAAAATATTATGATTTATTCCTCCGAGGTTTTCACACAAACTGCAGTTAATTTTGCTTTGTGCTCCAAATATTCACGTAAAATCCAATTAAGCATGTAGCAAAATACATATTCCCAAATGATTTCGTTTCATTTGCCGCCGTTATCGTAATGTTTTTCGATTCCAGTTTTTACTTTTTTATTTTTATCTTCTATATTTAAAATGGTTCAGTATAGTCTTATATATAAATTGTATGTCAATACATAATTATAGGACGTTAAATTTAATAATACGTGGTACAATTTCTTGTCAAATAAATTAGATGTAATCATTTTTCTCTCTTTTAAAATAGCTAGAATATTTTAGACCTTTATGTTTTTTTATTAATAACTGTCATAAAAACATAAGTAATGAATAATTATGTCTGTATAGCTTTTAAATGGAAATAATGAATTGGGTAGACGCAGTCATATACTCAAACTAGTTTTTTATACTCTAACCTTATTTTTTATGTAAACTATCTGTAGAAGTTTTATATTTTTTTAATGAACGTGCCAGAATATTGTCGATATATTTTAGCGATGAAAATAGGTCATCTATAATTCTCGCTTGATGCTTGAGTTTGACAAATGAAAAGTTCATTATCGACAGACGGATTTGGCGTAAACAAATCGCTATTTCATCCAAATTGAATTTTAGTATTATATCACTTTAAAGTACTTAATTGAATGAAACTTTATGAAATTTATATATGAAAATTAATAAAACTTTAGTGTCTATTACCATATCGAAAAGTAAAGAAACATATAATATTTCGTACACTTGTTTTTGAATTGCAAATAGTGAAAAAATAATTTTTAAATTTTTTCTCAATGTTTGTCCACAAGTCCGCGTTTTTTCGGGTAATCTCCCGAAAGACTGGGTCCGTTTAGATGTAACAAAAAGTTCATAGTTTACGAGACGGTTTAGTAAAATTATACTGCATTTATTTTATCCAATGAAACAATAATATAACAAATATCAGTTTTCTAGTGTGTCTGTATAAAGTGTGAATATTTACTATTCTTACGAAATTCTTTGTATAAAAATAAAGTAAATCTCGATATAGTGAAATATGAATGTGATGCAATCCGTACTCCGAAGTAAAAATAACGATTTGAATATTTCTAGTATTCCGTGCAACGTTACAGGTTCTTTATAGAGAAAGTCTTGTGACTTGTAGCAGTCGCCGGTGGGCCATTGTGTTCCCGCCTTTGTTCCTCACAAATCAAACATGGCGGCGCATTGTTGCCGTCCCCTAACCGTTCTTAGAGGGAAAGTTTAGCATTTCGGCACAACGCCACTCTTTGTGTTTCTACATCTAGAGTATAACGTTAACATAGTTAGATGCAATTTTGTGTGTTGTAAAAAAAGACTACAAATTATTTGAGTGTCTACTATGTTTGATGTATCCAAATGAAAAAATGCTGCTGTTTGACTTCATAATCGTCATCCTTCTATTTTGTTGTATGAAGTATGCTTCTTCCTGTACTTCAACTATTCGAAAATATTGTTAAAACTAATTCATTCCCCAAAGCACATTTATGTAACAGTCATAAGAACTCTTGCGTGATTTACATATCTTTCAGACGTATGTTAATCTAATTGCAATCTCGCAGAGAACCAATTATCATCATTGTTCGAAGGGTATTCGAACGTGGGTGAAGAATCTCGGCGGGATACGAAAACGACGTCTCAGTCTCATTTACAGTTGTATACTAATTCACTTGGAATAGGAACGCAATTTTTCGCCCGTTACAGTCCCTCTTCCCGCGCCCTTCAGGCACCCGCTCCACCCAGTAAGGACGTGATTCGAAAACAAATAGGTACATTCGTTGAATACGGTATTTGTCCGCGCTAACTCGAGCGTTGTTCCGTCCAGAATGCGATGGACAATGTTACCGAGGGAATCTTTTTATGATATAATAAATGTGTTGCTGATACTGTTCAAACGCCCTTAATACCGCTTCATGCTTTTATTATGTTATTTCCTATTGAGAGATTGGTCATGCGAATACATACATACAAAGTATCTGCGGAGAATTATAATTTTTTTTTATTAACGAAAATGGCATTGTGAATGTCACCGGACAGTTTTTTTTTATTAGTCAAAGCTTAAAAGACTTGTAACTATTACAATAAAATACTTTTGAAACTTTTTTTCTTATTTGCCTACATTTAATTAAAATGTTCTTTATGAAGTCGTTTGATCATATTGTATCGAAAAACCTTTGTTCTCCTGCTTTCTTATATTTGTACTAAAATATTAATATTTAATATTGTTTTCAACATTATTATTTCCTATTTTGAAATGCTTAAATTGTAATTATCAGATTATAAAATACAAATTAAACTAGCTGTCGTTCGCGACACCGTTCGCGCTTATTTAAAAAAAAAACTTATTTAGTAGCCTATGCGTTTTCCAGACTATGTTCTACATCTATGTCAAATTTCAACGAAATCCATGAATCCGTTCTGGAGGTACCTTCTAACATCCATCCATCCTGAACATTGGCATTTAATTATTAGTAAGATTTTGTGATCTGAACAACTTGATTACATTATTTTTATTTTTGTGTTCTCCAATGATTTATACTTCATTAAGGGTCTCTCTCTTTTTCCTACAACACGTCGAAGACCCCAATTGGATATCTACATGTAGCAACAATTATTACAGTATCCATTGTATAGTTAGACGCCCCAAACAAGGGACATGTGATATATGCGTTTAGTGTCATTAATAGATAACATCTAAGCACAATCTATTAACGACTTTATTGCTCTTGATTTAAGATCACTAATTGCATAATTGTTACATCAACCATTGCAAGGAACAAGGCAATTTAAACTGTATTCTTAAGGCGATAAGATTGAGATGCAAATGGATATAAGCAGTTTTTCTTGATTTTATAAGATATACGAAACCCCTACTAAGTAGCCTATCAGAGTAAAGTCACTGCTTGTATTTTTTCAAATCTGTGGTTTTTTGTTCGACACTCATTCATCAAGATAAGGGTTCCTATTTACTGTTCAGTTGGATTAATTTTCCGCAATTTAGTGACCAGATAAAAGATTTTTTTTATATTTTCAAATTATTAACAATAATAAAACTCTGATAATTGTCAATCAATCTCTATCTGTTGAAATAATGTACCAGTTTCATCATTTCAGCGCAAATATTATTAAGTATTGCATTGCGTATTAAACGATATAAAGATTATATCGTTTAATACGAATACATTTGACGTAAAAAACATCTTTAATTTAACACAAAAAAGATAAAAAAACAAGAATTGATGTAACATCATGTGATGGATTTTTCTTTTCTTAGCTAATCCACTTTTGTTCATAATCCCAGTGTTCAGAAAAAGTTTAAATTCTACATCAATATTACTACAGTTCTTTTTAAAAAGTTGGATTCAATCCAGATGGCAACGATTTCGACTATCCATCAATTTTTCCATTATGTTTTTTTTTCTATTAGAAGATTAAAATTTGTGCCAGCCAACAATCTTATCGCTCTGGAAATTCAGACGTAGAAGAAAAGAGGTAATATAATTAATATGTGTGTAATTGAACTTAAATCAACGTTTACTTGCATCATACTTTTAGTCAAAGTATTAAAGTAAGATCCCATAGTGAGGAACAAGAAAAAAAATTGATTTAGTTATCTTTCCAATTATTAAATGTCTTTTATTTCAAAATGAAGCCCGTTTTAGTCCACACAATACATAACGTAAATCTAAACACTATTAAGTTGTAGATTTGAGACTAAAATCAACCGATAATATGGCTTTGCGATAAATCTTTTTTCATTTTTTGTTCTCTAAGTTAAAGCAATAAGTGTTTATCGAGTTGGAAACAACGTTAAAATATAAAAATGATGTTAGGCAAAATTTACTAACATTATCGTATCTTGCAATCAGTGAACCTGAAAATTTAACAAAGAAAATATTTCAGAAACAGATAAGAGCGGATTAAGGCAATGCGGGCAAGCTACGGCTGGCTAGTTCAACATTATCGAAATATATTCACAAAGATTTAATCAGATTTGCATCTTACAATATATACTTCTTACTAATATTATAAATGCGAATGTTAAGATGGATGAATGGATGTTTGTTAGAAGGTATCTCTAAAACGGTTGAAGGGATCAGGATGTAGAACATCGTCTGAAAGAACACATAGGCTACTTACTCATTAAGTTTTATTTAATTCGCGCCGAGGGATTCACGCGACAGTTAGTATGTAGGAATTTTAGTTGAACGTTAAACAAGTAAAGATAAATATAGTTTCTTCTTTTGCCTATTCTTCAAATTGGAAATGAGTCTAATAATTAAATGAAATAAAGGTAACAAAATAAAAAAAAGTAAATTATAATTTGTCATTTTTAATATGGTTAATATTAAAGTTACATGGATTTTGTGTAATTTATTTAATAACATACACAGCCACGTCTCTTTCGACAAACAATCGAGTTTGAACAATAGTAAGGGTTCCAAAACTAGTCAAGATGTACTTGAGAGGGGTCACTGAAATAACGAACATAACGGCGAAACCCAATAAGCGTTACACAAAATTTATTGGTTGTTCAAAGGAAAAGCCGTTTGTCAGTAGCACCTCCTGTGTGGCGTCACACTACTATAATTGATAATAAATGTCTTAATAAAGGCGCTCCTTCATCTACTAACATGTGTTACATCTGTTTTGAGCAAGGTATATTTATTCTAAATGTTATTTGAGTATAGTTTTTGATAGTAATTTGTTAAGAACCTATTCTCCTTTAATTTCAAAACGTCGTTGTTCATTGTTTATCGAGTTAAGGTACGCGTCTATTAGACCGCGCCGGATGCACCGTACGCAGAGCCCGCAACGGATTTTAGTTTGCTTTGTATTATTTTACATATCGCTGCATCCATTATCCGCGCCACCCGCATCGCATCTAGACAAAGTAAATCCATTTAATCCATGCGCGTATCTTTGTATTTTTTTATAAAGAATAGTTGTTGTAAAAGGGCTGACTAATTAAATTCACAAACACTTTAAAAAACTAAATGCTTTTACGCGTGTTAAATGATTTAGTTTCACAAAACTAAGATATTCTAAGTCCGTTAAGATATAAAATCCGTTGCGAGAAGTGCCGCTAAACACTAAGTCGTTCGACTACAAAGAAATCGTACGAGATAAAACAATGAGTTGGATTCAAAAGTTTGGCCAATGTTTGTTAACGCTCTATGCAACAAGAATTAAAGTTTGACCAAAGTTACCGATGTGGAACTGCCATAAACTGTCTGCTAAGTTTATTTGCTGACAGTAGGTAGAGCAACTGACATTAAGATAATATCAAAGGAAACATGTTTACTGGTGAAAATGTACGTGTGAGTTGGGTGTTAGTGCTCGAATTAACCGTTATAACCCCATATTTAATGCTAAAATTGTTACTTTAAAAATGCGTACTCCACATTTTCTTTTATTTCTATAATAAAAATGTACACCATTCATAATTAAACTTTATATGGAAGAAAAATTATATTGACACTATCAATTATTGCTGCTTAGAAATGAATTCATTCTTTTTTTTTCTATTTTCTATCTACAGGGCAGTAATGAGTACACAGTTGACTTGATGGAAAAATAGCTAATGGTCATTAACTCTGACTATAAATAAAACATCACAAGGCATTCTTTTAAATAATATTAGAAATATGTCCATAAAGTGCCGCAATTTCTTTGTTGGAGTTTAATTGTTGTTTTTTTACATCCTATAGATTACTAAATCATGATAGATGTTCACTAAATAGTGGAACCATATCTATAGTATCTTTATGTACTAATGTGGAAATATCTGTAGTATAACTCTTTGTGAGCTTTCGAATATTTTCATGTATTTTCATGAGTAAAGCTACTTTGTATCAACATAATCCGCGGGTGGTATGAATAGAAGCAAAGAGGGTTTTTAATCCATAAACGAAATGATAACTGCTCAACATTTATACATTTACAAGTGATACGCTGAACACACAGAATGTCTAAAGGCAGTTTACATATTAACAGTTTTTAATTTGTATATGATTAATATAATTGTTTGACTTTATATTTCTATGTTTAAATTGTTTCCTTTTTGTTTCAGGTAAGACTCCTAGCTTCATATGTTTTTAATTATCTAAGTAAGTGACCGACTCACCTACGTTTATATTTCGTAGCTTGATGCTACGTATCGTAGCAATATGCTACGAATTACGTAGACTGTTGAATAAGACTACTACAAAGTTAACACCGAATAATTGAATGGAAAACTGTTTTTCCTACTTAATTATGAGTACCTACAAATTAAAGAGCAGTGAAATTAATTACTAATGAACATAAACAAGCCTTTTATGTGTATAGTTTCCTCAAACAAGCAGAACAATCATAAAGTAAACACAAGATCACTCCGTTTAACGTCGACACGAAATCACTCACACTCGGCAGCGGAGCCTTAATTAACGAGAGGCTGCAATTAAAGCCTACACTTAACAATGCTTAAGGAAGTTTAGTATCTAAAAGCGTATTTTCATTTAACTTGAAGATTGATCGTGTCTTGTAAGTATGTCGTAATTTATGAAGATAATACATTTAGATATGTTTATGTGATTATACGAGATTATATTATATAATACCGTACCGTACAGAGCGTCAGTAGCGCAACCAATCTGTTTTTAATTTTTCAAACTTAAAATGTGCATTTATCGATAAAGGAAAACATTGTTATGCAACCTGTACATATATATGTGTGAAGTCAACCAATCCGTACTGGGCTACCATGGTCGACTATGGCCTAGTTTATATTAGTAGGTAGGCTTTAAAGTCCTCGCAGGTAACATACATGACCTGAAGACGAAGATACGATTATACCATAGTTTACAACTTTAAGTATGTTTTATTATAATATTCCATATCTGTCACTGTTATTTAAGTATTTCTTCCTTGATGATCAAATCGGACAAAATGGCAGACAGTTTCCTCAGTTGTAACTATAAACCCTTTAATTTTATGATTCATAGCTCAAGGCATGTTCTGTTCGAATGACGGGTCAGAGATATCTATGTAAAATTTGTATGATATTTTATCGTAATAGAATTTAGTTGAGGCCCCATTCATCTGCCAAATGTACAAAGACCGGCAGCTATTACGAATATTGCAGCATTCACTTTGATCTCTGCTATGAAAACCCAGTCAGTATATTACAGATAGTTTTACTTCTACCTGCCACTCTCTTTCAATGGCTATCAGCTAAATTAAATTAATATTTTCCATTTTCATGACCACTGATTCAATAATTTTAACCGAGTCCGAGTACCAATTCTATATCCGCCGTAATTAATGTTTCAATGCCAGTTATAAAATTTTAAGCAATTCTTTTGGATTTATGTTTGAAAATGTCTGACATTTAAAAAAAATATATTTTTTATAACCTGTAAACAACTCTACATCGAGTTTACGAGTATACAACAAAATTTAGATTGTTCTCTGTTTATTTTATTTTTAAACAACTTTTATAGTGACTCTAGGGAACAAACAGTATCGCTGTCGTGTTATAAAAAATCTGAATAATTTTCTTAAGCTGAATAACAAGACAACATAAAGTACGTAGCATCACACTGTAATAAGAAAGTGATAAAAGTGCGCTTTATTCTCGTTTTACAACAGATAGACTGGAAGTTCTCAAGCAAATGCCATTACTTCTGCCCATTTTTTTCTTCCTTCCACCGCAAGGAAATCGTTTAAGTTAACTCGTTTACTTGTGAAAACTTGCCTCTTGCCCGGATTACTGAGATTCAACTTAGTTCAGACCGTCTATTACAACAGGAGTTTTTCGTATCATATTTTTAATTATATTCAATCATTTATTTTTCTTCCGCGATCCTTCTTAGATTATTGTCTTGGTTTATCTAGAATACAAATGAATACCAAAATACAAGTATGGGCCGAATGGGATTCCTCCCATTGTGCTTAGGAAATGTTCTCCTGAGTTCATCGAAATTATGAAAACGACAAATTGCCAGCTCATAAGGTACCTCGAGATGCAGGTGAGGTGCAGGTGAGGGCACAGTCAGCAGCACGGTTTCTGCCAAAGATCAAATCAAGATCTTTATTGACGGTTTTCAGTCTCTGAATCAATTAAGGCCGGAAACGCATCTGTAGTTTCATTGATGATGCGGTTGTCTATAGTCCTCGACGATCTCTTTTTATTGAGGGTCCCATTCTTAAAAATAAAAAACAGAATTAGTAATCAATAAACTTGGTACCTAATCTCTATTTAAAAGCATTAACGTTAAACCAAGTTGAGTCAACGACCCGTAATCCCGTATTATTTGAAACTTAATTATTAATTTACAAAACTAAAGTTACGTAAATTGTCCCCAGTCGGGTCTGTGTCGGCCAGTCTGTAACTGTAACCAGTCTAGACGGCTCAATTAATATGACCAAGTTTTCTCTATCATTAATCATGTTTTCTCAAACGTGTAATAAATTCGTTACGCTCGAAAATTAATTGGAATTTTCGAGATGACGTCGCCGTAGGATATTCCCATCGAGCGCAGACGTTACATAGAAATGTCAAATGAGAAATAAAACGGCACTTAGCTGAGTTTCTTACTTTAACTTTACTAACATAAGTTGTAGATAGACATGCAAGAAAGAGATATAAAATTAGTATCTCCATGATTGTTCCTAAGCAATTTTACTATTTTTTTTTCATTTTTACTTTTTTTTACTTACATAATTATCTTATTCTTCCTTAGCTCTACATCCTTTTGTGGGACAAGTCCCAAGCCAGGGCTTAGTCAAGCAATTATTATAATATCGCTGTATTAAAAAATAATGTAACAGATAACTAAATCAATTATATGTAAATGCAACAAATACATTTTTATACGTATGCGACGCGTGCACAATTTTAGAATATATCCCAGTGTGTTCGGTGACGACCGCGTAATTTATATTCAGAGGCAATTTGGTGGCTCTTTTATGGTGGTCCGGGTCTCGCAGCTGTGCCAAATGCAAGCCGCATGCATATAACACCGTCGCAGATCGATTGATGCCTCCATCAATATTCTATACGATTTGAACCGTGTGGACAAATTGCTAGCTTTATTGAAATTTGAAATAGTGCCAGTTGACGGCCGACTTCCAAAATTCAACGTCACCCGTCTCCGGTTAAATGCAACCGGCTAATTGGTTTTAGTCAGCTGTTTGTGCAGTTACAAGTGCCTGCAATGTACGCTAGCTGTAGACGCTTTAGCAATTCTGGCTATCTTATTTTGTTTTCCAACTGGAGAGTGTACATATTTTTTCTTATTTTTAAATAATTCTTCCTATATATTGGATTTCTTCTTCAGATTCTTAAGTGTAACAGTGGGTTTCTGATACCAAAATACTCGTTTAAAAATATTGTTATCTCTGTTTTGACTAAGATAATGACGGATGACGATGTTTTAGATTGAGTTTTGGTCTCAGAAATCAACGATAAATAAAGTGTATTTAGTGGTTATATAAACATTACAATATCCATTTCATTGTTAATCCGTGCGGTACTGTAATTTGATTGGTTAAACCCTATGGATTAGTCAATCATATTGGACGTAATTGTCAGACTTGTCAGGCCAATGTTCAATGTAACATGACAATATTATTGCCTAAACGGGTGATATGTGTATGTATATGTTATAGCAACAAGATATGTTACTAAAAATTATCTTTTTTTTATTTTGTCATGTTAAGGATAAAATTAATTATACGATTTCGTCAACGTGATAATTCAAAGGCTAGATGTAATAATTACCGATAGAATTTTTTTACAAACTGTTTATAATTTTATGGCATTAAAAGTAACATCATCAGCTTACTATACGTCCCCACCGAGGGGCTCGGACCCTACCCTAAGTTAAGGGTGATTAGGCCATAGTCAACATAGATTAAAAGTACACTTTTTCTATTATGGTAAAAACATTCAGATTAGTTTTTGTGTATTTTAATATTTCTACGAATATCTTTTTTCTAAACATTTCATTGGAATCTTATTTACTTCTCAACTGAATTTGCCATATAAATGATTAGCGTATATGCGTTGCACATGGATATTTTATAATTCGTTTAAACTCTTTCCCAATCTCGCAAATAGGGGCTTAGTCAAAATCATTTGAAATTCGAAGCGAAGGGCTTCAGTTTTCGCGCAATTAATTTCAGCGCATTCAGTGCCGTCACCCCACTTCCGCGCCGGCACATCCGCCCTTCACGATTACAGGCAAAATTCTGACATTGAATTTTTAAAAACATATTTATATTTTTATGAAATTTGTACTAAACGATATGACGCACCAGACCCCTAATCGTTACCATAAAATTAGTCAGCATTTTTAATTTTAAATAAATTCAGTCGCAAGAATTTTGCCTAAGCTGAATACGCATTGAATTAAACATACATAAATAAATTGGTTTTTTTTTAAACATTAAATATTACTGTTGTTCATGACCACGTAAAATGGAAATACGTAATCCTTTATTGGTCTGAGTACTAAACAAAACTACATTAGTTAAAAAAAAATCTTTTAGTTTAATTTTTTAGTTTTTTTTTTTCTTCTGGGTTAGAAGAACTTGTAATCCATACAGAGCGTAATAATGGAATTGGATTAGATGAAATGGATCTTAAATAGAGGCCGGGGTGAAGAATACGCTATTTTATTATCAGTGGGTTTTTCTTCAACAGTTCAAATAATGGTTAAGGGAGAATGTGGTTTAAAGTATGCTAAGATATAAAAAAATGTATTGTTTTGCAATCCTCAGGGGAGAGACGTAAGTCCGGAAAGCGATAATGAGCGTTTTTTTTCCATCTCCCCACGGTTGCTCGTGGAAATGAGGTCGGTTGAATTGTGCCCATTTATATTATATGACACAGTCCGTATATCGCATTCTGGTTATATCTCGTATGTAATATATTTTACTTAAAACTATTGAAATACATTAGAAACGAAAATTACTTGATAAAAACATTATAATGACCGAATACTGTCGGAAAATCATAATATGATTATAAACATACCGTTTATATTAGTTATTACAAGCTGGTGTCCGAGGCTCCATCCGCGCGGAATGCAAAAAAGTATATAATTAGTAGCCTATGTGTTCTTCCAGACTATGTTCTACATCTATGTCAAATTTCAGCGAGATCTGTTTAGCTGTTCTGGAGATACCTTCTAACAAACATCCATCAATCCATACATTCAAACATTCGCATTCATAATATACAACATTATAAAGTCACATTTATGCTACTCCAAAAACAATTACTTGACCATTCAATGAAATCCTAAACCACGCCTTACGGTACAGTAACCGATTGATAAAAAAAAAACTGAAACTGCCAACAGAAGCTTTTTTATATGGCCATAAAAAATTTATGACGGTCCCTGTGAGCGGCAAATTGAATATCAAATCAGCACGATGAACTTTTAAGGCTAAATTTAATGAAGTGAACCGAGAACGTGTTTCGGCCAACCGATAGGACGCGCGGAAAGCTCAACTAATTTTAATTTGTTTTATACTTGTTATACTTTCCTGAAGATATACGATATGAAAGCTAATACATTTCTTATTATTAAAAAAAAAATCTTAATATAAAACCTATGTGTTCTTTCAGACTATCTTCTATATGTATGCCAAATTTCATCGAGTACCGTTCACCCGTTCTTGAGATACCTTCAAACAAACATCCATCCATCCAAACATTCGCATTTATAATATTAGTAAGATAAGATGATTTTCAAATTACAATATTTAATAATTTATTTGCTCACATAGAAACTTAAAATAAATATATAATATACTAGTTGTAGCCCATGACTCCGTCCGCGAGGGATTAAGAAATACTGAATATAAATCAAGCCGTTTCGAAGGAATATGGTAACTAACACTGAGACACAAGAATTTTAAATATAAGATATATCTGGCTTACAAAAGTGAATCAGAAGTTTCGTTTAAAATATTTTACAAAATTATGTTTACTCTGAACGGCGGTCAGATGGCGTTAGCGGCAACACAACCCAAGTTTAATGAATCTTAATATCAGCGAAGGGAATATCTCAAGATGTTAGAGCTTTCGTAGTTAATGTAGCGTTATAAGATAAACGGCGTGATTATGACGACGAGATCGCGAGATACGCCCTAATTTATGGCCCTTTAACCCTTCAAAAGTAACGTGCGCATTTTAAATTTTTTCCCGCTAAGAGAGATTCAAACTTACTTAAGATATTTACGCGTAACTTGAAATGTGTAATTAATATTATTATATTTAATATACGAAACGGAATAAGACTAAAGAACTTAAATTAACTTTTAAATCAAAACTTAAAGGCTATGTACCTGCTGTTTTTGAGTAAGCTCGTTAATAAAGCGCATGAAACGGATCGTTGAAATCTAAAATCCAGAAATAGACTTACATTTTAATAATGTCATACTGTAGAATTCTTATCTAAAACGACATTACTAATAAGTGCTAATAAGGAAACAAGAGTAGGGTAAATAGGAATTTACTAAGCTAGTGTGTACCATCATTCGATCACATAGAAACTTACAATTTTAAGACATTATTAGTTAGAATCCTTTGTTGCATGGCGCGCTTTCGTGACAAAGTCAAGTGTCAGAATGATTAGTGAGGGGACATAAACGTCGATATTTAAGTAATACTAGTGTTGCGCCAGTACACCGGCACAGTGTCGGATTTTCTTCCTAACACTATTAAGTGGATTTGTGGTAAAGCACTGGTTTATTCAATATAAAAAATATACATATTGAATTAGTTCAGCTATCAACACAACTCACAACAAACGCTTTAATAGTGAATAAAGTGCTTATATATATATATATATATATCTTTATTACTTTTATCCTCACATGAGCGTTGAAAATATGTATTATAAAAGGACATTCGAGTTGCATTTCTCAGCATACGCGTTGTGTTGAATCTCGCGAGGCGCGAACGCTTCTCTATAATGCCTTATATCCTTTGAGATTACACACTCATTGCCGACTATTGTCACAATAATTTCATATTTCTTAGCAACGGAGACGCAGTCTGCAGCTTAATGAGAATAAAGAACAATTTCATTATACACTCGCCTGTTGTGGAACAATGCCTTGCGAGCGCTTCCCTACAGCCAACCACACAACCACAATGTTAAGAATATTTTTCTTCTATGTGCTTTTATTAAGAAATGTACATGTATTGTCTTTGTATTAGTTTCTTATTGTGGCATTATACAGGGTGTCCAGGAAAGATGTATACCACGGACTACTATAGATTCTTTGATCGAAAATAAGCGGCTTTGACCTATCTTACCGCTATTATAAAACCTACAGGGGGTTAAGTTGAGTCAAATCGGCGTATTTTCGACTAAAGAATATATGGTAGTCCGTTATGTGTATGTATCCAAACATGTCTTGATACATAAATCGATGAGATTATAGACAATATGCCATTAATTTATTATTTTCCCTTTCGTTTAATCAACTTATGAAGAGTTAATTGTTTGCAGGAATTAACTGAAGGTGCAGCCACAGTTGTAAGCGGTTCCCTTAACCGCTAATTACATTAAGCTATTGTATTCAAGTTGCGTCTGCATGCGATTGCTCATAAACTCCGTACTGCCTGCCCAAAGCAGTTGAATAGAGTTGAACGGTAGTAGGCAACAACGGCTGTTGCACGAATGGGTTGGTTCAACAGAGTTCTATGTCTCAGAAAACATAGCTTGGAGTATGCTTCTGTGTTTTGTCTTACGAGCGCATTGCCGCAAGCATCTCGGGAAGAGTAACATCTTTCCTCGTTCCTTTATTTAATAAAAAGAGCACTATTTTAGATCAGGTAAGATTTTACAGGTGAAGTTTGCGCTAAAATGTTTTATGACATATAAAAAGGCTTAAAGGCTTTGCATTAATAATAATTAGAATATAACAAGTATGAAAGCAATTAGTGATTTCTCTCGAAAATGTAAAAGTTTGCACCATATTTGTATACCAGTGTCCACATCGACGGACAACACTCGTCTGAGTCGTATACGTATTTTGTTGCTACCACTTGACCTACATCCTCCACGTGTCTCGCGTACCAGCGGTTACTGAACCCCTCTCCCGTCTCCCCCCACCTCCGATCGGTCACTCCGATCAAAAACAGACTGTAATACTGACACGCAAAGTCCAATTTCCCTCCCATATACATCTCTCAAAGGCGACTCCCCACGCAATTTAACACTTTGTTTTTCCTTCAAACATAGCAGAATATTCAATGTCGACGGAAAATGAGTTGGATGTTAAGTACTTAGCGATTTGCCACTCACTCGCGCACGTAATAAGAATCACATTCGAACGGCGCGAATGTTACTTGTAATGAATTTTTTATAAAGTCTCAGCCTACACTAGCTGCAATAATACGTGTAATTTAAGCTATATTCACGACTTGATCTGTATTTCGCAAACAGAATTTTTAAGAAATTGTCGAATAATCTACATTTTTAATGTTAAATATTATTATTTTAATACCTCACTGTGTTATTTTCAGAACTTCGTCAGCTCTGAATAAAAAAATACGTAACTATGTATGTGTTCTTCCAAACTTTGTTCTACATATGTGCCAAATTTCGTGAAGATCCGTTAAGCCGTTACGGAGATAACTTCCAAAAAACATCCATCAATCCATTCATATAGTCATCTAAACTTTCGCATTTATAATATTAGCAGTAGTAATTTGTTTCTACTTAGTATAATAGTGTTGTCTTTTTATGGTAAACTTATTCTTAATTCCTTGGCTTAAATAAATTAATAATTAAATAATCTCTGCAAGAGTAAGCATTGGTAGGGGAATTTACGGTTGGTACCACAAAAGGCACGGTGAAATAAAATCCTCGATACAAAGGTCGGAAACTTCTGAAGGAAATTTGTTGTGCGTTGATTCAGTTAATGTTGCTAACTTTTAATTGGTTTAATAATTCGCCTTTTCTGATAGCAATGTAGGTATAAAAGGGGAACTTTTTCAATTATACTCAAGTGAAATTTAAATTATTCCGTGATCCATGATAAGTCGCTCAATCTGTATAATACGTTTATAGAAACTTTATATACAACTAGCTGTCGCCCGCGACTCCGTCCGAGCGGAATTAAGAACAAACTTAATAAGTAGCCTATGTGTTCTTCCAGATTATGTTCTACATCCATGCCAAATTCCAGCGAGATCCATACAGCCGTTTAGGAGATACTTTCAGACAAACATCCAACTAAACATTCGCATTTATAATAATAGTAAGATTGACGAATGAATAAATTTTACGTTGTTATGAACCTCCGTTATATTGTTTAACATTTGTTATCGAGTTTTAAATTATCTTAAGCGATGTAAAAAACTAATCGTTACTTTGTATAAAGAAGGAATGTATGAATTAGAAGAAATTCTTGCTTTCCATTGGACTTGGTTAACATATTATGTATGCATTTTGAATATGTTAACTCTTTTGCTCTGACAATTTACATTTTGGGGGCATTCAGATGAATTAATAGGACGGGACATGTCACTGCCTGCATTAAACATTTAGATGAATTCTAAGTAACGTATCAGATCTTATTAATATCATGCAAATGTTTGGATCGATGTTTGTTTGAGAGTATTTCCAGAACGGCTGCACGGATATCGCTGAAATTTGACATAGACGTAGAACATAATCTTAAAGGACACAAAGGCTACTATTATTTTTTATCTCGCGCGGTAGGTGTTTGACAGCTAGCACATACAATCACGGTATAATCTTCTATTTAACATTTATTTTTATATGAAAAAATCTAAATTATAACCCATGTGTGAATTTTTTTATCTCTCACTCTCACTTCTTTAATTTTTTTTTATTGAATAAGGTAACGTTTGACCACGATCCCACCTGATGAAAATGATGATGTGGTCGAAAGATACACGCTTAGTAAATGCCTATTCACTCTAATCTTTTAGGCCATACGTCATACTTAGATGGAAAGTCAGACGACGGCAACTTAATCTGAATAAGCCATCAATAATAGTTTAAAAGCGTTTAGTTTAAAAGTTGAGCGTCGGTGGCTCAGTGGTCAAGCACTTGACTTGCAATCTGCAGGTCCTGGGTTCGAATCCCGCCATGTACCAATGTGTTTTTCGATTTCCGATTTACATATGTACATTTATCCGACGTTCTTACGGTGAAGGAAAACATCGTGATGCAACCTGCACATATCTGAGAAGTAATTCAAAGATATGTGCGAAGTCAACCAACCCGCACTGGGCCAGCGTGGTTGACTATGGCCTAATCACCCTTAACTTAGGGTAGGCTCCGAGCCCCTCGGTGGGGACGTACAGTGAGCTGATGATGAATAGTTTAAAAAGACATCTAAAGGCGTACATTAAACATATATCACACGAGTCCGCAGCCAGTGTTGCTGAAGTTCTTTGTTGCTGTAAATTAAACCGTAATTAGTGAGGGTCGGTGAGCCCGTGATTTATGCCTGTTTTTACGGAATCTGGCCCCCAACTAATGCTATCGTCCACGCAATGACCCTTGTAATAACTTGTTATATTATTCGTGAACGGTTACACATATATAACACTATCAGTGTTTTAAATAGTTATTTGAATGATCATTTTTATGCCTGTTTTTTTTTGAGGTTTACATAAAAGTACAAAAATATTTTAGACTTCTATATTAAATTATTCAAACTTTCGTGAGACATTATACTAAACTGATATAAAAACGGCTAAACACTCACGTATATTCGTCCGGTGGCGGCACCGACTCGCCCGCGACGCGGCCCGTCGCTCACTCTCTCAGTGAGTGACGAAATAATACCAGTATCACTCATCCTGATGAAGGGCCCCCGATGGGCTCGAAACTCGAACACCGGACGAATATACGTGTTTAGCCGTTTTTAGATCACTTTAGACTTCTATATTATTACACTGACTCTTACTTAGTTGTATGTATCGAATTCGATGGTAATGTAGAGTACCTATCTAAACAATTTTACCTTTATAAGCCTGTAATCACAGAGCTATTAAAAAATAGACATGTTTGTATCGTTAATTTAAACTCTGATACAATGTAAAATAAATTCATAGACAATAAATATTGTCAGCCAGTGACATGTATAAATATAATTTCTCATTTCCAGTGAATTCGACTTTATAGACAAATTCATTTTGAAATATCCTTATACGTATGAAAAAAAATGACTAATTCTAATTAATATAAATACTTTGTACCTTCTAGTAACTAGTATATACTTATATATAATAATTTTATTATTGTTGATTTATATCAATTTTTATTCTCGTAAATATAAAAAGATTATTAATTTTACTTACGACCTGTGTCGGACGTTAATTAAATCGGAGCGTCTAAATAATTAATCAAATTTTTTGGGGGATTTATTCGAAAAAAATGTTGCAACACCACCTCCCTACTCCACCCCGCGTATAATTTGGTTAAACGTCAACGGGTCATTAATCCCGTTTGCCGCTGACCGATCGGAGTCGACATCGTTCAAATAGAACAATTCATTCGCGAAATTAATCTGTCAGCTGCTGTACGTTGTTTACTTGTTTGCTATTAACCATAAAACAATAACCGGTTACTGTGTGTTTGCACTGTCGACACACTAGTATAAAAACATTCTCCTCTCATTCATACTCTTTGAAAAAATAGAGATAACAATATGTTTTGTACAACATAACTGGCAACATGTACTTTTATATTTTCAATGAGAATAAGTCACAGTCTAGTGAAGTTGAATGGTTTATTGATATACAGTTTAATGGGGAGATCAAACGTGATACATGGTCTAGCGAACGCGTTGATACACGAACACTGGAAAAATATTGCTGTTGAGATAATAAAAAACTCGGTAAAGCAAGTAATGGTCAGATATTTCAGGCTAGTCCTTTTATTATATGTAGGAATTTTAGTGTTAATATATATTATAAATATTTCTGAAGTAATGTTTCGGCAGATTGATAAAATATTCAAGTAGCATTATTAAGAACGCCAGAAAACGATGTGACGTTTGCGTAGATGTATGAATGTAGAAGATACGAGAGAGGTGTGTCAGGACCACATCAAATGGAGGTCCATGGTCTCTGTTTACTCCTAAAGGTTACGGACATAAGTCATGTTTTTGTTTCGGCAGTGTAAACCCACGTTAATAAATACTGATAAATAAATTCCACCCGCAAGGAAAACAAATGTTTGACTTCCGTGACACGTAAAATTAATTCAATACAGCTTTATTTATACACTATGGTTGACGTATAAAAGTATACATTCCATTTTACGTACAATTAACTTTTATAATGTATACTATAATCTTAATATCGTCCGAGTGGAACACGTGGATAGACTAGAACTGTATACAGGGTGTTTATTACGCGATACAATCTCCGGCATCCCATGAATATTCATGGGATGGTTCGGGCCCTCGTGTGTACTTTTTAATGTAAAATATTCCACACCGCACTTACGTAAATAAAATGTAGTTTCACGTACGAAATAAAAATGTTATATCTTCGAAAATACGTGGTTTTTATTGCGGTTAATATTGTTAAAGTTTTTTATCATAATTAGAGATTTAAAGAATGTTATAGAAATTAAATTTCATACTAATAGTTTTTACTAATAATGTTCAATAAAAGATAAGTGTGTGGTAAAATAAATCATATTTTTATATTACTTTAGACCAGTTATCTAACTATACTAATACTTATAAATGCGAAAGGTTGGATGGATGGATGTTTGTGACAAGGTATCTCCAGAATGGCTGCACGGATCTCGCTGATTTTAGCATAGATGTAGAACATAGTCTGGAAGAACATATTGGCTAGTAATTATGTTTCTTTTTAATTACTAGCGGACGGAGTCGCGGGCGACAGCTAGTTATTAATAAATCCGGTGGTTGAGATAACAATATCCCATCTTTCTTGTTTTACCAGATTGTAAATTTCTGACAAACATCCACACGAAGTTTTTATTTTTATATATTTATGTTAAAAAAAGTTAAATACGCCATTGTTTGATCGTTTTATTAACGAATCCTCTGCGGGAGAGTTACGTAAACATTTGGTTTTGTGTGCACGTAATAAAGGTTCAATTGAAACTAACTTGTTTAAATAGTACGAACTGCATTTGATTTACGATTCCAACAAAATGCGCTTTTATTGTAGCTATTTGTTCCTGTGGAAATTGAAACGTATATTGATTGATTAATATTAACTTATGTTATTTTTAAAAATGTTGATTTCTAAGACCTATCTCTGTATAAAACATATCGTCATTCCTGTCATTATAGAAGTAAAAATCAAAACTGTGTTTACTATAAACGTGAAATGCAACGTTTAAATCTTCGTATAAATAAAATTCTCGTTTCATAATGTTAGTTACCATATTCCTCCGAAACGGCTTGACCGATTCTTATGAAATTTTATATGCATATTTAGTAGGTATGATAATCGGATTCTATCTATTTTTTAATCCCATGCAGACGGAGTCGCGGACGACAGTTAGTAAGATTATAAGAAATTAGTTTAAAAACTGTAGTAACAAATACTTAAACTACAACTATTTGTTGTATAAAGCTCAGCTTTACTGGCAGTACTATTAAGACATCTTAAGACGTCTTGACAAAACTCAAGTCACTAACATCTCTCGCTTTAACATTCACTATTTTTGCGCCCTCACTTAGTAAATAGGAGCTATTTGTCGTATTAAGAACGGCATTCATCTTGGCTTTGATGATAAACACAGCAAGTGTTTTATCGCATACAACGAGTGGGAGAAAATAGCATTTGTCTGTCTGGGAGTGTTAGCACAATTAATTGAAAGAAAGCTATGAGTTATCCCCTACTTCGCTACGCTAAATTTGTTTTTACGTTATTATTCTTCGAGATAAATGTTAATAGCAAAAGATATGAGTGTATTTCCTTAAGAAAAAGTATGTTTACTGAATATACGTTATTTTTCTGATGAAAGAGCTCTGCTGATTTATATTACGAAAACAAAATATACTACATAGAAACTTGATACCATTGGAATTATTTTACATAGTCAAAGAGCATGTTTTGTTTACAGTTTATATTGTACTAGCTGTCGCCCGCGACTCCGTTCAAGCGGAATTAAAAAAAGTTAATAACCTATGTGTTCTTTAAGACTATGTTCTACATCTTTGCCAAATTTCATCGAGATCCGTTCAGCCGTTCCGGAGATATCTTCAGACAAACAAACATCTATTCATCTAAACATTCGAATTTATAATATTAATAAGGTTATTTTGAAGCGAAACTTCTTTGTTAAAATATCAAACTCACAAGTTACTATTTGATGTTTTTTTATACATAGTCTATTTTAATCTAATCACTGAGAGTATAGAAAAAGAGTTGTTTTGTTTGGTGGTCAGTAAATAACCGATAGCCGCGTTATCAGGACGGCCCAGCGCAGCGACCGCTGGAAACCGTTTAAAATATGACCGGCCGACGCCACGTAAAAATCATCCCGTTTTATGTAGCGCAAAGATAAGCAGTGTTTATAATTTAAAAGGCTAAAAATAGATAGGTTTTGATGCGAAAAATATATAGAAAACAAAGTTTCCTTTAGTGTGTTCGTAACACATACGAATTGAAAATCTCGTCCATTTATAGATCGATGAAAGATTATAAAATTATTATAAGTACCATATCGGACCCAAATATTGAATAGTTCCAAAATTTTGTAAGTGCCTCCCAATTAAATAACTATAGTGATCTATATAAGTACAAAGTCACTCAAACTTTCACTGAAGTGTAAAAAAATGTGAAGTATTTTCGTGTGGTACTACACACACTCAGACGCGGTAATTGAATCTGCATCCACAAGTGCGACACGACTCCTTTAATTTAGGTAAGTGGTGTGATATAGTCGACAAATAAATAACGATATATCCAAATACTGTAAATTGCTTTTAAAGCCCACATTCGCTTGAGGTAAATAGACAAGATACTGTTTGAAATGTCATTGACAAAATCTCTTATATTTGTATTTAGGTACTTTAGATGCTTCATGTGGTTGTTAGGTCTTTAAGAAAAAAACCCTGACTGTCCTGTAAATGGATTCCGGGTCCATCACAACTTGGCGTGGTTCCGTGTTGCCGTACCATTGTTAAGAGAGCCCATGACCCCTAGGATAGCGCGCAAGCAGACGCCGGTGCGTTTCACCGGAAGTCCTCCACACCTGGAGGAGGGTATCATAGTTAAGATTTCCCCACGACACCACAAAAAGACCTTCAACAAAAGAGCGTATTTCTTAAAGGCCGACAACGCATCTGCATGTCGGATAGATTTCAACATTAAACGACATTGGCAGACATTAAGTACGTTAGGTATTTTTTTAATGTCGTATTCTTCTCTGATTTGCTAGATAGTCGTGTTATTCTCTCACTGACTATAGACAATCCAATAGGCTGCTCACGTCCGTCATAGACCGTACTTCAGTTGGATTAGTCTTGTCGTAAATTTTACAACATAATAAATTTGCTACCGATTGTAGAACATGGCCATCGACAAACTATTCAACTTTAGTTATGGTCAAGCGTAGTACATTTGAAATTGTTATATTTTATAACATTATTTTGCGGTTGGATGTAGTGTCCTAAATTGCTATTTCCGAATGTATTATTTAACAAATGTTTTGTCAAATGGCACAATGGCAGCATTTGCAAATGTTTTTAAACATCGAGTTAATTTAAAAATGAATCATAGTTAGGAAATAAAATCATATTTTAACTTTATTCCATATATTTCTCAATGTTGGCCACGTTTATAAGTTGAAGTTAATTAAAGATTTAATACCACCAAGAGGCACCGCAGCGAAATGCTCACTAACTTCACTCCGCTAATATAACTTGGCCCGAGTTATAATCGCCTGGCAAGAGTTGCACCCCTTATACCTCATACCTACACTATAGTTGTACTTTTAATAAGACCACAAAACTATTTTTAATTATATTTGTTGGTTTATGATAAAATAAAAAACCTGGCATTTTATATTTTAATATTTTTTTCTATTCCTGACAATAAAGCAATTAATACATATCATACTATGTAAAAAAAATGTCATATTTTAATCTGTTAAAAATTCAATAACTTTTCTTTATATTCCATCACAACCACAAATATACCCTACGCTAAAGTTGACACGTCGAGAAAACGAGTAGTCTAGTTCCCGACATGTCAAATCAAATTTTTATATATACGAAATATTCCGCTGTTCGCTTCGTATATGCGCCACCCGCTCACAATCAGGACATGCACTACCGGGCGATTTATCGCTCACCGCATCGCGCTAACTTATTGTCGGCGTTTGTCGGGAAAATATTATAAGAGATAACTGTTCCCGATTCAACACCTTATAATATGCATATTGTTATTGGCACAGCCAAGACTAAAAAATAATTTAATGACCAGTGACTTGTAATATACAAGAGAAAATTTGTTTAATATTCATACAATAAACACACCATTATTATGGAATTTAATTTGTGAGACAAACGAGTAAACAAGCCACGATTTGATATATTTTTATTCATCAGAACACACTAGTTTACGTATACATATGTATGTAAATAATGGACTGTTTTAGCCAAATTGAGGAACCGTAGAGGATGAATAATTTTACAATTTCATAATCCGTTTCGCATGTAACAAAGAGGTCCATAAGAGATACGCCGAATCTTTTGCAATCGATTCCCTATTTCAATTTCGTACATTAAAGACCGACCCACGCCGCCTTTTATCATAGTTTTTCTGTAGTTCCGTAAAACATTCATTATAATTGGGTACTTACGTTGCGTAACGTATATTGAAGCGGCCCAAACTGCTCTCGGAGCATTTTTGTTTACATATTTAAAGACATCCATTCTAACTTATTCAGTGTAATAAAAAAAGAAAGTAGAGACCCCAGATTTTCGGAAGCGAGTCCCTCGATACACATTTCAATATTTTTATTCAATTCTGTGAGCAATTGACCCAGCCAAGAAGATTCCATATAGCATTCTTTTTATTTTGAATTAAATTATGAATAGCAATACTATTGATATTATGAGGATTCTTTTTACATGATAAGTACGTTATTGCTGGCAGACTTATACGAATGAACATGATTTATGGATAAGAGTACTTGACAAGTTCCTGGTAACGCCTGCAAAAAAATGAATAAGAAATTCTAATTTAATTTAGTTAGTATAGAAAGTAAGAACCATAAATTCAAAATATCAATTGTTATATTTAAGTGTAACACATTCATTATCAATTAAAAAAATATAAAAATAACATTTGTAAATATGCTACAAACAATATCTTGAACGTAAACTGTGATTTTTCATTTAGTTGTGTTAAGATTCTTCCTCTAATTCGGCTTTTGGGGGCTCTTCAACCTCTGGGAGCTCTTCAACTGCTGGGGTTTCCTCAGCAGCTGGTGGTTCAGTAACCGTGTCCTCAGCAACAGTCTCAGGAACTGGTTCGGGTTCTTCTGCTTTTATATCCTCGATTACCTCCTCCTTAATTGGCTCTGGTTTTTCTTCCTTTATATTTGGAACTTCTGGTGGTTCTTGCTTGACAGGTTCACTCGCAGGCTGTGGCGTTTCTTCTTTCTTCTCAATTTCAGCTGGAGGCGTAGGGGGCGGAGCAGCTGATGGTTTAGCTTGTGTAGACTCCTTCCCAACTTTGCCCTTCTTTTGCTTTCGATCTAGTGGTAAATACAATTTGTAATCTTGTGGTAATTCTTCTTCTGCATAGAGTCGTTCACAAAAATATATTCGACGAATCCGTGCATTTGCATGTACTTGAACTCGAAGTGTTTCTATGAATTGAGTCCCGTATGCTCTTTTCGTAAAATCAGCTAGATTAAATTGTATTTGATTCCATCCACCAGATAGACCGATCGGCATTGAGGTACAGAAGGGTTTTATCTTTGTCGTTGATTGGAAATTGGATATTGTAAATCGTCTTCTGAGGTTTTTGTCATCCAAAATGGTTATTTCGAATGAGAAGTATCTTTTTAAGTTTTTTACAATCATTACAAGGAAAGGTAATCTAATACCTAACACTTGGTTCCTTTTCGGGCACGTTATGTAAGTAGTTGCAACATTAGTTCCCACTATTTCAAGAACGATAGAGTTTACTTCGCTATCTGTGAGTCGTTTAATGTGACCATTCCGTACCTCCATATCCCATATCGCTAATGGATTTGATCCACAGCTATAAAATATTGTCAAAAGTCCACTTTGGTAAGTATTTTTGAACATTATTAAATCTTGTTAAAATTATGTTTATACGAATGTAATTTTTGACGTTTGACTTTTTTATGTCAGTGTGATATTTTTTTCACAAAAAATATCAACCAGTGTCAAAATTATTGTCTTTAAATTGTGAAACCTCATTTAAATGTATATTCAAACGCGAGTATATAGCCAAAGGAAAGAGGCGCTGCTATCGCGATTAGTTTTGACATGAAGCAGATCAGTGAACATGCTCAGCTCAAATTGTACCTGTATAGTATATAATATGTATTTATGATTTGCGTATCGAGTTCCAAGTCATTGGACTATTAATGCCATTTTCGTATGCCTCTAACAAATAATATCAGAACCATAAAATAGTATATTGCGGTGAGCCGTAAGTTACCAGTTTAGTCGTTGAGCTACAGCTCATCAGTTCAAGACTATGTGACCTGAACATTGAGCTGATTCAGAGCGCATTTGTACAAGAGTAATGAATAGTGTTTTATTTGTGCATATAAAGGGAAGATTGGTCTGCTATTTAAATATTACTATAGACCAGCTCCTCATAAGCGGTCATATTTGACCAAAGTCCGATCTAAGGCGAACGAATGTGGTCGAATACAGTTTTTATAGGAATGTAAATCGTCTAACTGTTGGTCTTATATTCCTTGTGCCAAAACATACTCCTTAAATCCCCTCTCATTTTTGCCCGACGGACAAGAAGGGTAATGATTTTGACCGATATGGCAATATTCGTTTTGTTTAAAAAAAAGATTTCAAATCTCATGCGCAATCTTTTTTTCTTTGTTTAATTTTTTAATCGATTTTAACTCGCAGGGGATTCAAAGAAAAAAGTATGGTTACATATAACAGTACAGTTTATTTGGTTTAAATTAAAAGAATTTAAAATATTTTTTTTTAAATGCACCCAATACATTATTTTGGGGCTATTTCATATATTTAATCCGACGATCGATGTTTTTTTTTTTGTTAATTAAGTTAACTTTATTTTGAGTTATGAAATAATATAGTTATTGTTATAGTTGCATACGTTTAATGCTATATATATATATATATCTCAAACTTAGGTAAACGTTAAATAATAATAGGTTTTAGAGTAACAAATCAATAGTATTAAAGATGTTAACGTTTATTTAAATTAAAGTCAAACAAACTGTATTAAAATAATAAATTAAATTGGCTTATTGTAAAATATTATACTGAACGTTCACACTAGCAAATACGAAAATCATAAAAGCCCAGTTTAATTTTTAATATCGGAAATATGGAAAATAATCTCAAATTATAATAACCTTTTTCAACCTTAACTTGTAAGAATCTAGCATTCCATATCAAGCCTCTTCTATTTTTAACTTGTCAAATATTTCTTGATCCAGTATTGCATTGATAAATGCTTCTATTGGCTGGTCAGGTATGTCTTCCATAGTCTCCGTTAAATTTTCCTTAGATCTCGCTTCGCCTTCTAACACTGATGATGTCTTAGTAACAGACCCCTTTACACTCACCTTCGATTTTGTTTCGCCTTCAACGGAACGTACTGACGAAGTCTTCGTCATAGATCCTTTCACACTTACCTTAGACTTCGTTTCGCCTTCAACAGACTGTTCTGTTGGTGCCTTAGTGACACTCTCTTTAAGGCTTGCCTTAGACTTTTTCTTGCCTTCTAAGGAATGTTCTGATGGTGCCTTAGCAACAGCGTCTTGTTCCCTGACACTAGTTTTAGAGACGTTCACTTTAGGCATTTCTGTCTGAGATGGACGTATCATTTTTTCTTTCCTTGCCTTTCTATCTATTGGGAAAAATAACTTGTACTCATTGGGCAGCTCATCTGGATGTACTAACCTTTCCGTAAAGTATATTCGCCTTAGTCGAATGTTTGCATTTATCTTAACGTTTTGCACTTCAACGAATTGTTTGTTGTAAGCCCGTCGAGTGAACTCGGCTAGATTGAACTGAATTTGATTCCAGTCGTCAGCTAAACCGATGGGCATCACTGTACACAATGGCAGTATTTGAGTGGTGCTTTGAAAGTTAGAAACTCTGAATCTTCGTCTTGCGCCTGTGTTATCTAATATGATAACTTCGAACGTAAAATACTTTTTTAGATTTTTAACTATCATTACCATGTAAGGCAAATTTATGCCTAAAACCTGGTTTCCCTTAGGGCATTTTATGTATGTTGTACTAACGTTAGTGCCTCGTATTTCGTACACCATTGACTTTATGTCTTGATCCAAAAACTTTGTTATGTATCCATCCTTTATATGCGTTTCCCAAATGTCCAATGGTTTTGAACCTACACTAAAAAATATTGTAACCATGCCCCGCTGGAACACTTTTCTGAACATTGCTTTATTATAAGATTATGTTCTTAAAATTACTAATTAAAATCGTAACTTGACATTCACTCAATTGGAAGAACTGCAGAAGCAATTGGACATTGAATGTCAAAATATAAAATAATAAATCATGGCACATTTGTTAGAAAAGAGTTTAGCAGTATTTAAGCTAACCTTTGATGATCCTTTTCCTCCCAGGAAAGATTTCTTTTAAATAATAATAGAAATCGGTACAAAATCCAATTAGAGAGAATGCTACTGGATAAGCAATTGCAGTGAATACTTTAGGAATGCCTTAAGGCAAGTTTTGATGGCGATTGCAAATTTTAAGATGGTATTGTTGGTTTTATTATGTTTCAAGATCTGTCGCGTTGTTTTAGATTAGACGAAAATTACTGCGAATTTAATATGAAACAAAAAATATGAGAAAACTACTTCTGAATGGTTACAGATCCCAATTTGTCAATTCTTTTGTTTGAATCTTTTTGATTTTTGAATAAAAAAAGATATAATGGCTTTCAGTTGAAATATTCGACCTTTAATTGTCGGGTGTTGGGGTGTTGCAGCCGTCGAATATCTACAGCACATTTTGCGCGGCGCCGGCGGAAATTATCGCTTATGCCAAACCTCCCTTTTATCACATTCGTTCGCGTTTTGTGATTTTTATGTAAAATTAATTCGATTATGACTTTATTTAGACATATAAAGGTGGATAAAATTAACATGTCAGTAGTCGCTGTTATTCGCGTAGACTAAATCATACCGATTACTTATAAAAAGTTTTCCTCTTAAATGGTATTTTTGTTCTAATAAAACTGCTTTTCAAGAAAAGGGCATCTTTCAAATCTGGCTTGTAGGTTCATTAATTTAAAAGATTCATAAACCTTATACAATGAATAACCCTGTCAAATATAAACAGAAAATCACCGACAAATACGTAGGAATAAAACTTTTAAAAGAAAAGCTGACTTTCCTTTGTGATTTATCTTCGTATTTGTCATCCTCGACAGTAGAAAAATATGTCACGCAAAGCTAGCGTTCACACGCAGCCCGTAACAAAAATAGCATTTTTGTCATCTCTAAATCACGTGACTTTTCTTTTATACAAGTCGCTCTAGAGACAGAGGCGCGCCAAAAACTAAAGACGCGGGAAAACAGGGCGGAAGAAATGAAAAAGTGGCTTTTGAGTGTCGTCATGAGTAGTGCACGGGCGTGTTCGTTTCGTTGTTACAACGCCTGTATAGGGCTGCCATCTTATAACGCTATTAACCGACAACTTTGCTATTTGTTTTTTGTAGGAGTATTTTTTTTTTGCGTGCATATAACACTTATATTTTTGTAAAATATATAACTTTATCAGTTTTGCATTAGCTTAAATAGTTTTTAAAGTAAATAAATACATATTACTAACCATGCTTTAATTCTTTAAATACAAGTAGCCAAGAAGCTAATAGAATTAAGTAAATCTATTATTTTATGGCCAAGGTAAAATTTAGTTTGTTTACTCTCTCATCTCAAAAATGTGAGACCAAACATTCGAAATGTATTTTCTTTTGTTTTTTTTTGTGATCGGCATTTCCTGTTCGAAAGGTTTTTCTGTATCTCCGGGGAGAACTCCCTTAGCACCGTATAGTTAAGATATCGCAACGATTTTTCAAAATTAATGACGTGGAAAACGTGTGCCCGATAATGCGATAACGGTTTTCGGAAAAGAAAGTCATCTATTGTGCCAACGATGTCTTAATTTTTTTGCGAAATTTTCTAAGTATTATATTAATGTCAAAATAACTTTGGTTACATATGCTGTTGAAATGGGAATCGTATTTTTATTTTACAATTAGGTACATAATATTGGTAGTATAGCATTATGCAAGTGTAGTCAACCCAGTCAGTCCCCACCAAACCTACCTATTCTGAACTATCGGTAGTGGTTTACTAATTTGCTTGGGCCCGAATGCAGAGCACTTTTTCAAGTTCACTACAACTACGGTCTTAATGTGTGTACTTAGCAATTATTTATTGGTATATTTTATATGATTAGTGCAGTTCACGGAAGGCAGAAGCACAACCGTGGCCGGTGTTTACTTAGCTCATTGGTTCGCGCGGCGCGTGGCCTGCATAATGTATCGAACTGTAGGCGATTCGGGCAAAGCTTTGTCTACGTTATTTACAACCAACCCGTGTATTCGCGCGGAAATTGGATTTGTAAAATAAGACACTGTATATATTATCTTTATCTAAGACATATCTCAACGAGCCCATTCCGGTACACTTTGTGCCAGTGTCGTGTGTTTTGGGCTCGTAATTCTTACACCTTGTAAGTATGCGCTTTTTAAATGTTTTTCCATCAACCTCTATATTGTGTACGGAATTTTATTTTAGTAACAAATTCCACGACAAAGTAAAAAGTTTATTTGATATATGCTTTAACAATAAATTCTTTTGTCAAACTATCTTGTCAAACTTAGACATATTTCTCTGACATTACCTGCATTAAAAAAATCCAAGTGACACATCTCAACACTATTTTATGTTGTCTGTAAACATTGTTGTGTGGGTAGGCTGGAAATAATCGGCGTCGCTCCATTGCCGAGGTTGGGACAATGTATCGAAATTAATATCCGGCCCTGGTAGCGGCGGACAATTTGTCCAGCCGGAATGTGGATAATTAAACGCGCCCGCAATTCTACACACTGCTGAAATATTTCCTTCATTAAGATAAACCGAAAAATGTGGCCTTTTATTCTAATGCATCTCTTACATCGTGGAATCCATAAACCATGGTTTCGTAATCAAATCGCCAATATAAATATTTAGCTTAAAAAAGGTCAACACTGTTATGTACCATGGATGGATTAAAAGTAATAATTATTTAACGTAAGATTTATGATAGACCTGAAAGGTGATTGCATTACCCACCCCACACCTAGTTAAAGCAGCCAGAAATTTCATTTAAAAATACTTGTTAAAATTCTCTTAAATATCTCAATTGTTACATATAAAATAAGTTCTCAACGTATAAATAAAACAGCGCACGTAGGAGGAAGACAAAGCCGGGCCGCCCGATGCACTTAGTTAAATAAGGACAAACAGCCGACCGGATCGAGGAAACGACCATCGTAAGCCCCCTGAATTTTGCTTCATTTATGCTTCCACATTTCATGGCAATCGGCGAGTACGCGAATAAAGACATATATCTCCCTCTCGTTGCCCTTTTTAATCCATCGCCGTGCTGTGAGCCGTAAATCTGAAACGTCGATCGCAAGGACACTGTTTGTCCCCGCCGACATCGAATAAATCGTAATAAACGTCCCGAACCCGCACCGACGCTGAGAAAATCGATATTGTTTCGGAATTATGAAGGATATTATCGAATAAGTTCGATTATTTGGCCGTTAAATCAGTATTCGATAACTGATTATTTTCATCAGTAAAATATTTACGTATAAAATACTGCTGTGAAATTTTGTATTAAGGATTGAGATAGGAGATTGACTTGATGTTAGCATCAGATTTAAGAAGAACAAAAAGCCATTCCTATTGACGGAGTTGCCAAAAGAACCACATTTTGAGATTTATTGAAATATAAATTGGATTCAAGAAATACGATTTCAACACAATATAACCAGGCTCAACAAAACATGCCAAGATTTCGCGAGTAAGTTCGTTTCGTGCCAATACATAATAAAAAATAAAGTTTCATATCATTGTAGATATACTTTTATTGGTTTTTTTGTGTCGTTACGTTAGGGTTGGCACCAGCGGAGTTTTAACAATATTTTTAACTAAACAATTTTACGTGATAACTCAACGAATTGCTTTATTCCACAAATCGAGTTAATTTGAAATCGGAAGCGAAGTAAGACATTTTTCTTATTTGTCGTTACTTCAGTAATTGAAAGACAATTCCGTTTTTATTGCCTTTGGCTTTAAATTCCATTTGATATAGATTGAAATACGTAGACTTTCCTCATTCATTTTGTAAATGCAAACCATTGTTTTTATGCACAAATTCTCCTTAATAATGAGATAAATAAATAATATTCAATGTATTAAATTATCAATCTTACAAATGCTTAGTGCCACACTTACAATCGTTAAATATAAAATTAAGGAGACCCTTAGTGTATATTTTTATGAAATATCTACAATTAGACCATGCTTAATTGAGGGCTGACTTTGAGTACGGCAGAGTGTTAAACAACGAAATATACGATACTTTAAGTAAAAACAAATTCAAATTAAATTACCTATATTCAGACTAAATCGCGTGTTAAATGGCAACTAACAAAGGAAACTATGTCGAAATTACATGTTATCAGTTTTCAACTGCTTTTTACAACCAAATGAAGCTATTAATTTAATGGACATAATAACAAATAAAATATAACATATACAATGTTTTATTATATTTCGTAGTCTTAAGAGAAGGTAAGAACATTTTTAATGCATAAAAACTATAATAAACACTGTTATAATTACCACTACTGATGTTGAAACATTTAAAAAAAACAAATTGTTATCCCCCTCATTTGCTTTGAAAAAGCAGAGACGGCAATATTTTATTATAAATTTTAGTTTGATTTATACCAAAATTATAAAGAAAAACAATTTGATTGTTGGAATTGAATAGGCTGCGAAACTGCTAAATTAATTTGAAAAAAATGCTTTCACTGTTAGGAAGCTACATCTCCGAATGCTATATTCTTGTTTAATTTCGTTGTTTTTTTTTTGCTACGCGAACTTAGTCATAGGCTACTAGTTATAAAGGGTCATATATCCCCATTTGCTTACCCGTTACCCCTGTATCATTAATGTGAAAAAAGCATTTCGTTGGTTCATCTTTCCGTAAAAAGTTAATGGTATGTGAACAGCGCTAGGATATCCTTTGCTTAATTGCTAGTTCATTAAATGATTCGTACGGAGGGTAATGTGATATGAATACGTCTCGTTTTAATAGAATTTACCTCGTTAATTCCAGTTATTACCCGCATTTTAATAATTCTGAGTCTCCATTGTACTTACTTCAAAGTTATCTTAATGCTAATGAAGCTCTGGACAAACTTTTATTACTTTTACAAACCTGTGACATTCGTTTTATCGAAAATTTTGTTTAAATGTCTTTATATTATAGAAAAGAAATTTTGTATTATAATATTATAATGCGTTGGTACTAAACTAACAAAATGAGTAACAACCTTGCTATATCTTACTTCTTACTAAAATTATAAATGCGAATTTTTAAATGGATAATGGATGGATGTTTGTTTGAAGCTATCTCCAGAACGACTAAAGGGATCTCGATGAAATTTGACATAGATGTAGGACATAGTCTAAAAGAACACATAGATTACTAATTAATTCCGCGCGAACGAAGTCGCGGGCGATACCTAGTAATTACATATTTGTATATTGTGTTAATGTTCCTTGAATATTGTTTAAAAAAACCAATTAAATGCAATTTAACTGCGTAATTTACACATAAAAAGAATGTTCTACCTACAAGCACATCCAGACAGCGTAATCACATCTTAAGGGTTCTTTAAAAAAAGAAACCCTAAAAGGTGTAAGCCTATTTATCGTATTCGCGCTTTAGTATCGCATTCCCTTTGTTCTACGATACGCAACGCGTCGCTATCGTAAAGACAAAATGGACTACGAGGAATTTTCATCTGGCAAATGCAATTTTCGACAATAAAGTGCATATGGTCCATTAGAGGTAGTAAGTGGAGGCAGTAAACACCCCGCCGGGGCTATTATACAGCTTTTATATTCACACTTAAGGTTTATTGAACGCTTCGGCCTTCGCTTGCTTACTTTAATGTCGTCTTTGTTTCAATTTAAGTGCCTCCTCAGTACTTTATACGATGTATGGATAAAAATGTTACATTTAATACTTTCTACGGACTCACATATTTGAGCTAAAACTTTAGAAACACAATGTAATTAAAAACTAATGCTATATATAAAATATACAGTTAAAATAATTTACAATTCCGATTAATAGTATGTAAGTTAATAAATTTGCTTAAAAATAGATAAAACTTTAAAAAATAAATTGAAAAATAAAAACAGATTATATGTTAAATTTGACTAGCAATAATGTTTTATGTTTCAATAATATCTATCAATAACTTCTTTAACACAGTATTAATTAAAATTATTTGGCGCAAATGACGTGCTTTCGTTACAAAGCCCAGTGCCAGAATGAATAGTAAGGAGACATAAACGTCGACATTTTAGTAAGGCTAGTGTTGCGCCAGTACACCGGCACTGTGTCGGATTTTCTTACTAACACTTCATAGTTTGGTAATAACGCGTATTAACAGTCATCTGATTATATGTTACGAGATAAGAAGCTCGTTACACTTGGCTACAACAATTAGATTCTCTTCATCGTACTTGCAGAGGTCTCCCTTAGTGTCCAATTAAATAATCAGAGATACTTTTAAGTCATCGTAATTACATTCTAACAGTCATTTATTTAATTTAGACTTGAAAAATGTTAATATAACAAAGTATTATACATTTATATACATCGTATGTATGCACCTCTGTAAATGAAACTACCAAACAGTTTTAAGCCACCCTCGGCTAGCCATCACGCTTTATCCGGATTATCCCAAGTAATGACCACTTTGTAAATTTTACATACCATTGCCGTTCCTTAAACCTTACATTAACTACGTGAAAGAAAGATTAATATCATATTAAGGGATATAAATTAAAAAAGAAAGAATACGAAACTTTTTTTCTAAAGTTAACAAAATTATTATAAAATCACATTTTTCACTTGGTGTAATCCTTGATATATAAGTTCGCCATATTTCGGAATACGGTGGGTTTCTGAGACTATAATCTCCGTTTAAAATATATTAGTATCTCTGTTTTCAAAGTTGAAACACAGGGATGACGATGTTTTATACAGAGATGTTGGTCTCAGCATCCCACGGTAAATAAAGCAACCAATTTAACTGCGCATAGAATTTTTATTTCCTTGGTTAGGCTATACCTATTTTACCATAATATCATACTTATATTATTAAAGCGAATGTTTAGATGGATGGATGTTTGTTTGAAGGTATTTCCGGAACGGCTTAACGGATCTCGATGAAATTTGGTATACATATAGAACAAAGACTGAAGAACACGTAGGCTACTAATTATGTTTTTTTTTTAATTCCGCGATAATGGAGACGCTGGAGAACGCTATTTTTATGTTTGTGATGTTTAGAATTTTCCTTTCATATTACTAAGCTTTTCGTGAAAAATTACAGGTTTAACGTCAAAACTACGTCTATAAATCATAAAGCTATGTCCCTATTGGAGAAAGAATTTCTACAATAGTTGACGTGTGTAGTGATCTATGAGTGGGTACGTAAATGAAAGTGGCGTTGTATGAAACGCAACGACATTTGACAGTGATGTATCTATCTTTGGCGTTTAAATGGCCTTTCCAATATTATATTCCATGGTCACAGTTTTGAAATGTTGTATATTCCACTTTGTATTTGAATACACTTTGGCAAACTTGCGGAGTACTGACGACAAATGAAATTGATGCTTGCCTAGAATTTTTCCTTGGTTGCAATTTTAGTTGCAACATACATCTCTTCTTTACTTCCCCTGTCTTTCAGAAACAAAGTCTAGTATAACATTTATAAAACACTGGCTGTCGACTGCGACTCCGTCGCAGCGGGATTAAAACATACTCAGTAGCCTGTAGTCTTCTAGATTATGCTCTACATCTATGCCAAAGTTCCTTCTAACAAACACCCATCCAACCATCCGATCGTGTGCCTCGTTTATTACAATGTCTGATATTTAATCAGCAATTTATATTATGTAAAGTAGAAATTAAAAGTAACTTTGTGGTTGCAAAAAAAAAACAAAGTTTGTGTCTCGTGCTAAAAGCGGTGTCAGGTATGCTCGTTACACTTCATTGGCACTAATGGCTTCCAAATAGCAGCCGGCATTCTTAGCTCCTTATATCAGTCGCCGGCTACATTATTCAGTATTGTGCTTTTTAATATTCAGGCGACATGTTCGACTCTCCTTTCAATTTTTTGCAGCGCCTCGCGTACCGGTGTGCGCGGAATTTTGAAAGCTACTTATTGATGTTCGTTTCTTAATCCCAACATATCACGTCGGCTGGGCGGCCCAATTTATTTTTTATCGATACATCACTACGGTGCCGTCCTCTTGTTCCTCGCATAGCTTACTCAGAGGCGAATTTATCGTGGTTGTTTTTTATCGATATCGCCCGTGTCTTTATCTGAGCTGTAGTAATTTACGTGGAATAGAGGACGATTCATATCGGGATTAAAAAGGGAATGGAAGCAAAATATATGGATCTATCGAGCGTTTTGAACCGTGTCGGTTTGTTTAATTATCGACATACCTTCGACGGGTGCCAACGAATTGTTTTAACGAATGGCGAGCTATATTTCATTATTACAACCGCGGTATTGATGCGACGAGGCTCGTTTACAATCATATTTATAGATGCTCATAAATAACTTGTCATTTTAATTAGAAAAGTTGCTGCGAAATTTTATAAATGGTGCGTTGAAATCATTCATTGTTTATGGACGCCTGATTTTGATGGCCAGTAATTTTGATTTGTTTTACTTCATATTCTTTTATGTTTAAAAGTAAAAAACCTTTAAAAGTTACATTCGCCTTTTTGGAACGCTTTTAAAATATTATGATGCAATATATGGTGTGTTATACGGCTTAAATTAAATAAATCGTAGAGTATTTTTCATCATTAGAAAATAAATTATAGAAATTCGTTTTCTCAGCAGACAATGGTTTCGTTGTTACACGTATTATCCAGACGTATAAATCAGCGTGGTGGAGGCGATCCTGCCAGATTGGCTGCACTTACCCTGCACTTATTGCCGACTCCGCTCCAATCCCAGCCCCCGACTTACCCCCGATGGCCCTCGTTAACACGCCACGTTCATTTGTTTGAATTAGCCGAACAGCCTGAAATCAACAGAAGGTCATTGAACTTGATAATGTTGCCCTTAATTAAATATAGACATTCCAATGTATTGAGAAAGTTATGTACATATTAGTTAGAATTCTTTAGCGCAAATGGCGCAATTTCGTTAACAAAAGTGAAGTGTCAGAATGATTAGTGAGGGGACATACACTTTGACATTTAATTAGGCTAGTGTTACGCCGATACACCGACACAGTGTCGGATTTTCTTCCTAACCGTAATTCGTCGAAATAATTTATATTTTTCTACGGTCTCCCTTTTCACATCATAATACACTTCCACCATAAAATGTCTCTCAAATCGATACGACTTATTCCCATAACGACACGTCGTATCCTTAACAACCCTTCGTATACAGTTGACATCTATTCAAATATCTTCCATTGTTGAGCATCTT